>NW_026057580.1:106492678-106658986 GCF_023721935.1 Panthera uncia | reverse complement strand
ATGCTAAGTGAAATAAGCCATACAGAGAAAGACAGATACCATATGTTTTCACTCTTATGTGGATCCTGAGAAACTTAACAGAAACCCACGGGAGAGGGGCAGAGAGAGAGGGAGACACAGAATCGGAAACAGGCTCCAGGCTCCGAGCCATCAGCCCAGAGCCTGACGCGGGGCTCGAACTCACGGACCGTGAGATCGTGACCTGGCTGAAGTCGGATGCTTAACCGACTGCGCCACCCAGGCGCCCCTGTTATCAGTTTTTAACAGTCTCTTAGGCTTTGGCTCTCTCCCACTCTAACCTCTTTTTTTTTTTTTTTTCTTCCCCTCCCCCATGGGTTTCTGTTAAGTTTCTCAGGATCCACATAAGAGTGAAAACATATGGTATCTGTCTTTCTCTGTATGGCTTATTTCACTTAGCATCACACTCTCCAGTTCCATCCACGTTGCTACAAAAGGCCATATTTCATTCTTTCTCATTGCCACGTAGTATTCCATTGTGTATATAAACCACAATTTCTTTATCCATTCATCAGTTGATGGACATTTAGGCTCTTTCCATAATTTGGCTATTGTCGAGAGTGCTGCTATAAACATTGGGGTACAAGTGCCCCTATGCATCAGTACTCCTGTATCCCTTGGGTAAATTCCTAGCAGTGCTATTGCTGGGTCATAGGGTAGGTCTATTTTTAATTTTCTGAGGAACCTCCACACTGCTTTCCAGAGCGGCTGCACCAATTTGCATTCCCACCAACAGTGCAAGAGGGTTCTCATTTCTCCACATCCTCTCCAGCATCTATAGTCTTCTGATTTGTTCATTTTGGCCACTCTGACTGGCGTGAGGTGATATCTGAGTGTGGTTTTGATTTGTATTTCCCTGATAAGGAGCGACGTTGAACATCTTTTCATGTGCCTGTTGGCCATCCGGATGTCTTCTTTAGAGAAGTTTCTATTCATGTTTTCTGCCCATTTCTTCACTGGGTTATTTGTTTTTTGGATGTGGAGTTTGGTGAGCTCTTTATAGATTTTGGATACTAGCCCTTTGTCCGATATGTCATTTGCAAATATCTTTTCCCATTCCGTCGGTTGCCTTTTAGTTTTGTTGGTTGTTTCCTTTGCTGTGCAGAAGCTTTTTATCTTCATAAGGTCCCAGTAATTCACTTTGCTTTTAATTCCCTTGCCTTTGGGGATGTGCCGAGTAAGAGATTGCTACGGCTGAGGTCAGAGAGGTCTTTTCCTGCTTTCTCCTCTAGGGTTTTGATGGTTTCCTGTCTCACATTCAGGTCCTTTATCCATTTTGAGTTTATTTTTGTGAATGGTGTGAGAAAGTGGTCTAGTTTCAACCTTCTGCATGTTGCTGTCCAGTTCTCCCAGCACCATTTGTTAAAGAGGCTGTCTTTTTCCCATTGGATGTTCTTTCCTGCTTTGTCAAAGATGAGTTGGCCATACGTTTGTGGGTCTAGTTCTGGGGCTTCTATTCTATTCCACTGGTCTATGTGTCTGTTTTTGTGCCAATACCATGCTGTCTTGATGATGACAGCTTTGTAGTAGAGGCTAAAGTCTGGGATTGTGATGCCTCCTGCTTTGGTCTTCTTCTTCAAAATGACTTTGGCTATTCGGGGCCTTTTGTGGTTCCATATGAATTTTAGGATTGCTTGTTCTAGTTTCGAGAAGAATGCTGGTGCAATTTTGATTGGGATTGCATTGAATGTGTAGATAGCTTTGGGTAGTATTGACATTTTGACAATATTTATTCTTCCAATCCATGAGCAGGGAATGTCTAATAGGTAGTTTTTAAAGAGACAACTTGTTTTTTACTTCCCTTTACCAAAGTAACATTGAAGATATTGCAGATAAGAAAAAAAAAGATGACAAAATCTTTCCTAACATATTGGTTCATCTTTCCAACTTCTTTCCTAATATATTTATAGAAATGGGATAAAATATCATTTTGTGCCTCTAAATGGATTTTATAAAAGATAAATTATATTAAGAAGATAATTTTCAAAGCTACTATTCCTTTTTCTCCATAGGTAGTAGTGATGCCAGAGACAGAATACAAAAATCAGGGTATTTTTATTGGCGAATATAATGAAAGAATAATTGTTAATGAATTTAATACTTATCTAATCAATATAGATTCTTTTATCATAGACAATTGGAGCATAAGAATATATTGTTTAAGCATTGTGTTTCTTTCCTTCTACCACTAAGGATGATGGATGAGTAGGGAAGCAGGAATGCTTCTGCACAGAAGACAGAGCCTGCATCTAAATGGCAACATGAAACAGAAATTGATGTTGTTTACCTTCAGGAAGTATGAAGTTAAGTAAAGAAACCAGTGTCATTCTGTGTTCCCCAAACAAGGGTTTGATCCCAAGAGTCTATCCAAATATTATTTGTAGAGATTTTTTTTAGCTCCACTTATCTTTATTTTTTCTATTTCTCTCAGATATTGCAAAGTTCTTGGTCTGTTTAGCACTGGGCAGGAGTTATGGAATCTAATAAAAGGTGTCTGGCGATAGCTTTGTTGCTCGTCTATTTCTTCAGGAACTTCTGTCAGTTGGTTGAGTGACGTTTTTGAACCTGCTAATTTTTAAGCAGGTTCCTGAACAACAGCATCAGACAGTAACATCTATAGCGAGGATTCTAGATCCAGTGGGAGTTACCACAAGTACAGCCATAGTGCCAGCTCAGTACAGTCAAATTTGGGTGACACTTCACACCAAGAACTAAAGACCTTTGGAAAACCCAGACACATTCTGAGCCAGTCAACCTCAATTGATATGTGGAATTTGAGATGGAGTCCAAAATGGACTGGCTGAAACCCATGTGGAGTATTATACCTGTTATTTTTGTAACACATTCTTCATTCTCTATTGAACTTGTTTTGCTTTTTTTTTTCAAAAAAATAAGAAAGGAAAGAGTCAATTTGCACTCAGTTGTTTTCTCCTATTAATTGCTGTTTCTGTAAAGCGCATTGGCAGCAAATGTGTTTGATCTTTATTAATTTGGCACAGTGTTCATCCCCAGGTCATAGGAATTTCTGTAGTCTACAGAGTTGAGAAAAGAATGCAGAGCTTAAAGGAAAAATAAAGCCAAGACTGTATCATACTGTATACATACCATGGATGTTAAGTGCAAGCTATTATCACTTCAAATAATTGTGTCACAGTTAGAGATTTGGACACTGATTTACATATGGACAAGGGAGACAGGGGTAGTGAAGAAGAAGGGGAATTCTGCATGCATTTGAAGAGCTCATCTATCACTATGGAAACAGAAACATCCTAGCAACAGCTGCTTGGTACGTAGCTGACATGTAGAGCTCAAGACCTTAAACAAGAGGAAAATGAGCCATGAAGAAATCTTTAGTATATATAGCATTTATATTTTTAAAGATTTGAAATGGAGGTGGGAAATTCATACATAATTATGTCAAAGAATAGAAAGTTACAGAAATCAAAGTTTGTCTTCTCACCATTCTAGAACCCAGAATATTACTTGTATTCTAATAGCTACCATTATCCTGACTGTAAGACAAAATGCCACTTATCAGATAGCCAATGCTACTTGAACATCATTTGCTGAGTCTAGAAGATAGCATTCAACCATATTTTAATATACATTCTTTGTTCTCAGTGATTCTTAGAATCTTCTCAGTATAAAATATTTCAAACCTTCCTCTGTAAAAGGAGAAAATTCAGACAATGACTTAAGGTTTTTATTGAAGCTTGAAAAATATTATAATCGTGTTTTTTTATTTTAGTGAATAGAATAGTTTTCTGATGCTTAAAATTTCCTGGCTAAGCATGTCTGCTGTTCATTTTACATGTTTAAATAAATATTTATATATATAAAATGAGAATAACCAAATATTGATTATAATTTCACATCCCCCTGTATGAATGGTGTGTGTGTGTGTGTGTGTGTGTGTGTGTGTGTCTGTTCATAGCAAATAGTTTCCAGGGACCAGAGAATTATTTTTCTGTAACTTTTTAATATCTGAATGTAGATTTGAAACGCATCATGTGGACTTCCCCTTCTATTTTTGGAGCCATCAAAGTTAGTGACCCAGCCGTGGAACCAATCATATTGCTATAGACCATTTTAGGAACTCACACTGCTTTACTGTTTTACCCATCGCTTTTAACTTCCAGAATCATAATTCTAGTATTTAAAACATATTTTCATACTAACCCAGAGGACAGACCAGAAGACAGCTTTTTAAAACATAACCTTTTAGAGAGAGCAATTCAGAAAATTGTAGTAAATCGGTAGAATTCACTATGTATTTAAATGTCAACACTATCAAGTGTCCATCAGTTAAAAATGTCATTTGTTATATTAGTTTCAGGTGTATGATATAATGATTCAACAATTCTATACATTACTCAGTACTCATCAAGGTAAGTAAGTGTACTTGTGATCCTCTTTATCTATCTATTTGGGTGAAATAGAAATGTCATTTTTAAAATCCAGAACTTAAAACTTTTTTGTATGTCTTTACTAAGTAATAGAAAGGAATATTGTTAACTATACTGTCAAAATTGCAAGATTGGGGTGCAGAACGTTGAAATGTCTATCTACCATCACATAAAGAGTCATTTGCATGATTCAAAGAACCAAGTTCTGTGACTGTTGATTTTCACATGAAGTGAACACTGTTACCAGAATGACCTCCTACTTGTGACTTATAGTTCTTGTTTTGTGATACCCAGACATCTTATTAGCTCAAGAGGCATTAAGAGTCTCCAAAACCCTGAATAATTAATTCTATTTTATTTAATTTAATTGCATCCCCACTCATGTAGGTAACACAACCAAATATCTGAGTCATCCTAGACTCTTTTTCTTTATTTCCGATCTCATATCCAATCACGAAGTCCTGTCAATTTTATCTTCATTAAATTTTTTCCCCCCGAATTACTGTAACAGGCTTGCTCTGCTGTTATCTGTCCTCACTTTAATCAATTCTCACAGTCGCTATCTGAGCTTTCCAGATCCAATTCCGGTGATGTTCTCTCTTGCTTAAAAATTTTTAATGGCTCCTCACTCCCCTTGCAATAAAGTACAGCTTTTTTTCATAGGGTACAGGATCTTCCAAGATCCAACTTCTGTCACCATTAACCTTGTACTCCCTCTGCTCTTCAAACGCTAAGCACCAACCATACAAATGACTTGTTTCCTGAATTTTGCTCCCTGACACTTTTACACTTACTCCTCTTGAAGAAACTTTCCTTTAACCTCTAATTTAAGTTCTGTTTGTCCTTCAAGATGATCAGGCATGTTGTTCTCAGTTTTTTTTAATGTAGACTGAAGAGTATAAGGAAACCCCTGTAACCATTACTCAATTTCAACTATTAATCCATGGCCAACATTTTTCAGGTATATCTCATTCCTCCTGTATTATTTTGAAGCAATTCCATTAGCCATTACTCCTTCTGTAAATCCTTCAGCATACGTCTCTTAAAGATAGCTTTTTTTAACCACTAACAATAACATGATCTAAAAGAATTACCAATAACTTCTTGATTCTATGATATACAGAAAGTGTTCAATTTCCAACTGTTCCATGTGTTAACAGTTACAGAAGTTTTCTAACTTTTAAATCTTTTATGGTTTGCTACTTGAATCTGGATTGAATAAAGTCCAAGTGGTGCAAATGGTTTATGTGTCTGTTTCCTATAGGTTCTATCTCCAGGTTTTTCCCCTTGCAACCTAACTGTGGAAAAAATTAGGTTATTTGTCCAAGAGAATTTTCAATTAGCAGGATTTTGCTGATCCTTCTATGCTCTCCAGTGTTCTTCCCTCTTTTGTTTGTGTTGCTAGTTGGATCTAGAGACTTAATAATATATGATTCTTTTTTTTTTTTTTTGACAAGCCTACTGCAAATGGTCTTCCATCTGAAGCACATACCTGGTTACCTCTATTTTTATGGTACAATGAGCTGTGTACACCGTTGATTCATAAATGCATTAGGGGTTGTCAAACGGTCATATTGCAATGTTATCATTTCTTCCTCATTTGGTAGCTAGATTAATTTTATGAATAAAAACATCTCTTGGCTATCCATCATGAAGCTTATATACCTTTATTTACCAGTTTTCACAACATTTACCAGTTTTCAAAAACATTAATTGATCGACATTTTATTTTGAATTTTAAGATTTTATTTGGAAACCTATGTCATGGTTTTCAATCCATTTTAGTTATTTTTCTCATTGATGTTCAAATCTTCTCATTTTTGGTCAATGAGATCCTCCTTAAGTTGATCCTAAGTTCTTTTGGTGACCCTACAAATCTTTTCTCTTCTTTGTATCTGGTGTAACAAAACATTTTAGACTCTGCTTTCTTTATTTCCAGCCCAGGTCTGAAATCAGCCATTTCTCCAATGAGCTGTATTATTTCCTTAACTAAAGATAAGGAATATCATGTGTCACAGATATACTTCCAAACCAGTCATAATTACAGAGTTTTACTTAGTCTCTTACACCTTTTATCTGTATCTCTTAACAACTATATTAAGAATCCCAGTACTAAAGGATTTTGGCTAGGGTAGGATAACAGTTGTTTATTTAATTTACCTGATAATTGGATACATTTGTGTCAGAATTACAATATAAAACTACTTAACAACATATGATTTCCAAAAACAACTCAATTTATTTTTCTAGTTCTTGACTTTTTGTTCTTAGGGTTTATGTATTGATGGTAAATCTCTAATGTGTTTTAAGTCAGTACAGTTCTTACCTGTGCAGTTAAATTACCACCAACTATATATACAAAGAGGCTCATTTGTTTCATTAAAGTTTCTTAAGATGTTTTGATATTTTTTTCTAAAGTTTATTTATTTATTTTTGAGGTTGGGATAGGGGCAGACAGAGTCTCAATCAGGGTACATGCTCAGCACAGAGCCTAATGCAGGGCTCGATCTCACAGTCATGAGATCATGACTTGAGCCAAAATCAAGAGTTGGAAGCTTAGCTGAGGAACCACTCAGGCGCTCCAAGGTATTTTGAGAATTTAAAAAATAATGGGGCGCCTGGGTGGCTCAGTCGGTTAAGCGTCTGACTTCAGCTCAGGTCACAATCTCGCGGTCCATGAGTTTGAGCCCGTCGGGCTCTGGGCTGATGGCTCAGAGCCTGGAGCCTGCTTCCAATTCTGTGTCTCCCTCTCTCTCTGCCCCTCCTCCGTTCATGCTCTGTCTCTCTCTGTCTCAAAAATAAATAAAAACGTTTTAAAAAAAAATATATGCATATATATATTTTAGAGAGAGGAGAACACAGGAATGGGGGAGGGGGCAGAGAGAGAGAGGGAGAGAGTCTTAAGCAGGCTCCATGTTCAGTGCAAAGACTGATGTGGGGACTCAATCCCATAACCCTGGGACCATGTACTGAGCCAAAATCAAGAGCTGGATAGTCAACCGACCGAGCCACCCAGGTGCCTCCAAAATAAAATAATTTAAAAAAATGTAAAATATTTTCACAATTCAAAAATCAAAACAAAATATATTTAAAGGAGTCTAGCATCTACCTCTATTTGCTTGCAAATAACTCCTCCTCCACTTATATATGTATCTATTTTTAAAATGTTTATTTCTTTTCATTTTTTAATATTAAGCTTACACACACACACACATATATAATTATGTTAGGGTTTTTTTAAAAGATAAATTATGGCATATTATATATATTATATAATAATACTATATATATCAACTGTTTTGCACCTTGCTTTTTTCTTTGAAGACTATTTCCCTAAGAGTGATCCCTAGTAGTATAGAGAAACTCCTCATTTGTTTTTGTAGCTACACAGTAATCCGTTGTGTGCATATATCATTTAATTCAACCAGCTCCCTACTGATGTGTGTTTAAGTTGGTCTAACAAATATTCCTGCAATGTACAGGCTTAGGCAGAAGCTTTTCGCCCCCCAGTATATGCGTGATATAGATTCAAGCAACTGAGATTGCTGGGTCAAAATATCAATGCTATGTAATTTTGCTAGCTATTTCCAAATTATTTTCAATAGCAGTTGCTCCTTATTGCATTCTCCCTAAAGGTATATGAAATTGCCTCTTTTCCCACAGTTTTGCCAACAGAGTATGTTTTCTGATTTTCCTCCAAATTAGAAAATGCTCTCTTGGTATAGTTTTGATCTGCATATTCTCATTATGACTGAGGCTGAGTACTTATTCACATAGCTAAAGCCATTTGCAGTTCTTATGTCCGTGAATTATCTATTAATCTCTGTAGCTGATCTTTAAGGGGCCATCAGCTTTTTCTTATTCTAGAAGCACTTAATATATTAGAGATATTAATTACTTACCTACCATTGAAGTTGCAAACAAGCAATTTGTTATTATTTTGTTTATGGTATTCTTAATCATTATGAGGTTGTTTCTTATTTTAATATGATCAGATTTTTATATTTCTTTTTGTCTCTGGATTTTAGATCTTATATCAGTGAGTTTTTCCTTTTTTAGGTTACAGAGTAATTTATCTACGTTTCTTCTAGTACTTGTATGGTTTCACTTTTTGTTTAATCCTTATTTCAATCTCTGTTTCCACATGAAACCTATCCTCTTGTATCCAAACTAATGGATCCAATTTTACTGTTTATGCATATGGCTATCCAGTTTTCCCTTTATCATCAATAAAAAAACCAATATCCACAATTTAAGATGGTCCTTTTATCGTACATTATTTGTGTGTTATGAACCGTGCAGCAAACCTGTATTATTTTAATACAGAGGTTCTATAGATTGGCTTGTTTTAATATCTCCTGGGGTTAGCCCTCCCTCTCCTTCTTCTTGATTTTCTTCTGGATTCTCCTGGGTTTTATTAGCTCACCAGTGTGTGTCTTTAATGGCACTAACTAGACAGGTGTCTGGCATTTACCTACTGTCAAATTCTAGGTGTGGAGCTTTGGGGAGGCAGATCTACCTTGTGGTTCTGAGCTTTTTTTTTTTTTAATAAAATGACTAAAGATAAATGGGTAAAACAAGATAATTTCTGGGGGCTCCTGGGTGGCTCAGTTGGTGTCTGAGTGTCTGACTCTTGATTTTAGCTCAGGTCATGATGCTGCTAGGATCGTGGGATGGAGTCCCGTGTCGTGCTCTGTGCTGCTGAGTGTGGACCCTGCTGAAAATTCTCCCTCTCTTGCCCTCTGCCATTCTCCCCTGCTTGTGCACATCTCTCTCTTTCTCTCAAAAACAAACAAACAAACAAACAACCTTCAGATAATATCTGACTTCATCCATTGACCACTGAAGTAGAGGGCATGCTCTTGCTAATGCCTTAGTTCCAGAAAATTTCAACTTGACCTTTTAAAGTTACATATCACAGAAGCAATCACTAAGCTCTCTAACAGATCATGACAGACCACATTCTGGATGGATAATCTGGATAATCAGTCTTTTTCTAGATAAACAATCTTTCTGGTTAAACATTGAAAATTAGAAAAGTGCAAAACAATTACATTCTTAAAATTTTCAACAGTGTTGAGGTAGACGTTATCTCTAACATTTGCATGATTTTATTTTGTTTTGTTTTATTTATTTTACTTTATTGTTGTTGTTTTACATTAATTTCAAGTGTATAGCAGAGTGAATAGACAAGTCTATAGTTGTGCTGTGCTCACTGCAAGTGTAGCTACTATCTGTCACCACACAATGCTACTACGATACAATTGACTGCACTCCCTGTGCTATACCTTTCATCCCTGTGACATATTCATTCCATAACTGGAAGCCTGTATCCCCCACTCCTCTTCACCCATTTTGCTAACTCCCTCCTCCCTCCCCTCTGGCAACCACCATCTCTGTATGTATAGATGTTTCTGCCTTTTGCGTGTTTGTTTTGCCTTTTAGAGTCCGCATACAAATGAAATCTTAGCATTATTTTAATTTAAAAATTACTTGTGTCATTTTAATTTAGAAATTAATCCCTGAATTATTTATATATCAATTCATCTTATGTGATAGCATAGATCTGACTCTGCATTTTATAGCTACAGAAAAGCTAAATCCCATAGCTATATCTAATTGACTAACATTTTGGCAATCAAAAATAATAATATACAAAGATAGACTCCTTTGTAGTATGGGTTGATGGAGTCTACAATCTCCCCTAGTCCCAAAATATATTTGTTTACTACCTGAAATGAGGGTCAAAATTTCCAGAAGACATACTTCTTTATGTGAGGCCCTAAAAAAGTTAGTTAAAATTCAATTATTTTTTTAAGAAAATGTCAAAACATAAAGATTTGTTATGTTGAACAATAACATCTTAGCTTGGAAATGAAGCTATCCTACCAGCAGGACTCTGAAGATATGGATCCCAAGATAAGCAAGTTACAATCTAACAACAGAAACAGGCTAATGCTAGTTACACTTTAGTAACTAACTCCCTGATATAAATCCCACCATGCTTAACAGAGGTAAGAAACTTGAGAAACCAGGTACTTAAACGAGGCAACTATAAGGTGTCAGCCTATGGTGTAGCCAGGAGGTAGAGTGGGCTCTCCTTTGAATGATATGACTACAAAATCTACGTGATAATTTTTATATACTGTTTTGTTATATAGTAATTTATGTATGTGTATATACACACACGCATGCATTTTACATGCATGTATGTCTATATAATGCATGTATAATAATGTGTATTGCTGTATGAGCCTCTTACGTGTTTGGACTCTGCCCGTCTGTCACTTAGCCCAGCAGGTAGCACAGTACCTTGAGCAAAATAAGTGCTCAGAAGTTTTGTCAAATGAAAAAATAAAGGCCAAACTTCATCTGTCACTTGTGCCTATGTCTGACTGCCTTTTTTTTTTTTTAAACATTTTATTTATTTTTGAGAGACAGAGCATGACTGGGGGAAGGGAAGAGAGAGAGGGAAACACAGAATCTGAAGCAGGCTCCAGCTTCCCAGCTGTCAGCACAGAGCCCCACGCAGGGCTCGAACTCATGAACTGTGAGATCATGACCTGAGCCAAAGTGTCAAACACTCACCTGATTGAGCCACCCAGGTGCCCCAAGGTCTGACCCTTCTTAAACAAGAGTTACCTGTGCTTGGACACAAGCTGCAAACAGATTCCACACCTCAGAATTTAACAGATTCTCAAGAGACAGGATTTCTCCCCCTCCAGATGATGTAATACAGAAGACAAATATTATTGCTGTCTTGACTGTTGTATTTCAGAAATGGTAGATTGGCTGTTGCATGGAAAGTTTTGCTATATAGGAAAAATCACTCTGCAGTCTGGAAGCTTAAAATATCATACCTCAATGAAGGAACGCCTATGGCTAATTTGCAGGTCGCCATCAAACATCAAAAGTGAATCTTGAAGGCCACCTGGGTGGCTCAGTCGGTTGAGCGTCCAACTCTTGATTTCGGCTCAGGTCATGATCCTGGGGTGGTGGGATAGAGCCCCGCATCCAGCTCTGTGCTGAGCATGGAGTCTCTCTCTCTCTCTCTCTCTCTCCCTCTGCCCCTCCCCACCGCTTGTGTGCACTCTTACTCTCATTCTCTCCCTCTCTTAATAAAATAAAATAATAAAATAAGATAAAATAAAATAAAATAAAAGCGAATCTTGAATAACAATGCAATTTGCTATCTGCTGGAATGACAAAATGTGAAGATCTTTATCCTTGAGTGGTTTGGGCTGCAGTGAAGGAGCCAGATCAGAGTTGTAAAAGGTCAATCAGTTTCAGAGTCAACAAAACTTTTAAAGAACTGTTTAATTTTTGCATGTGCCCACTGTGATGAACAAATTTTAAGGGTATTCTTTTTATGCAACTACATAGCAGATGTCATCCAATCATTTAACATAGCCAGTTTTACATTTTCAAATTCTCTCACGTTCTCTTGTACTTTTATTTAAGCACAGCGTCATTTTCAATGTTCAGAAGTTTATGTTTCTTTATTTTGGCAAGCAATTTTCAGTAACTTCCTTTCTGAGCAAGAAGATCAGAAATTAATACTTTGCCTCTTTATGATTACAGTGTTCATTCTTTCCTTCTAGAGTATTCAGAGCACGAGGGAAATAACTATAACAAGAAGAACAAGTACAGCTCTTTATAATTTAAACACAAAATGCCCGAGTTTAGCAAAAATATTCTGAGGAAATGAAAATGATAACATCTTGTGCACATATTAGCTATTATTTACAAATAGCACAATTTGGTTTATGCTTGATCTAACTATAGCAAAACGGAGTGCCTATTTTTTAAATGCTTAGGCATGGTTTACCCATAGAAGTTTTGGCTCAGAGGAGGCAAAAAACCAAGGAAAGTGGAGAAAAGGGAAGAAAGGGCACAAACAGAAATATGGGCAAAAAAATGAAGAAAAAGTGGAGAAAACACAGAGAAAAGACTGAACATGAGGTCAGACAAAATTAAAATGTGTAAATACAAAAAGGTGCCTGAAACACACAAAAATTAAGAACTGAGGCAATTATTTGCATAAACAAGTACCCACTGCAACTCTGCAAGATGAGTATATCCAAAACATCCCAATAATTGAGGATTTTGAAAATGAAGACATATCTCAAGTCTTCACCTGACATTTACTTGTATGTAGCCTTGCCTCAAACACATTCATGGGTTCTCAGTTAAAACTTTCCACTTGTTCGGGGGTGTGAGAAGGTTATAAATGCATTAGTTTGGCACTGACTACTCTAACATTAGAGAGTGTGGCAACAAGCTATTGCCAGATTCTTTAGCAGATGCAGGAAAAAAAAAAAAAAAAATGCAGGCCCAACGCCTTTACTGACAGCGAGCTGGCTTTTAAGAATGACACAGGAATTTTCCTGGCTTGCAGTTCCAGCGCATGACCAGAGATGGCGCTGAGTGTACAGGGAACCTAGGGCCAACCTGAATCAGAAATGACAAAGAGATAGGCTAAAGTCTGTGAGCATGAATCCTAGGCAGCACATATAAGATAGTGAATATGGAGGAATGGAAAAAAAAAAAAAGCATAAAGAACAAATAAGAAAAGACCTGCGTTAGGGGAATCACATATGGGAAAGGAGATAGGAATGAAAATCCTGACAGGTTAATATAAGGAGAAGTATGGACCCTGTGGAGTTTCAGGAATACGGATCAAAACACTGAGAGGATTGGAGCATCATTGTATTTTCTTAAGTTAAATAACCCGTTAGGGAAGTTTTTCTAATATTTAATAAGTCTTTACTTGGCAGAAGCACCAGGGGAGTTTCAGTGTTTTTATGTTCTATTCTAAAGGCATGTGGACTGGTTGACTTCTATCTTTAATAAATAAAGATCCAAAAGTAATTTGATGGAGTCCTAGAGTACAACCCCAAAAGTCTAACAAGGCATTTAAAATTTCTTTTCTATTGACTATTTGGCAAACAAAGATATCTCAAAGTGAAAAGGGCATGAGTGAACTGCTTGCAGCCACAGCTCAAGGGCCTATCTCTTCACCTGCATTAGAAAAAACAGAATTGAAGACTCCACATAAAAATTAAAGAAAAAAAATTACTCAAAGTCACTCCAATAAGTATGGCAATTTTTAAAATTAGTTTTATGCTTTGGTGTTCTTAACCTTTTGTGTTTTGTTTTTTTTTTAGAAAAAATAAAATTGAAAAAAGTTTTTTTTTTTAATTCTTACTTATACAAAAGGATTTTAAATAGAAAACAAATTGTCCTTCCCTGCCTTCCACGTACGCCTCCCTTCTCCATCTCTCCTTGGAACTCATAACTAGAGCGTACAGGGCTGTGGTCAAAAGGTGCCACTCAAAGTGAGGGTTGTAAGTCAGCAGCATCAGCATCACCTGGGAGCTTGTCAGAAATGCAGAATATGAGGCCTCAGTCCAGATTTAATGGATCAGGATCTGTATTTTAGCGACATTCTCAAGTGATAGGTATGCACATTGAAATTTGAGAAGCTGTGCTCTAGATTCCAAAGACAGAACAATTGAGGTCAAGTCCTTCTCTTCCATTTGGGCAAGAGGCGGCAGAAATAGTCTAACTATACTGAATGTCCCTGTCTTTACACTATAGAGAGAGGGGACTAGGGAAGGGGAGTCTAAGTCAATCATCATCAGAGACATTGAGAAGTAGTGCTCTCAGAAAAAAACTGTTTCTTTCCAAGGAAATGAGAGGAGCTCTAAGGAAATCAGTCATAGATACAAACCGTGTTGATAATAAAGGAACAATTACATCTCAATCCGAGGGTGGATATTTATTTATTTTCAGAATCTCCATGGCTACCCTGGTACTTTCCTTGGAGTAAAAGGGAACATGCAAGTTCTTGGATGAGCCCAGCAGTGTTTCCCTAGACTTTAGGGACATATGTAAACATTAAGACTGTGCCCATTTATGGTCTTGTGATTTTAAATGTGGGAGACTTCATGTAGTAACCTGTGACAATGCTGTAAGAAGGGACTGTGGTGTATTATGGGAAGGAGGTGGGGGTCAGCTAGTTCCCCAAACTAGGGTGTCAGTCCTCTGTGTTCTTGGGAGGAGTCCAAAACAGGATTTGTGCCATTCCTGTGGTTCCATGAGAGGAGACACAAAGATTCAATGAGGGAGTATGCACCCAGGTGACTAATAAGCCTCACAAGGAGGTTTTGTCCCTTCCAGTGAAGTAATTACGGGCATGAACCCCTGTCCTAGCTAACGGGAGACATGGCTGCCATCTCTGAATGGGGCACCTTTGACAGAAGAAGAGTGGGTGAACACTGGGTGAACGTTGCCCTAAGAAAGATGTACCATGACAGGTGGACTGCCAACATCATGGAGGTCACCAGCAGCAAGAGAATGAGCTCAAACCAGAGCGAGACCAGGGTCCGGTGCCCAGCAGCAGCATTCGGGTAACTATATCAGATGAACCTCACTAGCTCTCCTTTTGCATGTTACCCTCAAAAAAGATCTAAGCAGGAAAAAGGGAGAGCAGGAAGACAGACCAGATCCCATTCTCCCCCATCACTCCAAGCAACTCAGGTCACAACTCAAATCTATTCTTGAAGATGAACAAGGAGTAGGAAAGGAAGAGCTAAGATTTCAGCTGGGTTATGTGCTTGGTGCTTGAAATTAGACTGGACTTCGATAACTGAGAGTGACCAGAAAGTTACAGAATCTTTCCAAGATTTCCAAGATTTCCATGTCAAGGGATGAGAAAGCATTCAACGTAGTGGGGGTGGAAGCAACGGTGAAAACCACCCCAGAAAACCAAGACCCCCATCCATTCACTTTTCTATAAAGAAAGAATTGCAAATGTAAATAACAAACATGTTTAGAAATCTTGGTAAATCATCCTTCTCTGTTTTCTCCGTGGTAAGCAAGATGAGGAAAGTGCAGTAGTCCTACCTCCCATCTCCCCCAAGTTCATAGGTCAATCGGGGGGAGTTACGTTAGTGCTGCTTTTCCTTAGCGGATCAGTTTAGAACTTTGGTAAAAGTAATGTGATGTAAGTTACTGTTTAGGAAAAGAAGGTATACCTGACTCTGTGCAAACAAATAGAAAAAATAGTGAATATGCCTTTACACTCTCTCCACGTTTTCTCTTAACATGCATGCATTCGGGTGAGTTATTTGGCAGGTACGCTGCATGCCCAGTCTTGGTCTCCTAAGAACATGTGAGAACTCACTTCCCAGTCCTGCAGAAGGAGTCGTGCAGCAAGCACCCCGTCTGCCTGCAGGGACGGCTGGAGGAGCTCAGGAAGTGAGGCTCCCAGCACCGTCCTCAGCCAGTGATGGCCTCGGCCTCGAGGATAAATGGCCCGCTTCCCTTTCCTTGTCTCGCAAGGAAGGACAAATCTGAGGTGTGTTCTACACCATTTCCCAGCAGTTTTTAGTGGGGAAAACGGAAATTATTAAAAATAAAGCCTGTGACAGAAGGGGTCTAACATATGCATTACCACGTGAAGCTTGATTGACTGAGAGTCTGAAAATCATAAAGGTTAATTTGCATAATGGAAAATGGACCTTTCTCTGACTCGAAAAATGGGATAGGCCAAAAATATAAAATAATTTGGGGGAAGTTCACAGTGAGCAGAAAACTGTGTTACAAAATACCTTGAATAGAATCATTCCAAGCATAATACATTTTTACAGTCTATTTAGAGATTTTGCAGGGGTTGTCTGTGCAGTTTGTGTTTTTATTTCCCATCTTCCTCCCTGCAAACTGCATTTTAAGACATGTTATTATGTTGTTTTTTTTAATGTTTATTTATTTTTGAGACAAAGAGTGCACGTGTGTGAGTGGGGGAGGGGCAGAGAGAGGGGGACAGATGGGCTCTGCTCTGACAGCACAGAGCCCGATGTGGGGCTCCATCTCATGAACTGTGAGCTCATGACCTGGACCGAAGTTGGACGCTTAACCGACTGAGCCACCCAGGCAACTCACGTTTTTTTTTTTTTCTTTTAAGTTTGAAAGAAGTTAGTTAGGAGACAGAGGGATAAAACTCAAAGCAGTTCGTTTCGCTGTTGATGAAACAGTTTTGCGGAAAAGGCAAGAAGGAAGGATCTGGAAACACCTAAAATATCTCTCAGACCACCTATGGACTTTAACTTTTTGTGGTAGTTTCAGTGTCTTAGGTGTGCTACTGATTGTCGGGAAGAGGGCACCCACACGTACCCCCAACACTCACATTCCTCCATCCATCAGGAGATTAGGTTTAGGATTTAACTCACCAGGACTACAAAAATGTTACCGATAGTAATGGGACGATGCAGGGCCTAAATGCATAAATATATGCAATTGCAGGTGAAACTGCCAGCCATTTCAGGAAAAGGTCAATTCTTTGTGCTCTGCTGCGCTTTAATTTTGGGCCCTGCACTACGACTCAGGGAGAATTTATGCAAATCATCTGCATGCTGCCACTTGAGGCAGGTTTCTCCACTCTGAGCTACTGACTTTGGACCCGATGATTCTTTGCTGTCCTGTGAATTGCAGGTGTTTAGCAGCGTTTAACCCATCGGGTGTGACAGGGAAAACGGACTCCAGACATTGCCAAATATACCCTTGGGAATAGATGGCATGCAGCCGGAAACCACTGAATTGAGGTACCGTTTACAAATAGTTGGCTGGCCTGGCTCTTGCTTTACGCTTAGCATCAGTAAGGCAATGTCTTCATGGTGGGGGACAAATGGAGTCAATGCCCAAGACCTCCTGAGCTGTAGTTGCAACAGCCTCTCTGATCCCTGAAAGGTCATTTCTTCTTCCTCCTCCTCCTCCTCCTCCTCTTCTTCTTCTTCTTCTTCTTCTTCTTCTTAATGTTTATTTAGTTCTGAGAGAGAGAGAGAGAGAGAGAGAGAGAGACAGAGTGTGAGTGGGGGAGGGGAAGAGAGCAAGGGAGGCATAGAATCTGAAGCAGGCTCCAGGCTCTGAGCTGTCAGCACAGAGCCCGACGTGGGGCTCGAACTCACGAACTGTGAGATCATGACCCGAGCCCAAGTTGGCTCCTTAACCGACTAAGCCACCCAGACGTCCCAGTCAATCATATTATTAAGTGTTTGCAAGGTTGTTCTGCTGATATGATAATGTCATTTGATCATTTATCTAAATGCAGTAATATGTTTCTCAGTTACATCTTCCCTGCCATAATTCCTGTTTATAGTTTACCCATTCCACTTTTGTTAGGGTCTGTTTTAGTAAATATTGGCAATCTTATAGAGAAATAACATTATATTTGCTACCACAAAGATAAATAGACCAGCCAGTCATCTGAAGAGGGATAATAATTTATGCTGTAGTCACCACTGATAACCATAAACAACAGGTATAAGATATGAAAGTTTTGGATGAAAAGAATAAGCAGAGTAAGGTCTCTCCTCTAGAGTAAAGGCAGAGGCAGAGGCCCTTTTACTGAATTTATTCATTTCTTGGACATGCACCTTAATAATAATGACCCTTCACCAGGGCAGTTATAGTTAGTTTGAAAAATAAACAAGTCACTTCTTATGCACTAAAATACCTTTAATAAAAAAAAGCAGACAATAATAAATGTTGGCAAGGATGTGTATAAACTGGAACCCTCATACTTTGCAGGTGGGACTGTAAACCATTTCAAAAAACAGCCTTACCATTTCTTTAAAAAGTTATACATAGGGCGCCTGGGTGGCCCAGTCGGTTAAGCATCCGGCTCTTGATTTCGCCTTGGGTCATGATCTCATGGTGGTTCATGAGTCTGAGTCCTGCATCGAGTTCTGTGCTGACAGCATGAAGCCTGCTTGGGATTCTCTCTCTCCCTCTCTCTCTCTCTGCCCTTCTCCTGTGCTCACACTCTCTCTTTCTCTCTCTCACATAATAAAGTAACAACAACAACAAAAAAGTTAGACCTAACCTTAACCATAAAACCTGAAGATTCCACTCCTACATATCTATCCAAGACGAATATAAACATATCCACATAAAGACTTGTGTATGATAACAATATTATCTATAATTGTAAGAAGTGAGAAGAATCCAAAGGGCCATCCACTAGCAAATGGATAAACAAAATCTAGTCTATCCATATAGAAGAATATAACTCAGCAATAAAAATGAATAAAGCACTGATTCATGTCATAATATGAATTAATATAAAAACCCATCGTTTTAAGACATCTAATGCAAAAGACTACATATTGTACAATACCATTTATATGCAATGTCCGGTAAAGTCACATCTATAGAGACAGAAAGCAAATCAAGGATTTCCTAGGGCTGGGAGTAAGAATAGGGATTGATTGAAAATTGGCACAAGGAATCTTTTTTGGGTGATGGAAATGTTCTAAAACTGGATTGTAGTGATGTTTTCACAGCTCTGAAATTTTAAGAAAGAGTATTGAATTATATAATTAAAATGGGTGAATTTCATGGAATGTAAATTAGACCTTAAAAAAAAGTCTAAACAAATCAATGGGAAGACCGATTGCAAACAGAAGGGCCTGCTTTGTTGGCCGCTCTTAGATTATATTAGTTTATATTTGTAGACTTTGCATCCATCATATCAACTTCATGTGATTCTGTCCTTGTCTCATTATTGGTCACTAACGTCCCTGAGGGTCATTTTATTATAATTCTGGTTGAGTTAATCCCTCTTATTGCACTTACTTATCATGTAGTGAAAAAGTAAGCTTACTCAAGGAGAGGTCTGGCTTTTACCCTCCGCTGTCAAGAAGCAACCTCTCTGTCCTTACGATTTCTTGCCTGTTCGAAGTGTCTTTGACTGGAGGCTTTGACCACTGGCAGTCTAATGATGTGATATTATGATGGGGATTTGGGTTAGGTGGTATTAGTTTTGCCTCCAAAAGGAGCTGGAAGCTAAAGGTACCAGCCTGCTCTTTGTGGGAGCATGGCAACTGAAGATCAAGTGCATGGACAGTAACACGATCCAACGGTGGTAAAAATCTCCTGATGGCCAAGGTCATGTGGGCTTCCCTGGCTAGCAATGCTCCAAGCATATTGTCATGCTGGGAAAGTACTGTGTCCTTGCTCAGGGAGAGAGCACCACCAAAGCTCTGCATCTGGTACCTTTCCTGGACTCTTCCCTGTGTACTTCTTTCCCTAGATGATTTTAATTTGCATTCTTTCCCTGTAATAAGCCATCACTGTAAACACATGTTTTCAGTGAGCTCGGTGAGTCCTTCCAGAGAATTATTGAAAATGAGGGTAACTTTGGGAATCTTCCAAACTTGCATTTGTTGTCGGACGTGAGAGTGGTGTTGTGTGGGGACTGTTGGCTGAACACTCACACATGCAAAAAAACCCAATAGTTGGTTTTTTATATTTTAAAGCATCCTGTGCTTCATTTTTCAGCCCTTCAAAATGGGCAAACCTTGAGGATAGGGCCTTATTTAGTGTCTTTTGGAAGCTAACAATTGATAAGTGAGTATTAGAACCATGGAAAAATGTTTTCAAGACCTGGTTTTAAACCTTCTGCGGAAAGGCTTTATGTGGCATGCTCCTCCTGGATCTGGGCAGTGTTCAGCATGGGGCTAAGTGGCTTAGTGTGGTTCAATATGTACTGAAGAGAATCACAGAATTTCTTGTCTCAGCTGAAGTAAACAAGGAGTTCTAACCTCATGGAGCACCTGGGTGGCACAGTCAGTTAAGCATCTGACTCTCTATTTTGGCTCCGATCATGATCTCATCGTTTGTGAGATCAAGCCCTGTGTCGGGTTCTCTGCTGGCAGCACGAAACCTGCTTGGGATTCTCTCTATCTTTTTAAACAAACAAACAAATAAACAAACAAACATAAAAAAAAGTTCTAACCTCAGACTGTTGGCTTGTTTGAGGGAATCTTTAGCAAGTACCTTATCCTAGAGCATTGACCAGAAGTTATTCAATCATTAATATACAGAGCTAAATGATTACAAAATTAAATTTTGCACATTTATATGATATAGATCACTTTAGAGATTTCAAATGGCTTTCACATAAATCATCTCATATGATGATTTCAAAAATCTTGTGAGGTAAGCATGGAGAGCTTAAGGATGCTAAATGACTCACTCAGATCTCCATAATCTTTGAGAGAGGTCTTAGCCACCAGGGCACAATCCTAAGTGCAAATTTCTCATCCAGATGCCCTGCTGTGGAGACCATGCGACCTTTCTGTGGGTAACTGATGGGACAAAAAGTGGCCATATGACCCAAAGACCAGCTAGAAATCTGTGCCATGGCTGATGGGAGAAAATGAGGATAGAAATCACACTACCTGCCCTGGGGATGTCAGTTGTGAAACAGAGTTGCTGGTGTGGAAGGGAAAGACACAGGGAGACCGTGAGAGAGAGCACAGTCTTATGGGCTCGGTGAGGCAAAATCATGGGGAAGACAGAGTTATGGGTGAAACAGAAGTCAAGACGAAGAAAAGAGAATAGATGAAAAGAAAAGTGAGTGGTGACAAGTCAGAAACAAGCAAACATCCACTCTGGGGGTGGACACAGGCATGAAAGTAGGCCCCTGGGTGCCTGACATCTCTAGACTTCTCTGGATTCTTCATGAAATATGCTTGGATTTTCCTGATGCCTGGATATTGGACTGGAGCTGGCTGCTTACTCATTTGTGTCCTTTCTATAACCTCGCTATATCATCACCACCATCATTAACATAAGGTCTAGCTTTCTTTCTTTCTTTTTTTTAAATTTTTTAAAAGTTTATTTTTGACAGAGACAGAGTGCAAGCATGAACTGGGGAGGTGCAGAGAGAGAGAGGGAGACACAGAATCTGAAGCAGGCTCCAGGCTCCAAGCTGTCAGCACAGAGCCCAATGCGGGGCTTGAACTCACGAACCGTGAGATCATGACCTGGGCTGATGTCGGACGCTTAACCGGCTGAGCCACCCAGGCGCCCCATAGCTTTATTTCTTTAAGGTATACATCTTTTGCACTCAAATGTACAGAGCGAATTTATTTATAACTTGAATTAGATATGGCTTATTGCTTCAATTCTTTTCAGAAAAAAAAAAAAAGTTAAAATGAATTATTTTCCACAAGATGCATCTAACATATCACTCAGCTTTGTTCTGAAATACTTGCCTCATAAATACTTTAATATCGCCGCGAGAGATAGTGCGTTAGCTATTTAGCTGCATGTGGCTTTAATTTCCAAAGTTTGTCTTGCGCTATCTCCTGGCTCTATTACGGAATGCAAAGCTTACAAATGGCTAAAGACAAGTTCTCTGAGCCTCAAGAAAAGCCCACTGGAAACTTACTGTGAAAAAAGCGCACGTGATCCTGGGAGTACACCACGGTTGACATATTTATACCTGCTCTTCACCTAGGCTGAGGAGCGTCTCATGCACACATTTTCTTGCTTTTCATTTCTGACTGAGTGGTGACAAAATACCCTGATCCATTCTGATGTCCTTGCAAAATGTCATGGTGTTTACTGGTTTTGATTTCTAAAGTTGCCTTTATAGCCTGCTAGATGTGAGTCTTTTAAAAATTTTTTTTTATGCTGAGCAGAATTCTCATGCGCATTTAAAACACTTGCTTATTTTTTGGTTTTCAGACCCTGCAGTCACTGTTAACCTTTTTGTGTTCTTTCTCTCCACCTTGTAAATTTTCACATCCAAAGCTGCCTTATCTTCTTCCTTTTCGCTTTCTTTCTTTTTTTTTTTTTTAATTTAATTGATGTATAATTGACATTACAGTGTCCTATCAGTTTCAGGTGTACATCATAGTGATTTAATATGTTTTTAAATGTTTATTTATTTTTGAGAGAGAGAGAGAGAGAGAGCACATGGGGAAGGGGCAGAGAGAAAGGGAAACAGAGGGTCTGAAGCGGGCTTTGCGCTGACCGCAGAGAGCCCGATGTGGGGCTCAGACTCACAAACCGTGAGATCATGATCTAAGCAGAAGTCAGATGCTTAACCGACTGAGCCACCCAGGCACCCCAATGATTCAATATTTTTAAACATCATAAAATAATCCCCCTGGTAAGTCTAGTTACCATCTGTTACCATATAGTTATTACTGTATTACTGACTAAATTCCCTATGCTGTCCATTGCATCCCCGTGGCTTATTTATTCTGTAACTGGAAGTTTTTGCTTCTTAATCCCCCGCACCTATTTCTCCTATCCCTTAACTGCTCCCCACTCTGCTAAAACAAACTGTTGGTTAGTTCTGTATCTATGGGATTATTTCTGTTTGTTTTGTTTTGTTTTTAGATTCCACATGTGAGATATAGTATCTGTCTTTCTCTGTGTTATTTCACTTAGCATAATACCTTCTAGCTTTGCCAGTGTTGCTGCAAATGGAGGGATTTCATTCTTTTTTTGTGGCTAATATTCTATTGTGTGTATACACACACACACACACACACACACACACACACACACACACAATCTCTTTCATCCATTCCTGTATCAATGGACACTTAGGTTGCTTCCATGTCTCGGCTATGGTGTTCTCTTCCCTTTTCTGGGTTTATGAGAAGTTTAATTTTGGTGTTGGTAGAGAACATTATTCTCATTTTATTAGAGAAGAAACTGAGTCTTAAAGAGGAAAAGGTACTTATCTAATAAAAAATGTTATTAGGTGGCAGAATCTAGACTTGAACCTGTTTCAGCCTGACTATAAACCGTTCCTAATGATTTCTGTAGTATTTATTGCTAGTTCTTGCAATCAAAACCACCAAAATAAGTACAAATTTAAAAACAGAATCTTAAACTGGACCAAGGTGTTCTAACTACAATGTCTGTGTTATTTGTATCACCTCAGGCTAGCTTCACAGAAATAATTACATTTCATTTCACTTTGGCTTAGTATTTTCACATCTGTCATTTCAACTTGACCTCTGAGATGGGTAAGGTAGGTACTTACTCTACAGTTAAGAAAAGCCAGGCTAAAAGAAGTTTAAATGATATGCCAGGGGCACCTGGGTGGTTTAGTCAGTTAAGCATCCAACTTTGTCCCAGGTCTTGATCTCACAGTCCGTGGGTTCGAGCCCCACATCGGGCTCTGTGCTGATAGCTCAGAGCCTGAACCTGTTTCAGATTCTTTGTCTCCCTCTCTGCCTCTCCTCAACTTGCATTCTCTCTCTCTGTATCTCTCTCTCAAAAATAAATCAACATTAAAAAATTTTTAAATTTTTTTAATTCACAGAGCTAGTAAAAACTTGCTTTCATTAAGAACTTGGTATTTGTAATATATTGTATTCATGTGTCATCATGTATTTTAAAAATCAGACCAGGCTTAAAAAATAAATAAAAATCAGACCAGGCTTAAACCCCAGAGAGAATCTTTATTCATACTAACACATGAAAAAACTACATTTCAAATCCTCTCCTTAATTAAGCCAGATATTTTTTTGGACCCCAATCCCTCTTTCCTTGTCTTCATTGCAAACAAAGGAATAGACTGGGGTAAAAAATAAGAAGATGTGGTCGGTGGGGGGGGATGTACCTCCAAGGGCACGATAGTACTTTGGTAGTGGTTATCAGTAAATATTTTTTTCTGGGGCTTGGCTTCCTCTTATTTCTGAAGTATGAGTGAAAAGAACTTCTTCAAAGAAAACCACCAGTACTGTATGGACAGAAAGCAGCTATAGGCTGGGTGTTTCATGGGGCAGGATTCTCAGTGGGTTCAGTTGGGTGCATAGTTAGCCAGTGGATAAGGAAGGCCATGGGGCATCTGCAGAAACATTCTGCATTCCATGGCCACACTTTGGTCCCATTAAAAAAAAGTAATCAAGTAGCCAAAATTAAATGGGAATTAAATCCCCAAGAAACCATGGGAATAAAATTTAGCTTGTACTATTCAGTAATTCTTATAATCAAATTTCAATTTATTAAAGCAAAGAAAAGTACTTATTTGAGTAGAGACACATTTGGGCACAGTTGGCACGACTGTCTTGTGCAGCCTCCAGATCTTTTCTCACTGAGATGGTGGAATAATTCTGGATCCTTCCAAGCACATTTTCTTGCCAGCACGGCAGATCTTTAATTCCAGAAAAGGATTTTGTCACAAGAAAGCAGAGCTACATCTATGGGGGATTTTCTACTTGTTATGACCTTGAAAGCTTCCATTCTTTCTTTGAACGTCATTCTGTTTTGCGTTCTTATTCTCTACCTGTTTAAAGCTGTGGAAAATAAATCACCAAGACTGACTTTCCTATATATTCTAGGAATATATATATATATATATATATATATATATATATATATATATTCTTAGATTCTTTGTTTGAAGAGAGGCAAGTAAAAATGAGAAGAGTGAAAAGAGTCACGGCTTCCTAACAAGTCCCGGCTACTAAATGACCATTACAGATGACGATGGGCTACAGAGCAGCCATTATTCCCACTGTTTTATTAGTCCTGACAGCAGGTGGCTTCCAATATGAGCAAAGGCTCCAAGGGTGACAGTCCCTATTACCAGAGGTCTCTCTTGATTATAGTGAGATGTGGTGTTTTTGCTTATCCAGCACGTGTTTCCTTTTTGCCTGGTCGCTGTGTTCCGATTCCCTCGGGGGGAAAGGAACCTGTTCTTTTATTGTCAGCAGCCTTGCCCAGCGTTTCAGTCGAGATGCCATGGTTTCCCCTGGCAGAGAGGTAGTAAGCATGTGACCTAACTAGGCCAATCAGAGTCTCTTTCCAGGTGGGGACAAACCAGCCTAGGAAGCAGTTGGTGCAGAATTATTCATATGGTGATGTGAGACCTTCTTTCCTCTCTGTTCTCTCTGTGCCTAGATGTTCTCTAGTTACTGTCCTTTGGGAAACCTAGTTTACCAGCTGTTTTGTTAATTCTATGTCTTTATCACATTTGCTTCCAATTAGTCCTTTTTTAAAAATTTTGTTGCTTAATTTAGCCATTTTTTTCCTGTTGTCTACAACCAAAGAATCCTAAGAGATACAGAAACTTTCCTATTCTGCTAAGGATAGGGCCAGCTATTGTTCTAGAAGGTAGAGGTGATTAACCTTGTATTGCAATTTGAGAGTCCATAGGACTCACTTCCAAATATCTTCCATTTTGGGCTCCCATGATGTTTAACTCCCACAGTAGGGTCACTGGATAATGGGAGAATCATAGTTGTCAGAACTAGAAGGAACCTTGTAAGAAATCATCCTTCTATTTGTACCCATGTGTATACAGCATCGAGTGACTTTTCTAAGGCCATAATGCTGGTAAATGGGACAGATGGCTCTAGAAACTGAGTCATTTGATCATGGGTCTCATTCTTTTTATGCTAACACATGGCTACCTCTCTGAGGACCTGTGAACATTTCCCCCATAGTCTCCTGTGTTGGCACAGATTAATTGAAACATCACATCTGAGAAGGTTCAGAAAATTGAGGAGGGGTTTAAGACAGAAAATGTGAACTCTACCTCCACACCTAGAACTTGTCCTGATAAGGGGAGAGGAAGAGTTCTGTCTGGGTCACTATCAAGAATAGATACAATTGGATAGTGATTTGGTAAGATTCAGAAGGTCTCTGAGCATCAAAAGCATTGATTTATGAATCCAGCTCACTGCTGGGCTTTGGGAGTCATTTACAGTCTCAAATTTCAAAAAATGGAATTTTTTATTCTACTTTTACAGATTAATTGTATACAATTCTATCAACTTTTATCTTTATGTGGGATTAAGTTGTAAAAGTTGCCTACTAACTGGATTGCTGTGTGTGACTAAATTATGCTATTCATAAACTGAAATTAGCCCTGTAAATTGGGCTTTTGGAGTCTTGTTAAAGAAATGCTTTCCCAACTCAATCTCCCAAAGCAAGCTTCTTAAATTTTCTTTTAAGTGTTTTATAACTTTCCCTCTAACAGTTAGATATCATGCATTTATATTTGTATAGATCATGTTGCAGCAAAAACTCTTATTCTTTTCCTCTTATGGTGAGCCAGTTTTCTCAGTATTATCTAATGTATTACCTGTTCTCTTCCTTGTGATGCCCCAACTCATGATTCATCACATACATATGATCCTGTAGGGACTCTGCCTGATGCCATTGATCTGTTTGTCATTTCCTAGGCAAGAACTGCACATATGTAACACCGGTGGCTTTCTGATCTGTATTCATATCTGATAGTGTGGCTTTTCTCCATGTGTTATTATTTTTCAACATTTTCTTAGCTATTTGAAGACTTTTATTATTCCACATTCATTTTTGGAATGATTTTTTCACATTTCCCTAAAATTCTGTCTGAGATTAAAGTTGTAATTGCATTGATAAATTATCTGGGAGGAAATAAAATTTTAAAAATACTAAGAAATCCCACCCATCAACCTATTTTGTCACTTCTGTTATGTCTTTTGGCAGAGTTAAAATTTTTCTTCATTGTTGGCCTAACTTACTTTTATAAAGTCACTTCCTCAATAAAATACAGATTTTCCTTATCATTATAAAATGTATCTCATTTTCTATTTCATTTACTGTATCAGTCAGAGTGTTCCAGAGAAGCAGAACCAACGGGATTTATTTACTTATTTACTTATTTATTGATGAGATCGGCTCACATGATTGTGGAGCCTGGGAAGCCTAAAATCCACTGGGCAGGCTTGCAAGCTAGACCTCCGGCAGGTGTAGATGCTGCTGTCTTGAGGTAAAATTTCTTGGGAGGTAAACTTCAGTTTCTTCTCTTAGGGCCTTCAACTGATGACAATATATAGAAGAACTGTGTGTGTGTGTGTGTGTGTGTGTGTGTGTGTGAGGTGGGGGGGGGTGCGGGGTGGAGCGGCACAGGGGAAGGGAGAGAGAGAATCTCAAGCAGTCTCCACGCCCCAAACAGAGCCTATGCAGGGCTCCATCTCATGACCGTGAATCATGATCTCAGTTGAAATCAAGAGTCAGACATTTAAATGACTGAACCACCCAGGCGACCCTAGAAGACCATTCTTGATTTGCACCTTGATACATATAGCAAACTTATGACTCTGATTATAACTTGATTGTAATCTCTTTTGATTATCTTGGGTTTAATACATAAATAATGACATACTGAGCACATGATTAGATCTTTTCCCCTTCCATCCTTATGCATTTTTTCCGTCCTCTTATTGCATTGGCCAGGATCTCCAGTTCTAGGGTAAATTATATGGCGAGGAATCCTATTCTTGTTTCCTACCTTTTATAGTTTTTCTACAAAGTAAAATGTTTTCTGAGGGGATTTGATAGGTTTTAACAAGTGAAAAAGCTCCCTTATATCTCTAGTTTTCTAAGAGCTTTAATTTATAAACAGGTATTAGTTTTCATTAAATACATTTTGACTCCTGATAAAATGACTATTTTAATTTTTCTTCTTTTGAACACTGGTGAGGTATATTACATTGTTAGATTAAAAAAAATTTTTAATATTAATTTTTGAGAGAGACAGACAGACAGAATGTGATCAGGGGATGGGCACAGAGAGAGGGAGACACAGAATCCTTAGCAGGCTCCAGGCTCTGAGCTGTCAGCACAGAGCCCGAAGCAGGGCTTGAACTCACGAACCATGAGATCATGACCTGAGCTGATCATGGCTTAACTGACTGAGCCACCCAGGTGTCCCTCATTGCAAATTTTTTTTAAAATGTTGAATAATTCTTGCATTTCTGAATATACTGTAATTGAACATGATGTATTATTTTTATAATATAGTCAGGATTTTTTGAAACTAAATTTATAACTAAAATAAAACTGGCCTATTTTTCTTTCTAGTTACTTATAAGCTTTTGTTATTGAGGAACCTGTCCCTTCCAGAGTTTGAGCAAGAGGACAGAAGGGAGGCAAGGGGAGGGGAGAATTCTAAGGGACTCATGTTATGATGGTGATCTAACATAGACACTCACCAAATAAGGCAGGTGTTCAAAACTGACTTTCATGGAATGTTTTTGTGAGACTTTTGGGGTCCCTCCCAATATTGGACATCTCTCACCTTGCAATTTCTTTGGTGAGGCTGAATGTGTCTCTGTTTCTGCTGATTACATACTCTTTCCTCAGCTCCTGACCATCCAACGATAACTCCAGCTTTTTATTACTGAAATCTGTCTGCTTTTCTATAAGGTCTTGTAGAAAAAGACTCAAGATAAGCTCTCTTTTGCATGTGGCTAACAGTTGACCTGTAGAGAATATTTACTCTTTGTCTCACTGAGAACTAGGAGCACTGAATGCCCATTGCAGCCACCCTCTGTTATATTCTAACATTAAAACGGTTAACTAGCCTTTCACATTTTTACATAAATTAGAATGACTACTTCCTCCACATTATCCCCAAATTGTCAAGGAGTGATCAGCCCTAAATGATCTTAGTGAAGTGCTTTTATTAGCTTAAGGAAGTATTCCACACCTGCAGTTCTCTGAAATGAAATGCTCTTCAAAATCCTCCTCTGATCTCCAGTCCCTGATTCTTTTATACCTTCAAGGAGTGGGAGAGTTTTGTGTCTCAAAACTAGATGTCCAAACATTTACCATAAATTCTGCATCTTGCTTTGGAATCTTTTCTTGGATTTTCAGTTAAACATTTCAGTTAAAAAATGTTCTTTGTAAGATGTTGTTATATACACATAATCGCTGTACCCTCATAACATGTCCAAGTATCACTACACTATTACACAAAGACCTTTTCTAATGATGAGTAAGAAAACAAGTAGTAGACTCTGTGGTCTTTACTTCACCTCAGTGGATGGTGGCTCATGATGTTGGAAGGCACTGCCTGGAACCGGGTTTCGGCTGGGATTTCCTGGCTGTGAATTGTCTGAAATTATGGAAAAAATTTTGTGTGCATTTGTGTGTGTGTGTGTGTGTGTGAGAGAGAGAGAGAGAGAGAGAGAGAGAGAGAGATAAAGAGAGGGAGATGGAGACAACAACCGTGAAAGAGAGAAAGAGTTTGTAAATGTGTATACTTATTTTAGCTTTTATTGGATTGCCAGAGGGTCTCTGGAATCAAAATCAAGAACCATTGCCTAAATTTGTATATCCCTGCAAATTATTCAACATCAACACTGTTTTCACTTTCCATGAGGGCACAGTTTCAGGAGGTCTAATGTAATAGGTATTCATATTTGTATACAAAAGAGTTATACCAAATATATTTTAAAATACTATGTAATATCATCTTCCTACTCCATTTGAAATTCAATTTATTAGTGATTAATACCCAAGAAGACACTGTATCCTTTCGTCTCCCACGATTCCCTAATCTACGTGGAGCATATGCTTTCTTCACATTTTCTCATCTGCCTGCCAATTTTAGTTTCAGGGAATCATTGTGTTGAATTTCATAGAATCAAAATGAGTGGCCAACATGTGCTTTGAAAGAAAGCTTATTCAAGGCAGGTTTGTGGGCAATGCTTTTATACAGGAATTTAAAACAACAGCAACAAAATAGGACATGAATCACCAAGGGAGAGAGAAGAGAATGCTTTGAATAGGGGGAATGGGCTTCTTATAAGGTCCATGTGTGCTGTGTGTCTTTAAACAATCACATGAAAGGACCTACCAGACAGATAAAACATCTTAAGCAAAGGTGAAATGTTAGAATCTAAAGGACGTACTCAGGGGAGAATAAGAAAACCACGTATTATTACTCTGAATTATCTCTAGAGGAGCAGGTCATAGGAGGTCTTATTTTTCTATAAGTAGCTCTAAGAAGCTATTAGATGTCAAATTTTCAATTTTTTTGAGGCTGCATATTAATATATCCATTTTGGTGGTTGGGTATGTAGCAATGGTATTACAACTCGCTTGTGTCTTATCAAGTGTTTCTTTAGCTTCCTAAGTAAGCCATTCCTGTAAATCTCTCCATTCAACTTTCCATGCTATCTTTTAGAAATAATCTTGTCACAAAAATAATAGGCAAAAAAAATTAAGTAAAATATAAAGATCATTGATTATTCACAGTAATGTGAATCGTGACTCACAGTCACCTTTACTAATTAGTTATTTGTGTCTCTGCTTTATTACCACCTCCCACAGCGCTAAATAGGTCTGGAGTATTCTGAGAATGACCCCGTTTCTCAAATCACCCACAGGCTCTCTTGAGCTCCCGGTATTCAATACTTGTCCTGCTGAAGCTGATCACTTACTCTACGTGAAAGGAGAAAGCCTGTTTAGTACAGGTGCTCCTAGAGAATTTGAAGTATTGATTTCTACATACAAATATTTTCTGAGAGTGTGAAAGCAGGAGCTCAGTTTTAAACACAATAAATAAACCAACACAACCTGCAGTGGGGCTGATTCCAGGATAATTTCTAAAATTCTTAGTAGGCAACAGCCATTTTTAATGCACATGTTCTAGGATTTCTATTGTACATATAGATGTTACTTGGTGATGTGAATATAAATGTCATGAAAATGGGATTTAAAATATTATTTGTTAATTCATGTATTTACTTTTGGTTATTGCTTGATAGATGAATTTGACACATATCAATGAAGCATTTAAAGATAACCAAATATAATTATGAAATAATCATGCAATGTGATAACAGCAAATACAATAATAATAATAATAATAACAAAACACTTACCAGTGTAGCAAATGGGATATTTAAGAAAAAAATAGAAATGTCAAACGTAAAAGAAGTTCACAGCTAAAAACAAATGAGATTTAGAATACACATCATATATTTTGCACATAAAATGGACATATAATTATTTGAACAGTATTTATCCTCTTATGTAAATTTGGATCTGTGGTGTCTTTGCAGAAGAAAAAATATGAAGGCATTTTGTTTTGGGTTTCTATAAAAACCTATACTTTGATTACTGCTGGCCTTCAAGTGTATTTTTTCTAGTCCCACAGGTACAATGTTTGAAGAAAAAAATAGAAGGTAGACAAAGAAAAGAGACTGCAAAGTTATAAGGCATATTTCCTCACATGCTGATGTTTTAAGGGCCATGGATATGAGAAGTTCTGAAAGAAACTCTAAATTAATTTTTAGCTTTAATCAATAAATAGTTATTGAGTGCTTACTAGGTGCCAAGCACTGTCCTCATGGCTTATAGCAGTGAATAAAGAAGATAAAATTTAATAAAAATGATAAATGTAACTTTACTAAGAAACTTCAGCAGTAATTTGATGATTGAATTTTGGGTTATTTGAATTTTGTTATCTTCTTGCCTGTATGCATGGAATGTCGTGATTAATGGATTCTTGATGTAATTTATTGGAAAGTCTGTGTCTTTTTCTTAAAGAATAATTAGACAAAAATTTTTAATGTTTATTTTCTTTTTTTTATTTTTTTTATATATATTTTTTTTATTTAAAAAAATTTTTTTTAACGTTTATTTATTTTTGAGACAGAGAGAGACAGAGCATGAACAGGGGAGGAGCAGAGAGAGAGGGAGACACAGAATCTGAAACAGGCTCCAGGCTCTGAGCTGTCAGCACAGAGCCTGACACGGGGCTCGAACTCACGGACCGTGAGATCATGACCTGAGCCGAAGTCGGACGATTAACCGACCAAGCCACCCAGGCACCCCAATGTTTATTTATTTTCAAGAGAGAGAGAGAGAGAGAAAGAGAGAGAGAGAGAGAGAGAGAGAGAGAGAGAGAGAGAGAGAGGAGGGGCAGAGAGAAAGGGAGACAACAAAATCCGAAGCAGGCTGCAGGCTCTGAGTTGTCAGCACAGAGCCCCACGGGGGGCTCCAACCCACAAGCGGTGAGATCATGACCTGAGCAGAAGTTGGATGCTTAACTGACTAGCCACCCAGGTGTCCCTTGAAGAATAATTTTTAAAAAGCCATTAACCTTCACTTAGGCAAGTGGAGAACTTGTTTCTGCTTTCCCCTTTTTTTCTTTTTCATTGGTTTCCCAAAGGAGTGAAACCTGCAATGTTTTTTTTTTTAATTTTTTTAACGTTTATTTATTTTTGAGACAGAGAGACAGAGCATGAACAGGGGAGGGTGAGAGAGAGGGAGACACAGAATCCGAAGCAGGCTCCAGGCTCCGAGCCGTCAGCACACAGCCCAACATGGGGCTAGAACTCACGGACTGTGAGATCGTGACCTGAGCTGAAGTCGGCTGCTTAACCCACTGAGCCACCCAGGCGCCCCAACCTGCAATGTTTTTAACAGCGATATTTGCAGTGCGACATGTTGAGCCAGTGCTTCCACTAAGGGAGGACATTTTTTTTTTTTTTTTAACGTTTATTTATTTTTGAGACAGAGAGAGGCAGAGCATGAACGGGGCAGGGTCAGAGAGAGAGGGAGACACAGAATCGGAAGCAGGCTCCAGGCTCTGGGCCATCATCAGCCCAGAGCCCGACGCGGGGCTCGAACTCACGGACCGTGAGATCGTGACCTGAGCTGAAGTCGGACGCTTAACCGGCTGAGCCACCCAGGCGCCCCAGGGAGGACATTTTTTAAAACAATATTCTTCTGGTTTATTTTCCTAATATCTAGTCAGTGTAAACTGATGGTTCTGATGGTTTCCATAGAAAAGACAAGTGGAGGTCAACATTAACACAGGACCTGATATGAATAGCATAAAATAGCTGAAACTACCACTCACAGGCCCCATAAAAAAATATGTGTGTATTGTGCATTTAAATCCAAATACTATTTTTAAGTTAGGTGGTAATATAAAATGTTTTATTCATCTATAATACCCAAGGGGTGTCTGGGTGGCTCACTTGGTTAAGCGTCTGACTCTTAACTTCGGCTCAGGTCAGGATCTCGTGGTTCACAGAGCCCCGAGTCAGGCTCGGTGCTGACAATGTAGAGTCTGTTTTGGATTCTCTCTCTGCAGCTCCCTCTTCCCTTCTCTCACTTGTTCTCTTTCTCTCTCTCAAAATAAATAATAAACATTAAAAAATATTTTAAAAAAATTAAAAAAAAATACCCAAAGCAATAATGACATGGACTTACAGTGTATTTTTTAATGATAGTTATATGTATATATATATTTCATATGGACTTTTTAAATATTGTAGAAGAATATTTAATTACAAGGAGAATAGGAGAGAAGTAGTTTACAAAATAGTATGCACAAGATGATCAGATAGATAGGTACATAAACAGGAAATTTATCAACAAAATATTAATAAATCAACAAAATATGAATGTTCAAATCTCTGGATGGTAGAATTTTGGATGGGGTATATATTCTTGGGTGCTACCTATATTTTTAAAATTTCTACAATGTAAATGTACTACTTTTACAAAGAGAAAAATTTCATTATTTGGACATGGCAATTATTCTCTAACTGCTTGAAAAATGAATGAATTTAATTTATTTCCTTATATATTGTTTCTGCAATGAGGACTCTCTATATGTGAAACGTTATAATTTGGAAAGGAAAAGCTTTAGGTTTCATTCAAACCCAAGCTCATTGGGACCTGAACAAGAATATCAATAAGTATCTCAAAATATCATTACACACAGACATGTGCATATGAATACTGAGCATGACACATTCTAACATTAGCCAAATGTGGTCAGATTATGGTTTAGGAATAGCGGTTTGGGGACAGCCAAACAAGTGACCCAGTTTCACAAAGACTGAGACCTATTTTCTTACATTCGAAGCACATAAACATTTAAAATTTAATTTAATAAAAATGATGTTTATAAAACTTCACAGTTTTTACATGCATGTGTATGCATACACATATATATGTGCAAAGCAGACCTCAAGGTTCTGGCAAAATGATGGCATATCATTCAAACATGCTAAAAATCTTTGCTGCATGAGTTTTGGCATGCATATTCTTTAGATCTCAGTTAAGTTGACACTTTCTTGGGAAGTGTTCCATAACCTCAATAACTAGGCTAACTGTCCTTTTATCTATGCAATAAAACTATCATTTATAGCAATTTTACATTTATATGTAAAATTTATGTGTCTGCTTTCAGCATCATATTGAATGAATGAATGAATGAATGATCAGCTACCTAGCTGAAAGCATTAATCACTTCCCTTCCCTTATCTCTGCTTATTAAATAAAAGTCACGATGATACTACAGTGTTTCTTCTACTTCATTCTGTTCACTAATCCATTCTATGATGAAAAACTTTATTCATGAGCTTTCTGAGATCAAGGCAAACTCAGCCAACAGACTTAGGTACCTTTCTGAGATTGTTTTTAGCTGAAAGATGGATTCATTGCAAGAATTATTTTAATATATTATTATTTTTTAAAAATGTGTTTATTTAAATTCAAGTTAGTTGACACACTGTGTAGAATTGGTTTGAGGAGTTGAACCCAATGATTTATAACTTCCATATAACACACAGTGCTCATCCCAATAAGTGCTCTCCTTAATGCCTCTTGCCCATTTAGCCCATCATTCCACCCAATACCCCTCCAGCAACCCTCAGTTCGTTCTCTGTATTTAGGAGTATCTTATGGTTTGCCTCCTCTCTGTTTTTATCTTATTTTTCCTTCCTTTCCTTATGTTCATCTGTTGTGTTTCTTAAATTCCACATATGAGTGAAATCATATGATATTTGTCTTTCTCTGACTTATTTCACTTACCATAATACACTCTAGTTCTATCTACATTGTTGCAAATGGCAAGATTTCATTCTTTCTGATAGCCGAGTAATGTTCCATTGTATATATTTTTACCACATCTTCTTTATCCATTCATCATTCGATGGTCATTTGGGCTCTTTCCATAATTTGGGTATTGTCTGATGGCATTTATAATTGCACCAAAATCCATAAGATATCTAGGAGTAAACCTAATCAAAGAGGTAAAAGATCTGTACATTGAAAACTATAGAATGCTTATGAATGGAATTGAAGAAGATACAAAGAGAAGAAGAAATATTCCATGCTCATGGACTGGAAGAACAAATGTTGTTAAAATAACTATACTACCCAAAGAAATCTATACATTCAATGCAAACCCTATCAAAATAATGCCAACATTCTTCACAGAGCTAGAACAAACAATTCTAAAATTTCTATGGAACCAGAAAAGATGACAAGAGCCACAGTAATATTTAAAAAGAAAATCAACACTAGAGGCATCACAATTCTCAACTTTGAGCTATATTACAAGGCTGTAATCATCAAGACAGTATGGTGCTGGCACAAAAACAGACACATAGATCAATGGAACAGAATAGAGAACCAGAAATGGGCCCACAAATGTATGGCCAACTAATCTTCAACAAAGAAGGAAAGAATATCCAATGGAAAAAAAGATAGCGTCTTCACCAAATGATGTTGGGAAAACTGGATAGTGACATGCAGAAGAATAAACCTGGGCCACTTTCTTACACCATACACAAAAATAAATTTAAAATGGATGAAAGACCTAATGTGAGACAGTAAACCATCAAAATCATAGAGGAGAAAACAAGCAGTAACCTCTTTGACCTTGGCCATAGCAACTTCTTACTAGAATGTTTCTGGAGGCAAGGGAAACAAAAGGAAAAATGAACTATTGGGACATTATCAAGATAAGAAGCTTCTGCACAGCAAAGGAAATAATCAACAAAACTAAAAGGCAACTGACAGTATGGGAGGAGATATTTGCAAATGATATATTATTTTCATCAGTAGTTTCTAGGTTTTTTGAGTACACAGGTTCAGCCTCTCTCTGCCCCCTCTCCCCCATACTCTTAGCCTGGTTCTTTGTGCCTAGCTTTTAACAGGCTGCATCACTTAGAATGTTTTCATTTGCAGTAATAAAAAATTAATAGTTCAAATGGTTGGAGCATGAATAGGAATTTGTTGGATAATATGATTATAAATATCCAGGGAAAGCCTGAGACTCAGTTTGAACAACCCTGTTCTAGTTCTTTACAGTTTTCTGGACCATGATCTCATCTCTGTGTTGACATCATCCTCATCACCATGTTAGTAAAATGTCTCCAGTGGTTCCATGTTTTACATCTGAACACCATGTGATTCCAGAAGAATACACATTTTTCAACAAAAGTACTGAGTTCACTGTAATTGGAATCGGGGAAAGCATATACTGGTGTGGGTCAACTGGTGTGGGTCAGGAGGATTGTCATTCGCTGATGGCCTTAGGTCTCTATTATGCCATATCCAATAACAGTGGGATAATTTCAGGCTAATCAGAACTTTGTCGTAAAGCTGAGGATGGCCAGCTGTGCTCAGACTAGATGATCAATAGCAGAGATGTGAAATGGCTCTGGAAGAAGCAACTAAAAATGCTCACAATTCATTTGGAAGTAGGAGAGATAAGACATTAAATATGTTCAAGATCTCTTTTCTGTTCTAGCACTCGAAACAAAACAATTGTTCTCAGGAAGGTGAAAGGCAGGTTGAAGGTTGAAACTTGCTTATGTACATTCTTTTGTGACTCTCGTGGATAATTGTGGATACTAGTGGGTTGAATAAAAGTTTCTATTTTTTTTTCTTATTTCCTGCATAGGACAAAAATAGAAGGTTGTACAATCAAATGTATTTCAGAAATTCTAGCCCCACTGACTTACTCTGTAACTAAGTGGAAGTAAATACGCTTAAAAAAAACGTAAGTTGTAAAAAGAACTGAGTTGAAGCTAAGTATTCCTACACAAATGGAGGCAGCACATTAAAATATATATTTAACTGTGTACATTTCACTAGGTTGTAATAAGTTGTTCTAAAATGGTACTTCTAGAAAATTGTAATACCTTTCACATATACGTTAACTGACAAGAAACATGCCTATGATTCCACACACACACAAGTACATCTTTGGCTAATTCAAGAAGAGATAAAGGGAAATGCAACATCCAGGAAGAGATCAGCAGGAACTATTTGGGCTTTTTGGGGTTGGAGATATGAAGCATATGATTTTCCTGTAGTGAAAAACTAGGAAAGTAAAAAAGATAAAGAGTCAAAAAAACGATAAGAGAAATTGCAGCTCATAAGACAAAACCCTAGTTGAAGATTGGAAACAGGAAAATAACACAGATCTCTGAGGGAGACCCAACTATAATTGGGGATAAGAATACTTCCTTATTGGGGTACCTGGGTGGTCTCAGTCAGTTAAGTGTCTGACTCTTGATCTTGGCTCAGGTCATGATCTCACAGTATGTGGGTTCGAGCCCCATGTTGGGCTCTGCACTGATGGCAAAGAGCCTGCTTGGGATTCTGTCTCACCTTCTCTCTGCCCCTCCCCCATGTGTGCTTTCTCCATCTCTCTCTCAAAATAAATAAATAAACTTAAAAAAAGAGAAATTTCAATTTGTCATTACAAAAAAAAAAAAAAAAAAAAAAGAATACCTCCTTATTAGGATAGTCCAGGCACACAATATACCTGACAGACTATGGGCTTAATATTTAAAGTCATTTTATAATAGTATGAAGGTAGATACTTAACAACTAACCCACTCATGAGTTTGGAAAATCTTTAATTCAGTGCATGGTGTTAAAAGGATTCTGTCATCTCCTACAGGTGTCAGTAGGAAAAAGGTTCCTTATGGTTGTATTCATTTACTCTTCTTTCCATGACTAGATTTCATTACATGGTTTTAAGAGTTAGTCCTAGACCATAGTTCTGGTCCTGCCATTGATTTGTTGTGTGAACTAGAGAAAGTTACTTAAAATGTACATATTTCTCTCCTTATTTGTAGAATAATGAGTCAACTAACTGATTGCTAAAATCCTTTCCAGCTGAAACAGTCTAGGTACTGCTTTTTTCCCCCCTTACTTTTTCCCATTTCTAAACTAAGAGAAATAGCATACATATCTGAGGTAAACATACACTTTATCTCTGATAGATTCCCATTAAAATCAAGATAGTAGATTGATTAAAAATAGGAATACGACCTATCCCCCTTAGAGCTGAGCTACTTTCTCATGCCTTTGGACAATTAGGTTGGAGATTCTTTTCATGGCTGACTGAATGGTAATAGTTACCAGCGGTTCCCGGGGCAAATAATTTCCATTCCTATGATTTTAAGATATGTGTCTGTTAGGAAATGGCAAACCACGTGGTATTGGCAATCAATGAAATGATTGAATTCTTGTGGAATTTGTAATAAAAAATTCCAGGATTCCCATGACTTCAAGGGACAAAATGATCTAGGGGGGAAAGTGTCCTGGGAAAACCCTGGAGAACCATCTTAGAAAATGTTGTACTCTCTGGATCATTTTTTCTCCAAGGGCCCAGGGCTTACAAAATTGACCCTTTTTCATGATGACATAAGACACATAAATATACTGACATTGAAATTCCTGGAGAGGTTTAAGAGAAAACAAAGCAAGACTGATTTGTTCCGGGAAGTGCAGGTATCACGACTAAACCTGGATGTTTAGGTTAATGGGATGGCAGCGTATGGTCATGTGGATTTCTGACCTGGTGGTCCACCCTGCAATAAAGCACAATAACGTGTCCCCCTTGGGGAGAAGAAGCAGTTAGGTTATTGGTAGAAAGTGGCTGCCTCTACCACTTGTCAGCTCTATGGTATTAATAGTGTTTCTCAATCTCTCTGAGCCTCAGTCTTCTGAACTGCCTCATGGGTCTAATAGGTGTGTGGTGTGGAATGATATACGGCATTTAGCATACAGCCTCAGAAACTATTGGTATTAGACTTCCAGGAATCTGGTCCTACCACCACTTCCGAGTGTAGACATCTGCCTAGCACAGAAGCCACCTGCTTCCTAAGTTCCCAGTCCCGGTCCTGCCAATAGTCTCTGTCTATGAGTTGACTGTGAGGTCACAGCAACAAACCAAGGAATCACCTTACTTTGTCACCTTGTCCAGCTTTCTAAAGATGTTTTTAAACTTTTAGAGGGGTGCCCGGGTGGTTCAGTCAGTTAAGCGTCCAACTCTTGGTTTCGACTCAGGTCATGGTGTCACAGTTCATGAGTTCAAGTCCCACATTGGACTCTGTCAGCCTGCTTGGGATTTTCTCTCTTTCCCTCTGCCTCTCCCCTACTTGTTCTGTTTCTCTCTCTCTCTCAAAATAAATAAATACAACTTTTAAAATATGTTTAAACTCCTAGAAATGAAAGTGGATTGGATGAAGAATATTTGCTTTCACGTGAATAATCATTTCTTAATGGTGATTTGAAGTTGCCGCACCCATGAGTTATCCTCTCTTCTTCTCTCCCCTCCCCTCTTCCTTCCCCTTCCATCCTCTCTTCTTGCCTCCCTCCCCCGTCCAGTCTCTAATTCCTATTTTATTTGTAAACCAGGGGTCTTACAAGAATTATTAGGATTACTCTTTAAATCCTTTTGATTTATACTACACTGCATTAATTACATACCTTTTATTGACTAATTCATGAGATTAAAAAATTTTTTTGAAGGGGCGCCTGGGTGGCTCAGTCAGTTAAGCGTCTAACTTTGGCTCAGGTCATGATCTCAGAGTTTGTGAGTTCGAGCCCCCCGTCAGGCTCTGTGCTGACAGCTCAGAGCCTGGATCCTGCTTCAGATTCTGTGTCTCCCTCTCTCTCTGTCCCTCCCCTGTTCGCACTCTGTCGCTCTTTCTTTCTCTGTCTCTCACTCAAAAATAAACAAACATTAAAAAAATCCTGAAAATGTTTTTTTCTTTTTATTCATTTTTTAAATTGTTTAACGGATTTCTCATACACGAAATAAAAGTACATTTCTATATATCCCACCTTTCTTTTACTCATCTGGCCATGGAAAGGTGGAATCACATTCATTTTGATACCAACGCACTTGGTTTCATTAACTTATTATGCAGGTGTCACAGAAAACAACATGATAACATACATAGGCAACTCTTCATGGTAAGCGTGTTACTCTTTAGTTAGTGCTCTGTAGTTGGAAACAGTTTGCGAAAGTTGAAAACTACCAAGATGATATTCAATTTGGGTACTTTATAACATATATTTTAATATACAATGTTCTTCCATGTTTGCTAAGTGAAAGTGCTTGTCAGAATTGATTCAACCTCAATAGTCTAGGAATTATAAGTGATTAGCTACTTGCTGGAAATATTTGTCTTTTTAATTAGAGATTTGTAATAATTTCCCTTTTAATATTTTGACTTTGATTCCAATCTCTAGTTTGCTAGTGCTGAGGTATGTGAGGCTGAGCCAGACTTACTTACAATCTTAAGGAAACACACTGCTGGAAATAAAACATTGTATAGTATTTGGATATTAGATGAGGTTAGCACAAACTATACTTGCCTTAAAATTTATTTCATTTGGAATAATTACTTATTTTATACTTATATTTGATGTTATGTACATCTACCTTCTCTCCAGAAAGAAGTGAGACAACTAAAATTTTTTCACTGTGTTTTTAAGCAATCTTTTTATTTTTAGAATGGTTTTAAATTCACAGAAAAGTTGCGAAGATAGGGAAGAAAGTTTCCATATACCTACACCCAATTTCCCTTATTACTAACATCTTACATTAGTATGGTACATTTGTGACAACTAATAAACCAACATCAATATATTATTAACTTATGTCCCTTTTTTCACATTTCCTTAGTTTTTTACCCAATTGTCTTTCTTCTACTCCAAGATCCCACCTAAGATGCCATATTACATTTAGTTGTCATGTCTTCATAGGGTTCTCTAGCTATGAGAGTTTTTTCACGTTTTCTTTTACATGACCTTGAACATTTTCAGGGTTATTGATCAGGTATTTTGTGGAATGTCTAACAAGTGAGATGTGTCTGATATGTGTGTGTGTGTGTGTGTGTGTGTGTGTGTGTGTGTGTGTTTAATGATTAGATCAGGCTTATGGGTTTGGAGAGAAATTGTCTCTTTCATTATGTAACTTCAATGGCATATATGATCAACATGACTTATTCTTTGTTGATGTTGACCTTGATCACCTAGCTGAGGTGGTATTTCTCTACTGTGAAGTTATTATTCTATTTCTATTTCCTCAACCCTTTTACCATACTGTGCTCTTTGGAAGGAAGTCACTATGCATAACCTGCATTTAAGGAGTGCCCTTATACCCTCCTTGATAGTGGGGTATCTACCTAAATTACTCAAAAATTTTCTGCATAAGAGATTTGTCTATTCTTATTTATTTATTCAATCATTTATTTATATCAGTATGAACTCAAGGATATTTATTTTATGCTTTAGGTTATAATCCAATACTATCTCATTATGTGTTTTTCAAATTGTTCCACTTTTCACCATTAAAGCTCTTTCATTTGGTGACTATGTCCATTCAACACCCCTGTCATTATTGGCTTTCTTTTCTTTTCTTTTCTTTTCTTTTCTTTTCTTTTCTTTTCTTTTCTTTTCTCTTCTCTTCTCTTCTTTTCTTTTCTTTTCTTTTCTTTTCTTTTCTTTCCTTCTTCTCCTTCTCCTTCTCCTTCTTCTTCTTCTTCTTCTTCTTCTTCTTCTTCTTCTTCTTCTTCTGCACTTCCTTACTTTCTGGCACCACAAGATGCTCCAGGTTTATCTTGCATATTTCCTGTACCGGCTTGAATTTATTCATTTCTCCAAGAAATCCTTGTTACTTTTATTACAGAATTGTATTAGAAACTAAGAGCTGAGCACTAGCTGTGCTATTGCTGCTGGAGTGTCATTCTTTCTAGGCCATCTTTGCTGGAGAAGAAAGGAAATATATGTGTAGACTAGTCTATATTTTCATATCCAAAACCATTTCTGTATATATCAATCTGAAACTATGTTAAACTAGACATGAGTCTATACTGATATGTCCAAATGTAATACATCATTACATGGATCATTCTAGCCTTCTTTCCTTGCTTCTCTGTGATCTCCCAATCCAATGGTAGGAGACCCTAGGTTAACAGTCAACCAACCATTTACTTAATTGTTCAATTCCAGTGTATGTAGTGCTTTCAGCTGTTCAATGCTCTCCCTTCCCAAACACCTGGCCATCACTGATATTTTAATTGTCTCTATAGTTTTACCTTTTCCATAATGTCATGTCAATGCAATGGTGCTAAATATAGTCTTTTCAGATTGGCTTATTTCACCTAGCAATATGCTTTAAGATTCTTTGTGTGTTTGCATGGCTTGCTAGCTCATTTTCTTTTATCACTGAATGTAGTTCATTATGTGGATGTACCACAGTTTATGAATTCATCTAATGAAGGGCATCTTAGTTACTTCCAGAGTTTGGTATTGTGAATAGGCTGACATATGAATTTGCATAAAGGTTTTGTGTGGACATAAGTTTATAAATCACTTGATAAAGAGCTAGTAGTGCAAATAGGAGTAACACTATGTTTAGCTTTATAATAAATTGCTGGACTGTCTTTTAAAGTGTTTACCATTTTGCATCCCAACCAGCAAAGAAGGAGAGTTCCCATTGCTCTCCATCCAGGCCAGTAATTGGTATTGTCAGTTTTTTGGACTGGAGAAGTTCCAAAAGATGCGTACTGTTTTAATTGGTATTTCACAATGACAAATGATTGAGCATCTTTTCATGTGCTTGTTATCTTCTTGTGTGAGATGTCCATATGTTTGGCCAATTTTTAAATTGAGTTTTCTTATTGTTGAATTATAAGACTTCTTTAAAAGGGTATATTTGGATACAAGTCCTTAGTTGATTATGTGTTTTGCAAATATTTTCCCCAGTCTGTGGTTTGTCTTTAACAGTACATTTCACAGAAGTTTTTTACTTTCTACAAAGTCCAACCTATCCGATTTTTCTTTCATGGATTATGCCTTTGGTTTTGTATGTAAAAACTCATTGCCAAACACAAGGTAAGCTAGTTTTTTTTTAATGTTTTCTTCCAGTAGCTTTATAATATTGTGTTATAAATGTAGGTTTGTGATTCATTGTGAATTATTTTTTTGTTAGGTATGGGATCTCTATCTAGGTTTATCAGAACCATTTGTTGAAAATGCTATCTATACTTTCTCCACTGCATTGTCTTGTGTCTTTGTTTTAAAGAGGAAAACCTGAGATTGCAAACTGGATTTTCCTTTTTTTTTTAAAAAATATTATTTATTTTGAGAGAGAGAAAGAGAGAGAGAGAGGGAGAGGAAGAGCAGGGGAGAGGGGTAGAGGGAGAGAGGGAATACCAAGCAGGCTCCATGTGGAGCCTGACATGGGTCTCAGTTTTATGACTCTGAGATAATGACCTGAGCCAAAAATCAAAAGTTAGACGCTTAACTGACTGAGCCACCCGGCACCCCTGTCTTGTGTCTTTCTAAAGAATCAGTTCACTCAGAGTCTATTTTTAGGGCATCTTATCTGTTCCATTGATCTATGCAGTTATTTATTTATTTACCAATACTGCATTGTCTTGATTATAGTAAATACGGCACATGGTAGCATGAGTCCTCCAACTTTGTTCTTCTTTCCCCCCATACTTTCAAAATCGGTTTATTAACATCATCAAAATAGCTTGTAGGTATTTTGTTTGGGATGTGCTGATTTACAGATCAAGTTGAGAAGAACTGGCATCTTAACAATGTTCAGTCTTCCAATACAAACATGTAGTATTAGTCCATTTATTTAGATCTTCATTGATTTATCTCATCAGTGTTTTGTAGTTTTCCATATGCACATCCTGTGTGTGTGTGTGTGTGTGTGTGTGTGTGCGCGCGCATGCGCGTGTGCACATTATTTTAAAGACAGAGAGCACACACCAGCAGGGGATAGATAGGGACAGAGGGAGAAAGAGAATCTTAAGCAAGCTCCATGCTTAGCATGGAGCCTGATGTGGGGCTTGATCCCATGACCCTGGGATCATGACCTGAGTGGTAATCAAGTTAGATGCTCAGCCAACTGAGCCACACAAGCAACCCTATATATATATATATAAATATATATATATCTTTTAGATTTATAAGTAAGTCATTTCTGGGCTCTATTATAAATGGTACATATATTTTTTAATTTAAATTTCAAATTTTATTGCTAGCATATTGGAAAACAATTGTCTTTTGCATATTATTGAACTTGTACACTGTGTAGTCACTTATTATTTCCCAGTTTTTATTGTGGCTACCTTGCAATTTTCTACATAGTTATGTCATCTGGGAATAAATACAGTATTATTTCCTCCCTCCTGATAGGTATAACTTTAAATTCCTTTTTCTTGTCCTGTTGCAATTGCTAGGCATTCTGTTATAATATTGAATAGAGGTGGTGAGAGAGAACATCCTGCTTTATTCCTGATCTTTGAAAAAAACAGTTTTACCCATTAAGTATGACATTATTTGTAGGTTTTCCATATATTCTGTTAATTAAGTCAGGAAATTTCCCTTTTATTCTATTTTTTAAGAGGTTTTAGCATAAAAGAGTGATGAATTTTATTAAGTGCCTTTTCTACATTTATTGATATTATCACACGGTTTATCTTGTTCACTCTGTTAATATGATAAATTACATTGGTTGATCTGTAAATGTAGATGAATCTTATATATGTAGCTGGAATAAACTCCATGTAGTCATGATGTTTATCTGCTTTATATATTGCTTGGCAAACTTGGTTGGTAATTTTTAAGGGGTTTTACATTATTCATAGGAGATACTAGTCAACAGTTTTCTTTTGTTTAATGTCCTTGTCTGACTTTGGTCTTAGGGTAATAATGTTTTTGAAAAATGGTTAGAAAGTTCCTTCTATGCTTCCATGTTTTGGAAAAGATTGTAGAGAATGCTATTATTTCTTCCTGAAATATCTGGAAGTTTTCAGGATAACTATCTGAGCCTGGTGTTTTCTTTCATTGAAATATTTGATTTTTTAAAATGCGTATTCATTTTTGAAAGACAAAGAGACAGAGCACAAGCAGGGGTGGGGCGGAGAGAGAGGGGGACACAGAATCCAAAGCAGGCTCCAGGCTCTGAGCTGTAAGCACAGAGCCCGACCCAGGGCTTGAACCCACGAACCGCAAGATCATGACCTGAGCCGAAGTTGGACGCTCAACCGACTGAGCCACCCAGGCGCCCCGGAATATTTGATTTTTGATCCAGTTTCAGCAACAGATATTCAGGTGTCTATTTGTCCTTAGGTGAATTTTAGTAGTTTGCATCTTTTAAGAAACTGGCCTATTTCATCTAAGCTATCAGATTTATGGGCACAGAGCTGTTATCTTGTGTCCTTATCATTTTAATGCCCACATAATCAATAGTGATATTTCCTTGAGACTCCCAATGTTTTGCAATTTTGTGTTTGGCACCAATCTCAAAGTTTAAAAAAATGCAGCACTCTACCAAAAAATGTGAATCAGGATATAAACTGCAAATATAAATATAAATGATTCTTTTAAATATTTTTCAAGATGCTAGAAATTTTGCAAGGCTTTCTCTTTTAAAATTGTAAGGTTTTCTTCTGTCCATTAGCTTCTCCTTCCCACTGTTTTATCTGAATTGTGTTGTCTGTATACTTCCTCCTGACATTTAGGTCCAATACTTTCAGCCAGTCCAGATATACCAATGTGTTGAGACCTGATAAATCCAGATGCTGGCATTTTATCACAGCAGCATCATTTGTGCCTTTATGTATAAAGATATACAAGTAAAGGTTTCTAAGTTTTGTTATTCTAAGCCACAGGTTCAGCATTGCTGCTGATATTTCCTCAAGACAGAAACTTAACAACTCGATTTTTCTTTTTACAAATGAAAACAATTTCTTTCCCATGACTACACTTTGAGAAAGATAAGAAAATTGGGTAACAAAATCGAGTTTAGAAATATAGTTCTAAAGGCTCCATTTCCTTCTCTATGGTTAACTTTGACAAACTCCATCTATGCATCCCTGGTTTATTCTTATCTACTGAAGATAAAATGTTTAGGGAATTGCATCTAGATATTTAATTTCATGATTTTCTGTGAAGAATCCATAAAATCTTTGGAGAAACCTCAAATGACATCTGTGTAGATGTTTTGATATCCTCTGTTTATTTTAAGTTTATTTATATATTTTCAGAGAGACAGAGACAGCATGAGTAGGGGAGGAGTAAAGAGAGAAGGAGAGAGAGAGAGGATCCCAAGCAGACTCTGTACTATCAGCACAGAGCCCGACATGGGGCTCAAACTTATGAAACCATGAGATCATGACACGATCCTAAATCAAGAGTTGGATGGGTAACCAACTGAGCCACCCAGGAGCCCTGGTATTGTCTGTTTAATTTTTTAAAGCTTATCCTGTAATGCCACTTACTTCAAAATTATAGAAATGGAGACATATGAGCTTATGAGCTGCTCAGCTAGAGAAGGACACTTCAAACTATACCAAGTCATCAGGTTCCAAATGTGGAGAAATAACACCACCCCAAAGGTGCGGGAAGAATCTTTAGGGGACAGGTGAAAAGCTATAATAGTGAAAACTGGGGTGCCTGGGTGGCTCAGTCGGTTAAGCCTCTGACTTTGGCTCAGGTCATGATCTCATGGTTTGTGAGTTCAAGCCCTGCATCAGGCTCTGTGCTGACAGCTCAGAGCCTGGAGCCTGCTTTGAATTCTGTGTCTCCTTCTCTCTCTGTTCCTCCCCTGCCCATGCTCTGTCTCTCTCTCTCTCTCCTTAGAGAAGAAAAAAAAATAGTGAAAAAAACAGCAGTAGGTATTTTTCATTTCTTTAATTTTTTTAACATTTATTCATTTTGAGAGAGAGAGAGAGAGAGCGAGCATGAGCAGGGGAGGGACAGAGAGAAAGGGAGGCACAGAATCTGAAGCAGGCTCCAGGCTCTGAGCTGTCAGCACACAGCCAACGCAGGGCTTGAACTCACAGACTGCAAGATCATGACCTGAACTGAAGTTGGAGGCTCAACCAACTGAGCCACCCAGGTGCCCCAGTATTTTACATTTCTGATCACGTAATTACATATCTCTAATTTTCATATAAGAGTTCCGTGTGTACATCATAATTTTCATTTTAACAAATTGGAGACCTGAAGCTTAACAAGATTCAATACTTTGCCAATATCACATGAGAATGTCCAGATTAAAGTCAGTGTTGATCAGACTGTTAAATTACTATGTAATACAGATTTGGGTAGCAATTAGCAAGGATATAAGTGTCCAGAGATCACTTGTGGGACATCTGGGAGACTCCTTGAGGGACCTTGAGGCACAATTCTCCTTAATCAACATAGGAAGAGGAAGACTGAGGCAGTTCTAGAATTTTAATGGAGTTTACTGCAGCATCACTGAGAAGAGTGTTTCCAAAATGAGATGTCCAAAGAAGTTTCTCAAAAGTGATTTCAAGGCATTGCTGGCAAGATTCTGTAGGCTTGCATGGGGTGTGGCTCAGCAGGGACCTATCAAGTTATCTTAGGTGTAGAGTCATTGAGGCAAGCAAAAGTAATAGCTTTGGACTTATCTTCAAGTGAAATATTCTGGGTGTGTTTTGAGCCTTCCCTATTAAAAGATATGCTACTTCCAAATAAAATAAACATCTCAGTTTGCACTAGAGTAGAGCAAGAACAGAGAAAACAGCCATTACAGACTTGAAAGGCAAACAGCTTGCCACGTTCCAGAAGCTGACATAGGTGACCAAGGATCAATACCTTGAGGGCAGTGGGGTACAAGGGGGCTTAAAAGCAACAACAAAATGTGCTTGGGACTCGGGTTTGTATGAAAATGGGTGTCAGTGATGGCTAGAAGCTGAGAAAGGATTTCAGGCATGATATGAACTAATCTGCTGTTGGGCAAGTGACTGAGTCTCAATATTCCTCTGGCCACTAATTTAAGACATTTCCTGACCCTGAGTCCCGTATCGGGCTGCTGACAGAGCAGAGCCTGCTTGAAGTTCTCTCTCTCCCTCTGTCTCTCTGCCCCTCCCCTGCTTGCATTCTCTCTCTGTCTCTGTCTCTCTCTCTCAATCTCTCTCTAATGAATAAACACAAAAAAAAGAATCTGTGGTCACTAAATTCTTTTAGCATTTAAATATATGGAAGTATATTTACTTTCCCCTATGAATAAATGATATTTTTTTCTGGATAGAATAGTCTAGAATTACAATAATCTTCCTTCAACACTTTCAAGATTTTATTCCATTGTTCTAATATGTGGCTAGGATCTAATGTCTTCAGGGAAATTGAAATTAATATCTCTTGCTGTTGATAAATTCTGTTGCCAGTTTAACTATTGTTTCTTTGAAAATTATCTCTGTTCTCTTTTAAAGTACAAGGTGACCCTAAAGGGCATGTAGAAAAGCAAAATATTAGCAAAATAGCTAATGCAGTTCTAACGAATAGGAACCAAGTCAGGTTATTTGACTTTTGAGATGTAAAATTCTATCTTAAGAATCATAACAATTTAGACCACTTGACATTTCTGCAAAGATAAATAATTAGGTCATTAGGCAGAATGAAAGTATTTAAGATGATAGTTACATATACGACAATTTAAAATACATTTGGGATAATTTTACAGATGAGTGGGAAAAAACTGACTAGTTTTCCTCCTTCTATTCATTTCATCCATCTTAAAGGAAAAGCCTAGATCCCTGCCTCCTATCGTACACAAAAAATAAATTCTAGATGAACAGGAGAGTTCCTATATGACAAGAAAGCATTGACAAGTTTATAAAGGAGCATAGCAGAATACTTTAATTACTTTGGGAATTCAAGCCATAAAGGAAAAGATTGCGAGTGTGCCTACATTAAAATTAAAGCATTAATCTTTAGGTATAGCAAAAGACACCAGAAATAAGGAGAAAACATCTCATACACACTAGAAATGAATATTACTTGTGAGTCACAAAGGATTAGGATCCAGACTATATAAAGAATTTCCACAAATCAGTAAAAAACTGATGAATAGCCCAATGAAATATATAGACAATGCACTTAAGGAAGAAAAAGAAAGAATGGTAATAAATACAGGAAACTTGCTCAACTTCACTAATGAGATAACTTAGAAATAAAGCAACGATGATCTAGTCTTTTATACTGATCAGAAAAGTAAAATTTTTTTTGCCTTTATTTTTTTACATTATTTAAATTTTGGCTAGTTAATATACACTGTAAGTGATTCTGAATGGTAAAAATTTTAAAAGTCTGGTAATACCAAGTATTTGCCGGGGTGTAAGGAGTTGGAAACACAAATTCATGGTGGCTTCTAAACGAACACAACCACTCTAAGAAGTAATTTTGTAACATCTGGTTGAGTTGAACATGTTTGCATCCACCAAAAGAGCAATTTTATTTCTAGGTACTTCCTAAGGATATGCTCACATGAGTGAACAAGGAGATATGGGGAAAGGTGAGTGCAAAAACTTTTTATAACAAAAATAGTGGTAAATACTCAAATGCCCACCAGTGGGAAAACTGATAAATACATTGCGGCATGTTTTTATAATGTACTGTCTATGCTTTAATTAAATAAAAAAAAGCTATATAATTACTTTTGAAATTTTAATGAGCATACAAATCACCTGGGGTTCTTGTTAAATCACATATTCTGATTCAGAAGGTCTGGGGCAGAGTCAGAGAGTCTGCATTTCTGATAAGCTCCTGGAAGTTGCTGATGCCTCTGTTCTGTTATCTACACCTTGAGGACTGAGGGCTGGATTAATACACATGAGCATGGCTATATCTTAAAAATATGGTAGAGTAAATAAAGTTGCTTTATAAGTGAGTAATAAGTAAGTTATAGTCTACTATCTGGCATTTATGTAGACCAAAAATATCCCCCAAACTAGATATTCAGAACACTGGCCACACCCCTACGACAATGGTGTGCAACAATAGGAAATGACGCTCACTGCTGGTGGGAATGCAAAATGCACAGCCACTCTGAAAGACAGTTTGGCAGTTTCTTACAAAACTCGATATATTCTTACTAGACAGTCCAGCAATTGTGCTCCCTGGCATTTATCCAGAGGAGTTGAAAACTTGTGTCTATTAAAAAAAAACACAACAACCTTGCACTTGGATATTTACAGCTGCTTTATTCTAATTGCTAAAACTTGGAAGCAGCCCAGGTGTCCTTCAGTAGGTGAATAGATACATAAACCATGGCACATCCAGACAATGAGTTCTTATTTAGCACTAAAAATAAATGAGCTATCAAGCTGTGAAAAGATATTCAGAAGTGTTAAATGTATGATACTCAATGAAAGAAGCCAATCTGAAAAGGCTATCATACTACATGACTCCAACTATGTGACATTATGGAAAGGGTAAAACTGTGAAAATAGTAAAAAAAGAAAAAAAACAACAGTTGCCAGGGGTTACTGGCATGGAGGGATGAATAGATGAAAACACAGATGAATCTTAGTGCAGTGAAAATACTCTGTATGCTATTATAACGATGGATACGTGTTATTATACATTTATCTAAACCCCAAAATTGTACAACACCAAGAGTGAACTCTAATGCAAAGTATAGACTTTGGGTGATTATAATGTGTCAAATATAGGTTCATCAGTTATAAATTGTATCAAATGTACCAATCTGGAGGAGGATATTGATAAAGGAGTCTATGCATATGTGAGGACAGGGGTATATGGGAACTGTCTGTGCCTTCCTCTCAATTTTGCTGTAAACCTACAACTGCCCTACAAACTTAAAGGCTTATTTTTTTTTCAAGAACTAACTATATTATTTTTTAAGTACATATTCATAGAGAAATTATAAAAAATTGGACTACATATAGACTAACCGTGTATTTGCCACCTTGAAGAAGTGAGGAAGTTAAATGATATGAAAGAGGGCGACCCAGGGGGCTTTAGTTTAATTAATAATGACTTATTCTTCATTTCTGGTTAAAGAAACAACCATATGTGCAAAAGAATTGTACGTGAATGTTCATTAAAGCAATTTAATATCCATCAATAAGTATATGGATAAATGAGCTGTGGTATATCCACATGATAGACTGCTATTAGCAATAAAAGAAAAAAACTTTGATATGAAGTCTTTATGGAGTCTAAAAAAATCATTATTCTGAGTGAAAGAAGCCAGATTTATCTCTCTCAAAAATGTAAACAAGATACAATTTCATTTATATGCAAATTAAAAAATACAAACTAATCTATATTGATATCCTAATTAGACTGTATTAATCCATCTATGCTGATTGGTTATTTGGGGATGAATTTTAAAAAGGGCATTGGGGAATGATGGTAATATATGTTACCTTGGTTGTGATTATTTCACAGATGTCTACATATGTTAACATTGACCAAATTGTACACTTTTAAATTTAAAATTAATTATTCCTGATTTCTTAAATAACATTTAAAAAATTGTTCTGAAGCCACTGTTGGGCATTTTAACTTCTGTTTATGTGTAAATGGTGATAATATTAGTATTCTTTGCATTTTCTGAATTATTCCTATTAAGGTAACATATTGCCTTCTGTAGTGGATTTTGTGTTACACAGAAAATGGAAAAGTTGCTCATTTTGTCATAGGAGAGTATGTCACTTTTGATAAAAAGGGTGAAGAGAAATGAAAAGTTGAGGAGGGGTTGATGATGGAAATAATTTGCAATGCTATGAATCCTCTGTCTGAGTCCCCATCCCCAACCTCAGCTTGCTTTTTCTGACCTGACCTGAGAACATCAAGATGTGATGAAGATATTTTAGTTGATTTTACAAAATACAGAATTGAGGTGGGCTTGCCCAAAGAGGGCCATAATGTCTTATAAGAAAATCTAATTCCGGAGAGGCCAAAATTAATTCCACTGCTTATGAACATGGACAACATGGACAAACACTTCCTTTCCACTATTTCTCATTTTGCAGTGGAGGATCAGAGAAATGATTAATTCGAAGACATAAAGACAAAAAGCTATAGATATTTTACACAAATAGCATAATACTTGCAATGCAGAAACATGGCCAAATACCATTTGACAAATATACCAGGACACAACCGGCAGATTGAAACCTCTATTAAGTATCAGCAGCATTTGGTTTATGATTATTATTATTTCAGGTCATCCATGATATATAATAATGAACCCCTCAGTAAATGCCATGTCATTTCCAGGAGATCAAGGGTCACTTTCCCAGTCAAAATCAGAAGAGCAACTTGCCTGTCTGCCAATGAGTTTAAGACTTAAGAAACAGTCTTTGAAGATGATCCCTTTCAAACACAAGTCAATTACTTGGGTATTTCAAGAGCTCTCATATTTAGAACATTAGTAATAGAAGTATTTCTTATGTAGATTTGATTACCCAGAGGATTTCTTTCAGCGTAAGTACGTGTTAACATATATTGAATACCGTCGCTGTTTGCCAAAGTGGTTTGTGTGCCTAATGTGTTTCTGGTAAGGTACATATTTTTACGAAAAGGTTTAATTTTGACAGTGTTTCAAGTTTCTGAGAACGTGGTTCAGAAAGTCCCTCTTGGGGTGAGTTATACAATTTTTGAAGTCAATTTTGACACTGAGATCAGCCTGGAAGAACCATGAAAAAACATTTTCAGTTCTAAGAAGTTGGACTTTCAGGGGTATTATGGGAAGGTACTAATAAAATGGTTGGGTGCTTAGTAGCTGGGAGTAAACTTTGGATATTGCCAGCCATGCAGGGGAATGGGAACTCGACACACTTTGGAAGATCCGGAATATCTGGACACCTGTGGAGGATGTTGGTTTGGTCTGCAGATTGATGGTGTCAACAGTATGACACCAGCCCTTGATTGCTTCTTTGTCCGTTGACTTTCTTTAGAGGATGAAGTTGGATGTAGGGAAGGCACTGTTTGAGTTGTTCTATAATCTTACGCAAACAATTTTTATACAATTGTATGGATTGTATCGCATATCATGAGGCATAGACCTTGAACTTTGGGGAAGATGAACAAAGAAAAGTGAAAAGTAAAAATATTGGTTATAGATATTTAAACTTCATTTATCAATTATAATTCAGGTTTTATATCCTCGGGTACCATTTTGCTGGTTAATCTGTAGATAACTGAAGACCTTATATGATAAAAGTCACATGAGATTCAGAGTCTGTCCAGTCTCAGTCTGAATTTAATCTGAAAACATTCTAAGTAGTCTTCCACACAGTTTGGGGCTGACATTAGATTTGTGTGATTCTGTCTAAAGCTATCAGAAAGAAATGATTAATGGTGTGGGTTACAACCGTTTCATTTCCTAGAAATTGAACAAAATTAGTAACATTTGAGCAAAGAAAATGGAAGGTAATGACTTGCATTGTAGTAAACTATTTCTCTAATTGTGAACTATTTAATTAGCTAGAACCAACGTTTGTTAACTATATTCACACACAGTGCTCCTGTGTGGAAAAAATGTATCCACCACGGCACTGTCTCAGGGACTTCACGATGTGCCATCTGTCACCACCTCACCTGGGAAAGGTTTACAGTCTGCTTGCAACAGTGGTGCCCAAGGATGAAGAGCTGTATCTCTAGCGGGAGCCTGAGAGTTTTTGGTAGGGAGCAAATGCTTAGCAGAACCAAATGGTCTCTGTGCTACGTGCACATTGTGGTTGACTCAGGACCTGAAATGGTCGAATGAGAGCTCCAGAGCCCACAAGTGACATCCAAGGCATCCCTTGTTTAGAACTCCCACGAGCATCTTGTAACTTATTTGGAGGTTTCATTTATTATAGTTACATCATCTATAATCTTGTGTCAGAGCCTTAGCATGCATTTTTTGTTCTATCCATCTATTTCCTAGCTATTGATCAATAGAGATAGAACAAAAATCAATAGATAGGTAATAGATCGATAAGTAAATCCATTGATGGATATCGACCTCAATGTCCAGATGCTACTACCAAAAATTCGATACTACCAAAAATTCAAAACCAGTAACCTTAACTTCTGTTTATTCTGGAAGGTGCCAGACAAAGAATTTCAACTGACGTGTGTCTGCCTCAGATCTCAAAATGGAAAGGAAAGTAATTAGGATAGTTCTTCCACTTCTCCATCTACTGCCATCTCTCCTGTGGCATCATCCTTATTTCTAATAATGTTCTGGCTTAGGAGGGAGAAGAAAAACTGAGAAGGAGAACATGAAAATGCATTTTCTGAACTGTCTTAGAAGTGGAATTTGTTAGGATATTTCTGTGAAATCAACTCAATGTCTTTGAAAATGAGGTCAGGATTAAAAAAACCAACTTTCATTGTAAAGATCTTTGATTCTGTTCCCTGGAAACAGATAAAATTTAACAGAATCCATTTTAATAAAATATCTATATTAGAGTTCTTCAGTTATTGGTATTTATTTTTTATTAAAATTGTAAGAACTTGCATATAAAAAAACAGACAGGAAGCTAACAGAATTTTTTTAATTAACATTTTTGGATGTTTGAGAGCATCACGTAGTTAAGTACAAACTATTATCCTAAAAGTTATTTAAATACAGAATTACTTGAGTTGTACAGGCAATTTAAAAGATGTTAAATCCTGGAAATTTCGTTTTATAGCAAACACCATAGAAAGGCATTTATTTAAGGTGCAGGCCATTGTTGGCAACGTGAGTTCATGCTTTGACTGATAAGTGCTGAGTCGTCTGCTTCCAGAATACACTTATTCTCCAGGCGGCAAAGAACAGGCAGGTCTGAAGGAAAGAAGTTGGGCATAAATACCTGTTTATCCTGTTTTTAGCACGGTGAGTGCTTCCATCTAATCAGGCCAGCCCCTTGTTTCCCAGCCTCGAATACCCTTGGGCCTCTGTGCCCACATTCTTTGTTATGCATTTGTGATCCATACGCTTAGAAATTAAGTGTACCTTCTAGGTCACTCCATGCTGCTAAAGTGCTCTATTACCACTAACTTATTTACTTCTTCAGGTGGTTGGTTGTTGGCATTTTAAAGGCAAGTGGGCCCCACTGTGGAGAGACAAGTTTTCTGAGCCATGCAATAAGAGCTAATGTTTATTTAGCACTCTACGAGTCACAAAGATTTCTCATACGCGTGATCAGATTTGACATTCACCAGAACTCTTCAGCGTAGACCTGATTACTCCTCATTTCACATTAGCCCTGTGCTTAGAGCTTCATGTTGGTTTCAGTTTTCTACAATGTTATAACAAATTACCACAAATTTAGTGTCTTAAAACAGCACAAGTAAGTTATCTTACAGTTGTAGAGATCAGAAGTCTTGAAATCAAGGTACTGGCAGGGCTGAGTTCCTTCTGGAAGCTCTAATGGAGAGTCCATTTCCTGGCCTTGTCCGTTTTCCAAAGGCACTCCTGGCCCTTACTAGATTCAAGGTCCCTTTAGAACCTCTAGTCTCTCCCTCTCTGCTTCAGTTGTCATATTGCTTTTCTCTCTCTGATTCTTTTCCTTGCCCCTTTGTGATTACATTGGTTCCAACCCAATAAACTGAGATAATCTCCCCATCTCCAGATTCTTATTTTAATCATATCAGCAGAGTCCCATTTTCTGAGCAACGTAATATATTCACAGGTTCTGAGGATTAGGATGTGGGCACCCTGAGGGGGCTGGGAAGTTGGCATTATTCAACTTGTCACTCCTATATTATCTCACTTACTCTCACGCCAACACAATGGAGTTGAGATGATTTTCTCTGTTGTATAATCAGGGAAGCTGACTCAAGATGATCGAATAAATTAGTGAAGTTGTAGTAAGTGGTAGACCAGCCATTACACTCTAGTCTATCTACCAAACTTACGCTTTTTCTTACGTAATACTTTCTTAATCTTGTGTTCTTAGAGATTCTCTCCCAGGTGATAATATCACATGTTTCAGGCAGAAAAGTTTCTCTGTGAAACAATTTAGAATGAAAACTTCATGTTGTAGCCCTATCAAGATGTTCATAGTGTGCATAGGTTTTGTAATCTTAAGACAACAGTCCCCTCCATTAAACCTTCTTTAACCCAGTATTCCCCACATTATCTGTGAAAGAACTATTTGTTATATTATTTGGGTTTTTAATGTTTTTGAGGGAGGCAGGGATCATACCTAAAAACCCGTCCCTATACAGAAACAGTTTAGTGTTTTTTATATATTTTTTTAATGTTTTATTTATTTTTGAGAGAGAAAGCGACAAAGTACAAGCAGGGGAGGGGCAGAGAGAAAGGGAGACAGAATCTGAACAAGGCTCCAGGCTCTGAGCTTTCAGCACAGAGCCCGACCCGGGTCTCAAACTCGTGAACCTGCGAGTCCATGACCTGAGCCGAAGTTGGACACTTAACTGGCTAAGCCACACAGCCGCCCCAGAAACAGTTTAATTTTGATAAACATTAGGCAGATTCTGCATTTCCACATATAAGATGTGTATAATTTTAAAAGTAACATTACTTAAGTTCTTGTAATAATTAAGTTGTGGGCCAGAACCTCAAAGCCAGGTTTTCTGAACATAAATAAAATACAGTAAAACCTTGGATTGTGAGTAACTTGTTCTGTGACTGTTCTGCAAGATGAGCAAACGTTTCTAATAAATTTTTACTTGATAAATGAACAAGAATACGAGTAGTATGTGATGCCGAACATCACATGATCACAGCTGAGCCAATGGTTCTTCTCTCTCTCTGTCTCTGTGAGATTGTGGGTGATTGTCTCCTATTCTGGGATGCTGGGTCTCAAGCTGAGGTGTTTGGCAGAAATCAGTGAATTTTTCAGAACATTAGAAGATGCCCATAACTGCCACTAGTATATTTTTGTCACTTCGAAGCGCCTGTGGACAGTCCTTTGCTTTTCCATACCAGAGTAAGCTTAGGAATGCTTTGCTTCATTCCAGGTCAGGCTGCCTACAGATATAGACTCTTTCTTCTGCTGCCTTGTTGCCAGTTACATTAAATACAGTATATGATGGGAATGTATTAATACTGCACCGTAGTCAACATCCATGTGAGCGAATACAATGGCCCCATGCAGAAAAAGGTTAAAAAGAAAGGTGGTAAGAACATGATTAAGGTAGAAGTTAGGAAGGAAATCATAGAGAAGTACAAACAGGGTATGACTGTGGCTGAAATTGCAAGATTTTATAAGAAGTCTACATCTGCATCACGTCTGCAGAGGAGGAGGAGAAAAAGGGGGAGGGATTCCTCACTTAAAAAAATATTTATTTTTGAGAGAGAGAGAGAGACAGCGGGGGAGGGACAGAGAAAGAGGGAGACACAGAATCTGAAGCAGGCTCCAGTCTCCGAGTCTGATGTGGCTCTTGAACCCATGAACCTTTGAGATCATGACCTGAGTCCAAGTCTGATGCTTAACTGACTGAGCCACCCAGGCACCCCTAGGAATCCCTCACTTTAAATGAAATTAGGGAGATGTGTAAAATGTGAGAAATAGTGCAAAATTTTGTAGAAAAGCACCACCTGAATAAGGCTGTAGCAGTGCCAGTGATGAATCTTTTCAATGACAATGCTATGTCACATTCTGTGAAATCTTCAAAAGGAGGCAAAAGCAAGTGTCATTGGATAGGCTCCTTGGTAAAGCTGCACGAAAAGAAAAAGCCAATAGATAGTAGTGATTCTGCTAGTGATCGTGAAAGTCGTCCTACACAATAACCCTCCTCTCTCTTGTCTCTCTCACACCAGCCAGGAAGGTTTTCAGAGGTAAGTGCGGGTTCATTTGTTTTTTTTTTATTTATATTTTGTATTTTCTTTATTATTTTCTATTCTACAACAGTATTGTGATCATTTTTATATGAATATTTTTGAGTTGTGGAACAAATCATCTGAGTTTCCATTAATTCCTGTAGGGAAACTTGCTTTGATATACCAGGGCTTTGGATTACAAGCATGTTTCCAGAATGAATTATGCTTGCACACCAAGGTTTTACTGTATTCTTTCTATGACATTACTGTTGTAAAGACCCATAAACGTTAAAACACACACACACACACACACACACACACACACACACAGAGACACATCTTAAAGATTTTTTTTAATAAAATGCACATTGCAGGTATCTTTTCTTGAGTCAATAACAACTAATTAATGACAGCTAGGGAAGAAAATATTAGAATTAGGCTTAAATATACACTTATTTATCTGAAAGTAATTGTTTTCTATTCAGCATTTTAAGCAGATTGTCTAAGCTTTTTGAGTCTGCTTTCACACCTGTGAAATAGAAGTATTTACAAAACACATAGAATTTAGACGTTAAATTCTGTGCCTGATGCGTGTGCCTTTGAGTCTAGAACTTGGAGTTCCAAACATAGAATGTAAAAGCCAGTTTCCATAGTTTGTTTCTCCTTGTAAAATAGCTTTGGAGCAAATAACTTTAAAATACTAAACTTCCTTCCATGGGTACCTAATGGAAAATCCTTGATTTATTAGAAAAATTCTTACATTGTCACACAGACATGGCAGCCCTTTTCATGGGTTATCATCAAATAAATAAGAAAAACTCCAGAGTTTTCTTGCTTTTTCAACTTGTTGATTTCATGAATGTAATTTTCTTCATTTTCTAAGGAGCAGGCTGTAGTTGAGATGGTTGCTTCTGAGTTGTGAAGTTGATATAAATAATTCTTTATTTTATTTCATTATTTTGATCAGTAATTAATTAAATGTTCACTTAGCAAAGAATTTGGCATTGCAGTCATTTCATCTGAGCTGGTTGAGTCGTGAATCTGATGAGAATAATTTCTTGTTTAATTTCATCGTATGATCAATAATTCAATCTTCACTAAATAAACAAGTTAGGAAAACTCTGTGCTCAAATTGTGTATTGACCATGCTCATCAGAAGTTTCTTTACTTTCATTGATTCCAGTTTTTAAAATTTAAGCCAACTGTCTCTTTGAAGATTTTCTGTTTTCAATTCCAGCTCTTTTTGTTTCCTTAGTTCCACTCTTGTATTTTTCTTTCTATAACTTTATCAAATTATAATCACTCTCGATGATCTAAAGGACTAAAAAAAAGCAGTCAAGGGATATAAAACTTAAATATGTGTTTATCAAATATGTAAGTAAAATGATTGTAATATTAAAATTCTTTTAATAAGTTATTTTCTTCTCAAATATTAAAAATTACTTATTAGAGGGGCGCCTGGATGGCTCAGTAGGTTAAGCGTCCGACTTCAGCTCAGGTCATGATCTCGCTGTTCATGACTTCCAGCCCCGTGTCAGGCTCTGTGCTGACAACTCAGAGCCTGGAGCCTGCTACGGATTCTGTGTCTCCCTCTCTTTCTGCTCCTCACTTGCTCGCGCTCTGTCTCTCTCTCAGAAATAAACATTAAAACAAATATAAAAAAATTACCTATTAGAATTTGAGTACCAAATAAAGCCGAATTTTTCTATTCACCTGAAAGCGTAAGTATTCTGTATCCCTACAAAATAAAAATAGTTATCAGTCCAGTATTCACAATCCATCTGGTTGCTAATGTAAGGAAAAGTATCATTATTTGTTTCATTCATGTTACATTGGAACACACACACACACACACACACACACCTCCCAAAATATAATATCAATGTGGCTGTTTAATTTTGCAAAATATTCCTTTGCTGTCATATTCAAATGCTTTAGTAGGGTGCTGATTAGTTAATACCTCTGCAATTACAAATTAGCATAGAAATAGACAAGAAAATAGATACTTTGCATTAATTGGAAACAATACGTTGTAATGTAAGCATCTTTTGTGGTCACAACCTCTAAGAGGTAGAGTTTGATCAGGAAAGTAATTTGCCTTGTCTCTTTCCTAAGTGATCAAAATCTCACGCAGTCAGGCAGTGTCTGTTGGCAAGGTTGGCACAATGAGCCTAAAACCTTTCATGATATTTGAATAGTTGCCTTTTGTTTTGAGGACACGTGAGAGGAGTGGTAGAGAAGGGCTGTGGTGGCCTGAACAGTGTGTGCAGTTTTCTTGCTCCTCAAAGACAATCAGTGTTGATTGTTTTTTTTTTTCCATTTGAGAATTCAGAAAACACTAATTTTCATTTCTTTAAATGAATGTTTAATAGCAGAGTTAGTTGTACAAAACATGGAGTTTAGAAAAACAGAATTTTTGGAAAGTTTACATTCTAATGGGGGCAAAAGACAAATGTACAGAAAGTGATTAGGAGGTGGATAAAAAGTCTTATGGAGGTAATAAGTCCCAGTGATAAAGGATGAGAGAAAGGAGAGATTTGGGGTTTAATCACAAGGGTAATTTGCTCCTAAAGATGAATTATTAAATTATGACACCAGATCCACTTTATCCTCTGGACTTTATCCTCTTTTCCTTCCATTTGCTTGTAGCATTTGATTTATTTTCTCGAACAATGAAAAATTCCAGAAAATGTACCTAGTACCTAGTGCATGCTTCATGTACTTAGCAAAGAGATTCGAAGTCAATTAAGTAAAACTCTAAGCCTGAAAAATATTCTTTTGCCATCTTTCTTTCATTTTTAAATAAGTTTATTAAAACTAAGGAACTGACATATAAACCTTAACCAATTCAATCTAGAAAGCCCTTCATTTATAAACAACAGCATATAGAGCAATGACCATAAATGTTAACACTTTAGACATCTTTTTTATTTATAAAAAGGGTTGCATTACAGAGAGCCTGAGTGACTCAGTCAGTTGAGTGACCAACTCTTGATTTCTGCTTGGGTCATGATCTCATGGATTGTGGCTTTGAGCCCAGCATCAGGCTCTGAGCTGGCTGCATGGAGCCTATTTGGGATTCTCTCTCTCCCTCTGTCTTTGTCCCTCCCCCGTGCACTCTCTCTTTCAAAATAAATAAATAAACATTAAAAAAGAGTTGCATTAGTTATTATTTTACACCAATAATAATTACCAATTATTATTATTATTTCTACCATGCACTGGTGTCAAAGAAATTTACATTGGACAAGTTAAATAGGCAAGGAACACTTTATTCAAGACTATTGCAATTCAAGGGATTGAACCCAACTCTGCTGGAGTGAGCTAGTGTGAAAGTGCTGGAAAATGTAGGAGGGTAATTGGTCAGTGGGTTAGGTCATCTGTGTTAGCTAATTGTTGCTTTTGAAGTTAAGCTCTTGCCCTCCCATGGAGACTGAGAGATAAGGGTACTATCTTCTTTAATAACTACGTTTCCAAGAATGGTTCCCAGGTCCTTGAAAAGAATATTCCTGGGTTGTAAAACTGCCAAGGAGTTGGGAAAAGATTTACTACATCTCAAGAGGGCAGGGGAAAAACTTACAACAGAAAGTTGTGTGAAGTAAATGCTGTAAGGAGAGGGAAGTCAGGAGCTAGAGTCAGGAACAATGTGTTTACAGTTTAGTCAAGCTGAGGGGAGTGCTGAGACAGTCTTGGCCACTAAGCATTGAGTTCGTATCTGGTATCTTATTTGATCGTCATAAAAAATGTATGTTTTTCAATTGCATATTTTCTATTAATGCGTATTTTCTACTAATCTTTGCTTTAAGGTTAAGAAGCCAAGGCACCATAAACAAATTGCCTAAGACCAAAGAGCTTTTAAATGGCAGAAATGATAGAAGAACCTGGGTTGTCAGACAGGGTGTGTGATTTCCCGCTGTATAATATGACTTTAGAACGTGAAAGTTTACCGAGTACATTTTTCAAATCGAATCTCACAGTGACCCTGTGAGATTGTTACTTGTTTACATAAAGGGGACCTCAGACTCACAAAGGGTGATGATCAAAATGAAACATGATGATAAGTGGATGTTGGATCTTATCACTGTGCCAAAGCTGCTTTATCCAAGTGTTCATTGCAGTAAATACTTTTGACTTCTCAGAGAGTAACTGGCCTCCAAAAACAATGGCTACAGTTGATGCCTTGCAAAAAAGTATTGTGTGTTTTTTCTTGATAAGAAAAACACTAGAGGTAGTATTTTTTTTTAATTTTAAAGAATTATTGCAAGCTTATAAAAATTTACAGAATATAACAAAACTGAGTATCCATGTACACGGCATCCAGTCTCATTAACTCTTGTTATTTTGGCATATTTACTTTAGCTTTTGTTTTTTCCCCCCTTATTTTTTTAAGAAATAATGTGTGAACTAGGAACTCACTGTAATTCTGAACATGAAGATTTCTATCTTAATCCACTCATGAGAAATTTCACAATTAATTTGCAATTTTGAAGTTCCAATTAATTCAAGGAAATTGGAAGTCTGTGCAGGTCTCAATCCCTACTACCCACATATCTGAGGACACCTCATTTCTTTTTCTTGGACAGGCATAAAAACCTGCATCGTCACTTACTAAGGCCAACATCATCATGATCCTGCTATTGCAATTGGGTTGGTTGTTTTTTGTTTAAAATTTTTAATGTTTATTTATTTTGAGAGATAGAGTGCAAGCAGGGGTGGGGGCAGAGAGAGAGAGGGAGCGAGAGAGTCGCAAGCAGGCTCCACACTGTTAGCTCCCACACGGGCTCAAACCCACAAACCTTGAGATCATGACCTGAGACGAAGCCAAGAGTTGGATGGTTAACTGAGCCACCCAGGCATCCCGGAATTGTGTTTTGCTTACTGGTTTGCTGTGGAAGCTTTCAGTTCTATCTACACTTTGTCCCTGGAAGTATTCCTAATTTTCTTGCAACTCGGTTATGAATGCAAAAGTTTATATGTATGACTTAAATATTATATATATATATATATACACATATATATATATATATATATATAATTTAAATATATATTTAGAACTTTTTTAGCTGGAATGTGTATCATTAAGCAAACATTAAAGCACTCGGATTATATGCACTCTTTTTTTTTCAGTGTTTATTTATTTTTGAAATAGAGAGAGAGAGAGAGATAGAGTATGAGCAGGGGAGGGGCAGAGAGAGAAGAAGACAGACTCTGAAGCAGGCTCCAGGCTCTGAACTGACAGTTCACACAGCACAGAGCCCGATGCGGGCTTGAACTCACTAACAGTGAAATCATGATCTGAGTTGAAGTCGGATGCTCAACAGACTAAGCCACTGAGGCACCCCTATATGCAATCATATATACAAATATTTAGACCTAGTTAAAAGCTTCAGGTTAAAAAGTGTTGAATGTGTATTATTATGTTTTATTATTATTATTTGTATTGTTTTATTTTTATTATTTATTATTACAAAATGCTTTTTATCTGCATTTTATCTACAGAATGTTTAATGCAATTAAGTCATGCCATAAAAAATAAATACAGTACATTCTTTTTGATCACTGAGTAGTATTCTATTATACATGTAGATGGAACTAGAGTGTATTATGCTAAGCAAAATAAGTTAGAGAAAGACAAATATCAAATATCATATGATTTCACTCATTTACGTTTATGAATTCACTCATGGGATTTAAGAAACACAATAGATTAACTTAGGGAAGGGAAGGGAAGGGAAAATAAGATAAAAACAGGGAGTTAAACCATAAGAGACTCTTAAATACGAGAGTCTGGGGGGGTAGGTAGGTGGGAGGATGGGCTAGATGGGCGAAGGGCACTTTTTGGGATGAGCACTGGGTGTTGTATGTAAGTGACGAATCACTGGTTCTACTCCCGAAACCAATACTACACTGTATGTTAACTAACTTGAATTTAAATAAATAAATAAATAAATAAGTAAGTAAGTAAAATGTTTGCTAGAAGTAAAAAATAAAATAAAATAAATACACTCTTGGTTTCTCATCTGAGTGTTGTTATAGTATGTGTGCTAACCTGAACGCTTCCTTGCATGGACTTGTATTTTATGGAGCTATACGGAAATGCAGAACCACTTGCAGAAATGAAGAAAGTCTGATAGATGGTATAGAGACTGTATACAAGTTACATATTATAGTTGATCCTATGTTCTTTGCTCGAGTGTAGTGTGGTTGGGATGGAAATGAAAGGCAGGTTTCATCAGGCTATGTGAACAAGGCTTATTAAAAAAGCCCCCTCTTTGTTCACAAGTCACTTTCCAGAAAAATGTCACAGAATTTCCATTCGTCAAATTAAATATATTTTTTTAAATCTCTGAATCAATTGATGTAATTGGATCAATAGCTAATGAATGAGGGTTTGGTTTGGAGCTATAAATATTATTTCAACTTAGATTCTGTTCATCCATAATTTTTCCTAATTCCTTTTTCTCTAATTTCATTATATTGGAAGTTTTCCATGTTACTAAGAAACACAGGATCCAGTCTAATGGATTTTCCTATTATCATTTTACTTTAACCCAATCAATAAATCTCACATATATTTGAATATTTGAAAAGGGTTTTTAAACAATTAAAATGTTTTAAAAACACAAAATGACTAAAATGTTGATTTAACAATAAATGTTTTCCCAGACCTTTTAAAATTATTTTAAAGGTTACACATATTCACCATAAATAATACAACAAAGATACACATGATAAAAGAAAAAAAAATCCCAAGTCACATTGTCTAGAGGTAACATTTTAAGTGCTCTTTACTGTAAAAGCTCTGCTTTCTCCGAGAGTGTGTGCATACACATTCCTCTCTCCACCTCACACACATTCACAAATGCGCACACACACACACACACACACACGCGGAATTTTAATCATTTTTAAATAAAGCACTTCATGCATAGACATGGAGATGTAAATAATTTGTTAATATATAAAATATATAAAGATATAAGAAGAAGAATAAAATATTCACTTGTGGATCTGCCACCTCATTGAAAACAAAAACAAAAACCTTACTAACATTGGTGAAGTCCCCTGTATGGACCTTCCCAGTCTGTTTTCTGTCTGTTACTTCACGGTTAAAAACCATTACGAATTTGTGGTCATTATATCCTTGGCACATTCTTAAGCAGTATACTGTCTAGTACATGTAGCTGAAGTTCATTCATTTCTCATGCACTCACATTCTGTTCCACAATTTATTTATCGATTCTTGTTTCCTTGCTGGCTTTCTTTGAGGGACAGTGAATTTTTTCTTAGCTTGCCCTTTCAGTAACTCGGTGGCTCTGTCTAGATTCTGGATTTACATAGATTCTCTGGCTCAGTTGCTTACACTGCACAAACTCAAGGGCTGATGAGCATTTCTTCATCTGCTTATGAGCAGGTGGGGCTCTACCTCTTTGGTCAAGGTCTTACCCCAGGTATGCCCTACTGTCTCCATCCTGCTGATGAACAGAGTATGGTCAGACAGGCTTCAGACTGGCACAGCACTGAGGGGCCCCATTCACAAGCAGTGCCCACCACTCATATTAAACAGTTCTCTGTTTTGGTCCTTGTCATTCTTGTCACTTCAACAGTGCAGTTGAAATGCCATTGAGTGTTTATCCAGTTAAAAAGCAGCTCATAGCAAGAATTGTGAGAATGTCTAATCCACGTTGTGGTCTGAAGTAATGTCATTCTTGTTCATTTGCCTTTTCAACTCACAAATTTTGTGAACATCTTTGTGTGACATAAATCTGCTTCTACTATATTATATTCAGTTGTATGGAAGTACATTGTACAGATATACTCTATTTAATGTCACATGATCTAATCACATTTATAGAATTTCTGAAATATGCTTATAGTCATAACTTCACACATATTCATAATTACTTAGGATAAATTGCCAGATTACCTCATGGAAACTTTTTTATTTTTAGATTCCACATATAAGTGAGATAGTATAGTATTTGTCTTACTATGTTTGACTTATTTCACTTAGCATAATGCCTTCATTGTCACAAATGGCAAGATTTCATTCTTTTTTATGGTTGAACAGTATTCCATTGTATATATGTACCATGATTTCTTTATCCATTCAATCAATTGATGGACTGCTTAGATTGTTTTGATGTCTTGGCTATTGCAAATAACACTGCACTGAACATAGGAGTGCTGATATCCATACAAATTAATGTTTTCATTTCCTTTGGAAATATCCAAGAAGTGGAATGGCTGGATTGCTTGGTAATTCCACTTTTAATTTTTTGAGGATTCTCCACACTGGTTTCCATAGTTGCTGCACCAATTTAGAATCCCACTACAGTGTGGTGGTGTTCCCTTTTCTCCGCATCTTCACCAACATTTATTATTGTCTTTTTGATGATGGCCATTCTAATAGGCATGAGGTGATACCTCATTGTGGTTTTAATTTGCATTTCCTCGATGATTAGTGGTGTTGAGCATCTTTTCATGTACTCATTGGCCTTTCCTATAACAGAAATTTCTGTTCAGGTCCTTTGCCCATTTTTTAATTGAATTATTTGTATTCGTTTGTTTTCTGTTTTTTTTTTTTTACTATTAAAAAACTATTTTTACTATTTTTTTACTATTAAGTAGTATTAGTTCTTGTATTTGGAATTAAACTTTTAGCAAATATATGGTTTGAAAATATTTTTTTCTATTCTGTAGCTTGTCTTTTGACTTTATTGATAGTTTATTTTGTTGTGCAGAAGCTTTTTAGTTCGATGTAATCCCACTTGTTTATTTCTGATTTTGTTGCCTGTGCTTTTAGGTGTAATATCCAAAAAATCATTATCAAGACTCATGTCAAGAAGCTTTGTCCCTATGTTTTCTGGTTTCAAGTGTTACATTTAGGTATTTAATGTATTTCAAGTTAATTTTTGTGAGTGCTATAGATATGGACACAGTTTCATTCCTTTACGTGTGCATATCCAACTATCCCGGCATCATTTATTGAAGACAGTATCTTTGCTCCTTTGGGTATTCCTAGCACATTTGTCAAATGTTAGTTGACCATATACACTTGGGTTAATTTTGGGGCTCTCAATTCTGTTCCATTGGTCTATTTGTCTGTTTTTATGCCACTATCTTACTGTTTGGTAACTTTAGCTTAATAACATAGTTTTATATCAGAAAATGTGATGCCTCCTGAGTTGTTCTGTCTTAGAATTTCCTTGACTAGAATTTTCTTTGGGGGTCTTTTGAGGTTGCATATAAATTTTAGGAGTGTTTTTTCTACTTCTGTAAAAAATACCATTGGAATCTTGATGGGGATTGCATTGCATCTAGGGTTGGCTTTTGGTAGTGTTAACATTCTGACAATATTAATTCTTTCAATCCGTGAACACAGAATGTATCTTATTATTATTTATATCTTCTTTGATTTCTTTCACCAATGTCTTGTAGTTTTCAGAGTAGAGATCTTTTATCTCCTTAGTTAAATTTACTTCTATGTATTTTATTGGTTTTGATGCTATTGTGAATGGGATTTATATCATTTCTTTTTCAGAAATTTTTTTGTTAGTGTATAGGAGTGCTATTTTTAAATTTTATTTACTTTATCTTTTTTTAAAATTTTTGATAGAGAGAGAGGGAGAAGACAAGCTGGGGAGAGGGGCAGAGGGAGACAGAAAGAGAGAGAGAGAGAGAGAGAGAGAGAGAGAGAGAGTATTAAGCAGGTTCTATGCTCAGTGCAGAGTCTGTTGCAGGCCTCAATCCCACGACCTTGAGATCCTATCATACTAATATATATCATACTAATGCTCAAAGAATATTTTATTGTACATGCAACTTATATTTCCTTGGTTCCAATAGAATTTAGTTCTTAAATTTACTTTATTCATTTATATTTTATTCTTATTGAATTCTTTGACAAAAGTTTTTTTATTGGACTCTTTATTTTTCTTTGAAAATAGTATTTCTTGTATATAAACTATATTGTAATTATCACTTCCTATCTCATCGATTTGCATCTTGCCACATTTATGTTGATTTTAACTCTACAGAAATTTAAATACTTTCTGGTCATTTTTATTAAATTTTACATTATGTGATTTACCCAGAAAGGTCCTAGGTATAAGATGCTGGGTTGAGTTAGATGAGAAGCAGAGTAATTTCTTCCTTATGTCAAGATTTTCATGCAATGAATTTATACTTTACCTATTATTATTATTTTTTTAATATATGAAATTTATTGTCAAATTGGTTTCCATACAACACCCAGTGTTCATCCCAACAGGTGCCCTCTTCAATACCCATCACCAACCCTCCCCTCCCTCCCACCCCCCATCAGCCTTCAGTTTGTTCTCAGTTTTTAAGAGTCTCTTATGCTTTGGCTCTCTTCTACTGTAACCTCTTTTTTTTTCTTCCCCTCCCCCATGGGTCCTGTTAAGTTTCTCATGATCCACATAAGAGTGAACACATATGGTATCTGTCTTTCTCTGTATGGCTTATTTCACTTAGCATCACACTCTCCAGTTCCATCCATGATGCTACAAAGGGCCATATTTCATTCTTTCTCATTGCCACCTAGTACTCCATTGTGCATATAAACCACAATTTCTTTATCCATTCATCAGTTGATGGACATTTAGGCTCTTTCCACAATTTGGCTATTGTTGAGAGTGCTGCTATAAACATTGGGGTACAAGTGCCCCTATGCATCAGGACTCCTGTATCCCTTGGGTAAATTCCTAGCAGTGCTACTTCTGGGTCATAGGGTAGTTCTATTTTTAATTTTTTGAGGAACCTCCACACTGTTTTCCAGAGCGGCTGCACCAGTTTGCATTCCCACCAACAGTGAAAGAGGGTTCCCGTTTCTCCACATCCTCTCCAGCATCTATAGTCTCTTGTTTTGTTCATTTGGCCACTCTGACTGGCATGAGGTGATATCTGATTGTCGTTTTGATTTGTATTTCCCTGATGAGGAGCGACGTTGAGCATCTTTTCATGTGCCTGTTGGCCATCCGGATGTCTTCTTTAGAGAAGTGTCTATTCATGTTTTCTGCCCATTTCTTCACTGGATTATTTGTTTTTCGGGTGTGGAGTTTGGTGAGCTCTTTGTAGATTTTGGATACTAGCCCTTTGTCCGATATGTCATTTGCAAATATCTTTTCTCATTCCATTGGGTGCCTTTTAGTTTTGATGATTGTTTCCTTTGTTGTGCAGAAGCTTTTTATCTTCATGAGGTCCCAATAGTTCATTTTTGCTTTTAATTCCCTTGCCTTTGGGGATGTGTCAAGTAAGAAATTGCTGCGGCTGAGGTCAGAGAGGTCTTTTCCTGCTTTCTTCTCTAGGGTTTTGATGGTTTCCTGTCTCACATTCAGGTCCTTTATCCATTTTGAGTTTATTTTTGTGAATGGTGTGAGAAAGTGGTCTAGTTTCATTCTTCTGCATGTTGCTGTCCAGTTCTCCCAGCACCATTTGTTAAAGAGACTCCCTTTTTTCCATTGGATATTCTTTCCTGCTTTGTCAAAGATTAGTTGGCCATACTTTTGTGGGTCTAGTTCTGGGGTTCCTATTCTGTTCCATTGGTCTATGTGTCTGTTTTTGTGCCAATACCATGCTGTCTTGATGATGACAGCTTTGTAGTAAAGGGTAAAGTCTGGGATTGTGATGCCTCCTGCTTTGGTCTTCTTCTTCAAAATGACTTTGGCTATTCAGGGCCTTTTGTGGTTCCATATGAATTTTAGGATTGCTTGTTCTAGCTTCGAGAAGAATGCTGGTGCAATTTTGATTGGGATTGCATTGAATGTGTAGATAGCTTTGGGTAGTATTGACATTTTGACAATATTTATTCTTCCAACCCATGAGCATGGAATGTTTTTCCATTTCTTTATATCTTCTTCAATTTCCTTTGTAAGCTTTCTATAGTTTTCAGCATACAGATCTTTTACATCTTTGGTTAGATTTATTCCTAGGTATTTTATGCTTCTTGGTGCAATTGTGAATGGGATCAGTTTCTTTATTTGTCTTTCTATTGCTTCATTATTAGTGTATAAGAATGCAACTGATTTCTGTACATTGATTTTGTATCCTGCAACTTTGCTAAATTCATGTATCAGTTCTAGCAGACTTTTGGTGGAGTCTATCTGATTTTCCATTTATAATATCATGTCATCTGCAAAAAGTGAAAGCCTAACTTCATCTTTGCCAATTTTGATGCCTTTGGTTTCCTTTTGTTGTCTGATTGCTGATGCTAGAACTTCCAACACTGTGTTAAACAACAGTGGTGAGAGTGGACATCCCTGTCGTGTTCCTGATCTCAGGGAAAAAGCTCTCAGTTTTTCCCCATTGAGGATGGTGTTAGCTGTGGGCTTTTCATAAATGGCTTTTAAGATCTTTAAGTATGTTCCTTCTATCCAGAGTTTCTCGAGGGTTTTTATTAAGAAAGGATGCTGAACTTTGTCAAATGCTTTTTCTGCATCGATTGACAGGATCATACGGTTCTCTTCTTTTATTAATATGATGTATCATGTTGATTGATTTGCGAATGTTGAACCAGCCCTGCATCCCAGGAATGAATCCAACTTGATCATGGTGAATAATTCTTTTTATATGCTGTTGAATTCGATTTGCTAGTATCTTATTGAGAATTTTTGCATCCATATTCCTCAGGGATATTGGCCTGTAGTTCTCTTTTTTTACTGGGTCTCTGGTTTAGGAATCAAAGTAATACTGGCTTCGTAGAATGAGTCTGGAAGTTTTCTTTACCTTTCTATTTCTTGGAATAGCTTGAGAAGGATAGGTATTATCTCTGCTTTGAACGTCTGGTAGAACTCCCCTGGGAAGCCATCTGGTCCTGGACTCTTACTTGTTGGGAGATTTTTGATAACTGATTCAATTTCTTCGCTGGTTATGGGTCTGTTCAAGCTTTCTATTTCCTCCTGATTGAGTTTTGGAAGAGTGTGGGTGTTTAGGAATTTGTCTATTTCTTCCAGGTTGTCCAGTTTGTTGGCATATAGTTTTTCATAGTATTCCCTGATAATTGCTTGTACTTCTGAGGGATTGGTTGTAATAATTCCATTTTCATTCATGATTTTATCTTTTTGGGTCATCTCCCTTTTCTTTTTGAGAAACCTGTCTAGAGGGTTATCAATTTTGTTTATTTTTTCAAAAAACCAACTCTTGGTTTCATTGATCTGCTCTACAGTTTTTAGATTCTATATTGTTTATTTCTGCTCTGATCTTTATTATTTCTCTTCTTCTGCTGGGTTTAGGGTGTCTTTGCTATTCTGCTTCTATTTCCTTTAGGTGTGCTGTTAGATTTTGTATTTGGGATTTTTCTTGTTTCTTGAGATAGCCCTGGGGTGCAATGTATTTTCCTCTCAGGACTGCCTTTGCTGCATCCTAAAGGGTTTGGATTGTTGTATATTCATTTTCATTTGTTTCCATATATTTTTAAATTTCTTCCCTAATTGCTTGGTTGGCCGATTCATTCTTTAGTAGGGTGTTCTTTAACCTCCATGCTTTTGGAGGTTTTCAAGACTTTTTCCTGTGGTTGATTTCAAGCTTCATAGCATTGTGGTCCGAAAGTATGCATGGTATGATCTCAATTCTTGTATACTTATGAAGGGCTGTTTTGTGACCCAGAATGTGATCTATCTTGGAGAATGTTCCATGTGCACTCGAGAAGAAAGTATATTCTGTTGCTTTGGGATGCAGAGTTCTAAATATATCTGTCAAGTCCATCTGATCCAATGTATCATTCAGGGCCCTTGTTTCTTTATTGACTGTGTGTCTAGATGATCTATCCATTGTTGTAAGTGGGGTGTTAAAGTCCCCTGCAATTACCACATTCTTATCAATAAGGTTGCTTATGTTTATGAGTAATTGTTTTATATATTTGGGGACTCCTATATTCGGTGCATAGACATTTATAATCCTTAGCTCTTCCTGATGGATAGACCCTGTGATTATTATATAATGCCCTTCTGCATCTCTTGTTACAGCCTTTAATTTAAAGTCTAGTTTGTCTGATATAAGTATGGCTACTCCAGCTCTCTTTTGACTTCCAGTAGCATGATAAATAGTTCTCCATCCCCTCACTTTCAATCTGAAGGTGTCCTCAGGTCTAAAATGAGTCTCTTGTAGACAGCAAATAGATGGGTCTTGTGTTTTTATCCATTTTGATACCCTTTGTCTTTTGGTTGGTGCATTTAGTCCATTTACATTCAGTGTTATTATAGAAAGATATGAGTTTAGAGTCATTGTGATGTCTGTAGGTTTCATGCTTGTAGCAATGTCTCTGGTACTTTGTCTCACAGGATCCCCCTTAGGATCTCTTGTAAGGCTGGTTTAGTGGTGATGAAATCCTTCAGTTTTTGTTTGTTTGGGAAGACCTTTATCTCTCCTTCTATTCTAAATGACAGACTTGCTGGATAAAGGATTCTCGGCTACATATTTTTTCTATTCATCACATGGAAGATTTCCTGCCATTCTTTTCTGGCCTGCCAAGTTTCAGTAGATAGATCTGCCACTAGTCTTATCGGTCTCCCTTTATATGTTAGAGTGTGTTTATCCCTAGCTGCTTTCAGAATTTTCTCTTTATCCTTGTATTTTGCCAGTTTCACTATGATATATCGTGCAGAAGATCTATTCAAGTTATGTCTGAAGGGAGTTCTCTGTGCCTCTTGGATTTCAATGCCTTTTTCCTTCTCCAGGTCAGGGAAGTTCTCAGCTATGATTTCTTCAAGTACACCTTCAGCACCTTTCCCTCTCTCTTCCTCCTCTGGAATACCAATTATGCGTATATTATTTCTCTTTAGTGCATCGCTTAGTTCACTAATTTTCCCCTCTTACTCCTGGATTTTTTTATCTCTTTTTCTCAGCTTCCTCTTTTTCCATAATTTTATCTTCCAGTTCACCTATTCTCTCCTCTGCCTCTTCAATCCGAGCTGTTGTTGTCTCCATTTTATTTTGCAGCTCATTGATAGCATTTTTTAGCTCCTCCTGGCTGTTCCTTAGTCCCTTGATCTCTGTAGCAAGAGATTCTCTGCTGTCCTTTATACTGTTTTCAAGCCCAGGGGTTAATTTTATGACTATTATTCTAAATTCACTTTCTGTTATATTGTTTAAATTGTTTTTGATCAGTTTGTTAGTTGTCGTTATTTCCTGGAGGTTTTTTTGAGGGGAATTCTTCCGTTTCGTCATTTTGGATAGTCCCTGGAGTGGGGCGGAACTGTGGGGCACTTCCCCTGTGCTGTCTTGAATAAGTTGCGTTGGTGGGCGGGGCTGCAGTCAGACCTCATGTCTGCCCCCCTGCCCACCGCTGGGGCCACAGTCAGACTGGTGTGTGCCTTCTCTTCCCCTATCCTAGGGGTGGGATTCACTGTGGGTTGGTGTGGCCTGTCTGGGCTACTTGCACACTGCCAGGCTTGTGGTGCTCGGGATCTGGCGTGTTAGCTGGGGTGAATTGGCAAAGTGCACAGGGGTGGGAGAGGCAGGCTCGGCTTGCTTTTCCTTTGGTGATCCGCTTTGGGAGGGGCCCTGTGGCACCAGGAGTGAGTCAGACCCACCACCGGAGGGATGGATCCGCAGAAGCACAGCATTGGGTGTTTGGGCGGTGCAAGCAAGTTCGCTGGCAGGAACCGGTTCTGGCCCCTCCGCTTTTGCCAGCCAGACTCTGGCTGGCAGGCCGCCCCTCCACCCCAGCTCCCTCCCACCAGTCCATGTAGCTCGCACCGCCTCTCTGCCCTTCCTACCCTCTTCCGTGGGCCTCTCGTCTGCGCTTGGCTCCGGAGAATCTGTTGTGCTAGTCTTCTCGTGGCTTTCTGGGTTATTAGGCAGGTGTGGGTGGAATCTAAGTGATCAGCAGGACTCAGTGAGCCCAGCGTGCTCCTACACCGCCATCTTCCTCCCAGAATCTTTACCTATTAATATACCATATTTTTAATAAGTCCATATTTTTTCTAATATACTTCAATATTTAATCCATATATAACCTATTTTGGTATGAAAAATAAGATAAACACTAGAGTTGTTTTTCTCCATAATTGTACCTAGTTGTGTTAGATGATAGTTTTTAAATTATTTTTCTCTCCATCTTAATGCCATTATTTTAACATATTCTTGAATTTATAATTGGACTGTAGATTTTATCAAAATAATTTATCAGTCTATTCTTCCACCAGCATCAATTAATTTCATTATGTAGCAACATAATAGCTTTTATATTATGTAGAGAAAATAACCCTTGTACTCCATTATTCATTTATTTTAGAATTAGCCAAGCTGCTAGGATCATGTATTTATTATTCTAGATTAATTTTTAGAATCATTTTCAAGTTAAAAAAATTGTGGAACTTAATTGGCTTTATGTTACATTTAGAGAAAAGCTTGTGGTTAATTTATAGAATTTAGTTTATTGTGCATTATAATCTCCATTTGTGTCCTTACATCCAATTTCCCTCATTCTCTATTCTGTTATATGCCCTGGGAGGCTGACCTTAATGGACCATGTCAAATGATAGAGTGCATTTCAAATCAATATAGGCAATGGAAGATGCTGTCAGAACACCGGGGTTCAACGGAAGATTGAGGTCTGGTTACCTGTCTCCTCCTTTCCTCTAACTCAAGCCAGCACATGTCAGTTCCTACATCCCTTAGCCCTTATGGAACGTCCTTACTTTTCTATCAGACCACCTTCAGACAACTGTTTCCTCCTGTTGATCTTTCAGGCCTACAGGAGATGATGGCTCCCATCGTTGCTAAATGCAGGGTGTTTATCTCCCTAATTTGTTCCTCTTAAAGCCATTTGTGTTTTTTTCAATTACCTCTTTAAATATGCCTTCTGATCCCTGAAAGAACCCTCCTTGATACCTCATTCAAAAATAGATGTTTTCCATTTTTGTTCTGTGTTTCTTTTGTGTGTGTGTTCCTCAATAGTGCAACAATGATTTCAGGAGTAGATTCCTTAAAGCCCATTTAGCCCATCCCCTCGCCCACACCCCCACTAGTAATCCTGTTTTCCATATTTATGAGTCTCTTATGGTTTGTCCCCGTCTCTGTTTTTATATTATTTTTATTTCCCTTCCCTTATGTTCATCTGTTTTGTCTCCTAAAGTCCTCATATGAGTGAAGTCATATGATATTTGTCTTTCTCTGACCGACTAATTTCACTTAGCATAATACGCTCCAGTTCCATCCACGTAGTTGCAAATGGCAAGATTTCATTCTTTTTGATTGCCAAATAATACTCCATTGTGTGTGTGTGTGTGTGTGTATATATATATATATATATATATATATATATATATACATATATATACCACATCTTCTTTATCCATTCATCCATTGATGGACATTTGTGCTCTTTCAATACTTTGGCTATTGTTGACAGTGCTGCTATAAACATGGGGGTGCGTGTTTATAGGGGGGTATCCCTCGAAACAGCACAACTGTATCCCGTGGATAAATGCCTAGTAGTGCAATTGCTGGGTCGTAGGGTAGTTCTATTCTTAGTTTTTTGAGGAACCTCCATACTGTTTTCCAGAGTGGCTGCGCCAGCTTGCATTCCCACCAACAATGCAAAAGAGATCCTCTTTCTCTGCATCCTTGCCAACATCTGTTGTTGCCTGAGTTGTTAATGTTAGCCATTTTGACAGGTGTAAGGTGGTATCTCATTGTGGTTTTGATTTGTATTTCCCTGATGTTGAGTGATGTGGAGCATTTTTTCATGTGTCGGTTGGCCATCTGGATGTCTTCTTTGGAGAAGTGGCTATTCATGTCTTTTGCCCATTTCTTCACTGGATTATTTGTTTTTTGGGTGTTGAGTTTGATAAGTTCTTTATAGATTTTGCATACCAACCCTTTCTCTGATATGTCATTTGCAAATATCTTCTCCCATTCTGTTGGCTGCCTTTTAGTTTTGCTGATTGTTTCCTCACTGTGCAGAAGCTTTTTATTTTGATGAGGTCTCAGTAGTTCATTTTTGCTTGTTTCCCTTGCTTCCGGAGACATGTTGAGTAAGAAGTTGCTGCGGGCAAGATCAAAGAGGTTTTTGCCTGCTTTCTCCTCGAGGATTTTGATGGCTTCCTGTCTTACATTGAGGTCTTTCATTCATTTTGAGTTTATTTTTGTGTCTGGTGCAACAAAGTGGTCCAGGTTCATTCTTCTGCATGTTACTATCAGTTTTGCCAGCACCACTTCCTGAACAGACTGTCTTTATTCCATTGGATATTGTTTCCTGCTTTGTCAAAGATTAGTTGGCCATACGTCTGTGGGTCCATTTCCGGGTTCTCTATTCTGTTTCATTGATCTGAGTGTCTGTTCTGGTGCCAGTACGATACTGTCTTGATGATTACAACTTTGTAGTATAGCTTGAAGTCTGGGATTGTGATGCCTCCTGCTTTGGTTTTCTTTTTCAAGGTCTCTTTGGCTATTCAGGGTCTTTTCTGGTTCCATACAAATTTTAGGATTGTTTGTTCTAGCTCTGTGAAGAATGCTGGTGTTATTTTGATAGGAATTGTATTAAATATGTAGATTGCTTTGGGTAGTATCAACATTTTAACAATATTTGTTGATCGTATCCAAGAGCATGGAATCTTTTTCCATTTTTTTTTTGTGTCTTCTTCAATTTCTGTCATAAGCTTTCTATAGTTTTCAGTGTATAGGTTTTTTCCCCTCTTTGGTTAGATTTATTCCTAGGTATTTTATGGTTTTTTTGTACGACTGTAAATGGGATTGATTCCTTGATTTCTCTTTCTGTTGCTTCATTGCTGGTGTATAGGAATGCAATTGATTTCTGTGCATTGATTTTAGATCCTGCAACTTTGCTGAATTCATGAATCAATTCTAGCAGTTTTTTGGTGGAATCTTTTGGGTTTTCCATATAGGGTATCATGTCATCTGCAAAGAGTGAAAGTTTGACCTCCTCCTGGCTGATTTGGATACCTTTTATTTCTTTGTGTTGTCTGACTGCAGAGGCTAAGACTTCCAATACTACCTTGAATAACAGTAGCAAAGTGGACATCCCTGTCTTGTCCCTGACCTTAGGGGGAAAGCTCTCAGTTTTTCCCCATTGAGGATGATATCAGTGTTGGGTCGTTCATATATGGCTTTTATGATCTTGAGTTATGATCCTTCTACCCTACTTTCTTGAGGGTTTTTATCAAGAAAGGATGCTGTATTTTGTCAAATGCTTTCTCTGCATTTGGTTCTTGTCCTTGGTTCTTCTTGGATCATATGGTTCTTGTCCTTTCTTTTATTGATGTGATGAATCACATTCATTGTTTTGCGGATATTGAACCAGCCCTGCATCCCAGGTATAAATCCCACTTGGTCGTGGTGAATAATTTTGTTAATGTATTGTTGGATCCAGTTGGCTAATATCTTGTTGAGGATTTTTGCATCCATGTTCATCAGGGAAATTGGTCTATAGTTCTCCTTTTTAGTGTGGTCTCTGTCTGGTTTTGGAATCAAGGTAATGTTGGCTTCATAGAATGAGTTTGGAAGTTTTCCTTCCATTTCTATTCTTTGGAACACCTTCAAGAGAATAGGTGTTAACTCTTCCTTAAATGTTTGGTAGAATTCGCCTGGAAAGCCATCTGGCCCTGGACTCTTGTTTTTTGGTGGATTTTTGATTACTAATTCGATTTCCATACTGGTTATGGGTCTGTTCAAATTTTCTATTTCTTCCTGAATCTGTTGTGGTAGTGTATATGTTTCTAGGAATTTGTCCATTTCTTCCAGATTGCCCTTTTTATTGGCATATAATTGCTCATAATATTCTGTTATTATTGTTTTTATTTCTTCTGTGTTGGTTGTGATCTTTCCTGTTTCATTCTTGATTTTATTTATTTGGGTCCTTTCCTTTTTTGTTTTGATCAAACTGGCTAGTGGTTTATCCATTTTGTTAATTCTTTCAAAGAACCAGCTTCTGGTTTCCTTAATCTGTTCTACTGTTTTGTTTTCTTTTGTTTGTTTCGATAGCATTAATTTCTGCTCTAATCTTTATTTCCTGTTTTCTGCTGGTTTTGGGTTTTATTTGCTGTTCTTTTTCCAGCTCCTTAAGGCGTATGGTTAGGTTGTGTATCTGAGATCTTTCTTCCTTCTTTAGGAAGGCCTGGATTGCTATATACTTTCCTCTTATGACTGCCTTTGCTGCATCCCAGAGGATTTGGGTTGTGGTGTTATCGTTTTCATCGGCTTCCATGAACTTTCTCAGTCCCTCTTTAACTTTTTGGTTAGCCCATTCATTCTTTCATAGGATGTTCTTCAATGTCCAAGTATTTGTTACCTTTCCAATTTTTTTCTTGTGGTTGATTTCAAGTTTCATTGTGTTGTGGTCTGAAAATATGCATGGCAGGATCTCGATCTTATTGTTCTTGCTGAGGGCTGATTTGTGCCCTATTATGTGGTCTATTCTGGAGAATGTTCCACGTGCACTGGAGAAGAATGTATATTCTGCTGCTTTAGGATGAAATGTTCTGAATATATCTGTTAAGTCCATCTGGCCCATGTGTCATTCAAAGCCATTGTTTCCTTGTTGATTTTTTGATTAGTTGATCTGTCTATTGCTGTGAGTGGGGTATTGAAGTCTCCTACTATTATGGTATTACTATCGATGAGTTTCTTTATGTTTGTGATTAATTGATATATTTGGGTCCTTCCACATTTGGCACATAAATGTTTACACTTGTTAGGTCTTCTTGGTGGATAGAGCCCTTGATTATGATATAATGCCCTTCTGCATCTCTTGATACAGTCTTTATTTTAAAGTCTAGATTGTCTGATATAAGTATGGCTACTCCAGCTTTCTTTTGTTAACCATTAGCATTATAGATGGTTCTTCATCCCCTGACTTTCAATCTGAAGGTGTCTTTAGGTCTAAAGTGGGTCTCTTGTAAACAGCATATAGATGGATCTGGTTTTCTTATCCATTCTGTTACCCTGTGTCTTTTGATTGGAGCACTGAGTCCATTGACATTTAGAGTGATTACTGAAAGATATGAATTTATTGCCATTATGTTGCTTGCAGAGTTGGGGTTTCTGGTGGTGTTCTCTGGTCCTTTCTAATCTTTGTTGCTTTTGGTATTTATTTATTTATTTATTTATTTATATTTTCATCTTCTCTCCCCTTAGATAGTCCCCCTTAAAATTTCTTGTAGGGCTGGTTTAGTGGTCACAAACTCCTTTAATTTTTGTTTGTCTGGGAAACTTTTTATCTCCTCTTCTATTTTGAATGACAGCCTTGCTGGATAAAGAATTCTTGGCTGCATATTTTTCTGATTCAGCACTCTGAATATATTCTGCCACTCCTTTCTGGCCTGCCAGGTTTCTGTAGATAGGTCTGCTGCAAACCTGATCTGTCTTCCCTTGTAGGTTAGGGACTTTTTTTCCCTTGCTGCTTTCATGATTCTCTCCTTGTCTGACTTTTTTTGTGAATTTGACTATGATATGCCTTGTTGGTGGTCAGTTTTTGTTGAATGTAATGGGAGTCTTCTGTGCTTCCTGGATTTTGATGTCTGTGTCTTTCCCCAGGTTAGGAATGTTTTCTGCTGTGATTTGCTCATATAAGCCTTCTACCCCTATTTCCCTCTCTTCCTCTTCTGGGACCCCTATGGTTCTGATATTGTTCCTTTTTAGTGGATTATCCTTATCACTGATTTATTTAATCCTTAAATCATGCTCTTTTGCCTTAATCTCCCTCTTTTTTTCTGCTTCAGTATTCTCCATAAGTTTGTCCTCTATCGCTGATTCTCTGTCCTGCCTCATCCATCCTTGCTGCCATGGCATCTATCCATGATTGCAGCTCAGTTATAGCATTTTTTATTTCATCCTGACTAGTTTTTACTTCTTTTATCTCGGCAGAAAGGGATTCTAACCTATTTTTGACTCCATCTAGTATTCTTATTATCGTGATTCTAAATTCTGGTCAGACATCTTGCTTGTATCTGTGTTGGTTAAATCCCTGGCTATCATTTCTTCCTGCTCTTTATTTTGGGGTGAATTTCTTCGTTTCATCATTTTGAAGGTAGAAAAGGAATTAATGAGGTAGAAAAAATTAAAATTAAAAAAATTAAAATTAAAAAATTAAAAACACACACACAAAATTGAATAAATGATGCTAGATCCTAGGTATGTGTTTCCTGGGTTTTGACAGTGGCTTGATAGATTAGAGACAAGGGGAAAGAAAAAAAAAGAAAGAGAAAAAAAAGGAAATCATTTGAAAATTTGAAAAAATGAATACACTGAAATAGACCAAAATGAAATGATGGAAGTAAGATAGAATTTGAAAAAATTTACACAAAAGTAAAGAATATAGTAGAAAAAAATTAAAGAAAAATATTTTAATAAAAATTAAACTAAAAATGATTTTTTTACCTTTCTGTGTTCAAGAAAAAGAAAAGAAACAAAAGAGAGCAAAAAAGGAAAATCGTTTGAATATTTGAAAAAGTGAATACACTGTAGTAGACTACAATAAAATGATGGAAGTAAAATAGACTTTGAAAAAATTTACACAAAGTACAAAATGTTGTAAAAAAAGGAAAGAAAAATATTTTTAATAAAATCTGAAAATAAAAATGAATTTTTTCTTTTTCTGTATTCAAGAAAAGAAGTGAAAAAGAGAAAAAAAAGGAAAATTGAATAGATAGATCTGCTAACATTGAAATATGACTGAAATTACTTCGTTTTCCCCTAGAAGTCAGCCTATGAAACAATTTAGAGTCCATAAACTAAGCAGGTGGTGAAACTTGTGTCCTTGAAGAGCGAGGTTGGCCCAGTTGGGCGGGGCTTAGTGTAACATCTCCATTCTCCACTAGATGGTGCTGCTAGCCTACTGGGGTGGATTGTTGTGGTGTTCGTAGGTGTGTATGCCCATGCGCGGGAACGGTAAAAATGGTGTCACCCAGCTACCCAGTCTCTAGTATCGGAACTCTTCTTCCCAATCAGCAATCATACACCATCCTTTGTCTTCAACTTTTGTCCACTGCCCACTTTTACACTGTCCATGACCAAGCCCCAGCTAATACGTCTCTCCCGAGTTTTGTCTCAGATGCGGCTGTTTTCCCCGGCCCCTTACTTCTGAGGGACTGCAGCTTTGACCTGTTCCACCCCTCTCGGGAGGGTCTCATGGAGCAATGGCTGAATGTAAGCTGAACCTAGGAAAGTTCATGAGACTGTGCTGCTGCCAGTGCCCAGAGACTGTGGCCGGGTGCCAGCCCACCCCAGAAAAAGTTGACGAGATAGTGTAGCAGCAGCATTTCAGGGATTATGGAAAATCACAACATGCATCTGGCACCAGGCTTCACCCTTAATGACCTTGTTCCCGCACCGTGAATGTGGCCGTTTTCTGGGGTCTGCTGGGACCAGGTGGCCTCAATAGTCTCTACCAAATGTCCTTCCAGCCGTGGAACCGCTTCTCCCCAGTGGCCCAAGAACCTCCCGGACCCCACTTTGCTCCTGGGGATTTGCCATTCCCACCAGAGCTCCACCAGGTATCGAGCTGCAGAGTTGCAGACTGCGCTCCCCTTGTTTACAGTCTTAATGGAATTTAAACTCTCTCCTTTCTCCTTTCTCCCTTTTTATTTCAGTCTGTGTGGCTGTTTCCAATTTTCCACTTTCCCACCAGTTGCTTTTGGAGAGGGGTGCTTTTCCTGTATTCTCCTCCCCCTCCCCCCCGCCATCTCCATCCTCTCTCCGCACACAAAAGCAGCTCCCTTCCCCTCCGTGGCTTCTCTCCCCACAAGTTCACCTCTCTGTGCTGTGTACCTGCTGAATTCTGTGGTTCAGGTTGTGCAGATTGTTGTGTTAATCCTCCAATCAGTTTTCTAGGTGTGTAGCATGGTTTAGTGTTGGTCTGGCTGTATTTCATGGACGTGAGACACACAAAAAACTTCCATGCCGTTCCGCCATCTTGGCTCCCTCCAGATTATTTTTTCAAATGGGAGCTTCTGTATGAACACTGCTAGACCTTAAATGTTCCTTTGACCCTTTCAACTTTACTTCCTATTTTGAAATACATTCAGCTATATATTTAGGAATATTCACTCTGGAGCATCCATACATACAGAGTAGATGATAGTTAAATAATGAGATAGATATTCTAATAATAACAGAATGAAGGAAAATCTAACATTTTTGTCTGTGTAGTTTATATATTATGTTTTGTGTTACTTCATTTAAGAAAGTGACTAACTGAACACTGAACACTCTTTTTTTCTGAATGCTAGAATGGTGATAATTAACTGCCCAAAGTTTTGAGTTAAAAAATGAGCATATATCATAATGTCAGTAAAGCAAAACATAGACCATGTTCACCACTGTAAACATCAATTCATATTTGACTCAGTTATAAGGCATTTGTTAAAGCATTACAAATTAGATAAGAACTGCTTTTGGCACAACATTCATCATATCAATCACTGGCCAAGTAGATATAATGGTTCCATTAAAAAATAGGAAGTTCTGTTTTCTTTTCCTTTTTTTCTAGGTGTATTTATTTTGAGAGAGAGCATGTGCACATGCACACATGAATGTGAGCAGGAAAGAGGCAGAGAGAGAGAGGAAGAGAGAGAATCCCAAGCAGGCTCTATACTCACAGTGTCAAGGCCAACATGGGGCTCTATCTCACCAAATGTGAGATCATGACCTGAAATGAAATCAAGAGTTGAACACTTACCTGACTGAGCCACCCAGGCACCCAACAGTTCTGTTTTCAAACATGAGTTCTTTGGACCATCTTCCAAGACCCTCATTACCCTGGCCTGACACTGAATAGGAAATTCTTCTCCAACTCTGGCTGCTCCTTTGTCTACTATGTGTTCTTTATCTCCTCAAGGTGTAATCATTGGAGTGCTTCCGAGTAGGCCTCATGGCTCTTACTTCTTAGTGGTCTCTTATGGCTTCCTCACTTCCTCTCAGCCTCACTTCTAATTCCAGCCATGACTATGGCAGTATTCCCCGTGTGGGTGTCTGCTACTTCATGCTGCAGCAATGAACTCATCTTTACTTTCTACCCTGGGGCTTCTATTATCAGCGTTGGGACCTGCCTATCCATCACTCTAGCTCAGCCTGGAAGTTTCTGTGAGTTAACCTCCCCACCCTTTCGATACACCCCCAACCACTGGAGTGTAGAAGCTGATAGGTAAATATCTCTCCCATTAGTCCACGGTGGGACAACACCATGAAGTATTTTAAATGATTTTCAGAAGGCACTACTGGAATGAAACGGATTGTCTACGCTGGTAACTGACTTGATGATGATGATATATTATTGTATTGGCTTTTTTTTCCCTTCCCTCTTTTCTTCTCCAAGGTATTTCATCCTGTTCCCTGGGACTGACTGCGTCTTAAATAAACTACTTGCCCGTAAGTCCTGATTTCGGGTTCTTTTCAGGGGAAGCTCAGACTCCGTGATTTCATCCAATCAAATGAATTAAGTACTATTAAAACAATGGTCAATTCTAAATATATATTCCTGCTGAAAGCTTTGCCCCTAAATCTATATTTGGGTAACCAACTATTTACTGGCTATTTCCACTTGGATAACTAGTTGTTTTTGTGTGTATCTCAGGCAACTGGATTTCAGCAAGCCCTTCTTAAGGTGCCCATACCTGGGTCAATGAGAGACAGTGCATTTGCTCAGTAGTACCTTCCACAAACTGGCCAGTTCACTGATGCTGCCACTGCCATTCACACTGTGATTTTAGCTGAGACCATAGCACTCACTTTGATTTTGGGGAGGGGGGGCAGGGCATTTGTTGGCAAGCATGATTTATTTAGTTTTGCCTTGTCTAATAATTTTTAATTGTCTCTCTGTGTTAATAGTTTCCACCGTCTATTTTTAACTACAGTCTAGAGTTCAGAGTCCCAGGACTTCTGCCCCTAGGACAGACTGGGTTCTCCTGGAGTATCCAGTGCTCCATGAATGACCATGTGTTTCCCTACATGTGGAGGTCAGTCCTCAAGTCTTATCAAACACACAGGACAAGAAAGAGTGTCAGTGGGGGTGGATAAAGAAGCTGAGACAAGTATGAGTAGCCCCTTAGGAGGGGTCCCAAGAGCTTCTGGAGGTTTCCTCTTTGTGTCTAACTTTAAAAAAAGTTTTTTAAAAAGAAGATACCACATAACTTGATGTTGAGTAAGTATGAATATATAGCATTCTCATCTGTGCACTGTCATGGCCCTTTATGTCCTTTATTTAACATTTTACAAATGCCTTATTGTTAGTTGCATTTATGGTAGCATATGTGATTCACATCTCATCTCTCATTCTTGCTTGAGGAAGACCTTCTCAAGTGACTTTGTTTTATTTACCTCTAGCTACCACTACTCTGACCTCTTGCATTGTTGGAAACGTGGTACATATCAGAGTCCTAATAAATATTTGCTTAAGTCACTAACACTCTCAAGAGCTGACCTTGATTTTACGGTTACCATGTCAATGCAGGATTAGTGATGGCAGCTGTAAAAGTATAGTTAAAGGAAACTGTTGTTCTGTCTCAGTATCTAATCAAAGAATACAGCAAAGAAAGGTTGCATTACTCAAAAATAAATGGCACGTAATTAATAACATAAGTACCAGGACTTTGGAGTGTGTAGTAAAGGTCTAATGAAACTTAGGTCATAAAATAGCCATAGTGGTTCTCCCCTACAAAAATATTGTTGATATCTTTTCTGTGTTTGGGAATAATTTGTGCTGAATCTTTGTAAAAGGAGACCCTAATGTGTATACTCAATTTGTTATTTTGCACCAATCTCAATTTAATCATAAACCACCCTACAAAGTATGTGTTATTAGCCCCATTCTACAGAAAACAAATGGCAAAGTTCAGACCTAGAACTTTCATACATTGCATCATAATTGTATTTTAGTTAAGTAATCTTTTTGGTAGACATTATACCAGGAGAGTTTTTTCTTACTTACACTTGAGTAATCTAGCTAAAATTATATGAAAAGGGGGATGGTGGAAGAATACAGTAGCTCAAAGAATCAGAGGAAAAAAAAAGAAGACCCAGTCTCCAAAAGGAAAGATAGGAAAAGTACATGGATTTATACGTAGAAGCTGGCAGTCTTAGCAGGACATTTTCACTGGGAAGAACAGACATCTGTGCTCTTCAGATTCTGTATGATTTTGCTGAAGATGAAAATTCCAGGGAGACAGTTTCTGATTGACTTAATTTGGTTCAGGGGTACCATCTCCAGATTTGCAGGGGATGGTCGGACATGTCTGTCAAGATTGCTTCAAACTGGGAGCAAAGCACAGCATCATGGGAAAAAATCAGAATGCTATTACAGCAGGAGAGGGACGCATGCTGAGTAGGCAAAAGAAGATGCTCACCATACACATAAACCCCTTGGAGCTCCGAGCCTACTTAATCAACTCACATGCAATCGCAGAACTAGAAATGTGCTTGACGTACACTGTGCAAATCAACAGTCGCTGAGTGAGCTGCCCTAATTTGTAGAGCCATGCACTGTCACTACCGCACTCTGCCTTATTCCCATTTCCTGCTCCTATTGCACTCTTTTATGTAGCAGATCAAAGATTGCTTTCTTGGACTATTAAGCAACATACAACTAAGACTTTAACTATGTTTTCCCATTTGCCTTTAACACAGTGACAGAATAAATGATATAGTAAAATATCTCATAAAGCATAATTTCAGTAATTAAAGACTATTTGTGGAAAGGTCAATCTAAATTACAGATGTCTATCTTATGGACTAGTTTCATTCTAAATATCTTTTGTAATTAGAAGGACTCGTGGTAAGAAACTTGCCAAATAGAATCTTTTAAGGTCAGTTTTAATTGAACATGCTTTTGTAATTAACACATTCTAAATAGAAATGTTAAAGTCCCTGGAGCCATTTAGCCAGTTTATTCTTTTATGCTTTATAATATTACTCTTAATTTACTTTTAAAATGCTTTCTTCAGAGTTCATGCATAAATTTTAGTCCACGTCAGTTGAATTATGACGAATTTTAGTTGATACATGCTGACGACATGAACATTTAGTATACTTGAACAGAAATTGCTCACAACACAAATAAAGTAATGTAGCAAATAAATAATGAGCACCTACTGTGTGCTAAACACTCTTCTAGGTGCTGGGGATGCATTAGTTAATATGTTGACATTACCTGACTTCATGGAGCTTAGACTCTAGGAGGAAACTTTCTCTACATAATCAATTTCCTTCTTGCATTTAGAGTTTGATTATGTAACTACACAAACTTTTTATATTTTTAGAAACTCATCGATTACACAAAAGGAGTCTGCATATTAGTAACAAAACAAGACAGTAAGACATCTCTATACCATTTTTTTTCCAACAGAACTTTCTGCACTGATTGAAATATTTTTTATACGTTACTGTCCAGTAACATAGCTACCAGCCAAATGTGGCCATTGAACACATGAAATGTCACTACTATGAGGACCTGAATTTTAAATTTTATTGAATCTTAATTGGTCTAAATTTAAGTTTAAATTTAAATAGCCGCATGTGACTAGTGACTACCATATTGGACAAAGCAGCATCATGTATTTACTCTAAACCTGGTTGTTGGCAATGCATTCACAAAATCAGTAGAATTTGCTGGTCCCAACTTTGCCACATATGCTTTTAAAGCTAGCAATGACATATACATTTTTCATTTTCCTAGATCCCCGTACCGTTGAAAGTTATCTGCTAAGTACTTTCCCTTGAACTATTTGACTCCAGTTTCTTGCTGTGACAGAGCCAGGGCTGTGATGAGGAGGAAATATGTTCTCATGAATTAATTTATCTCTCAGATCCTGGGAATGTCGTAGTGAATACAATGTTTCATGTTCTAGTTTTGCACTCTGAAGAGTTGAACTTCCTGGGGGCCAGCAGTTACACGTTATTCAGACTGTGATACGTGTGATATTTTCTAACTTTAAATTTTCTTCTTTAGAGAAACTGTATGTGCAAGTGTGTTTCATGATTACCTAAAGGATGACGTATGTAATACCTTGCTCATCTATGACAGTACAACTTATATACATATTCCTTATGGTGTGTTCTTTATTGCTATTTTTTTTTTTGAAAAAATCTTGGATGGGTTTGAAAGAAACCATCAACATGATCCAATGTAAATAGAATATCTTAAAAAAATTTTTTTTACATTTATTTATTTTTGAGAAACAGAGTGACACAAAGCGTGAGCGGGGGAGGGGCAGAGAGAGAAGGAAACACAAATCTGAATCAGGCTCCAGGCTCTGAGCAAGCAGTCAGCACAGAGCCTGATGCAGGGCTCGAACCCACAAACTGTGAGATCATGACCTGAGCCGAAGTTGGACGCTCAACCTACTGAGCCACCCAGGCGCCCCTAGAATATCTTTAAAAATATATATTTTTAAGTAGGTTCCATGCCCGCCCTAATTCAGGGTGAACTCAACCTGAATTCACCATCCTGAAATCAAGACCTGAGCTTAATAGGGGCACTTGTACCCCAATGTTTATAGCAGCACTTTCAACAATAGCCAAATTATGGAAAGAGCCTAAATGTCCATCAACTGATGAGTGGATAAAGAAATTGTGGTTTATATACACAATGGAATACTACGTGGCAATGAGAAAGAATGAAATATGGCCCTCTGTAGCAACGTGGATGGAACTGGAGAGTGTGATGCTAAGTGAAATAAGCCATACAGAGAAAGACAGATACCATATGGTTTCACTCTTATGTGGATCCTGAGAAACTTAACAGAAACCCATGGGGGAGGGGAAGGAAAAAAAAAATAGAGGTTAGAGTAAGAGAGAACCAAAGCATAAGAGACTCTTAAAAACTGAGAACAAACTGATGGTTGATGGGGGGTGGGAGGGAGGGGAAGGTAGGTGATGGGCATTGAAGAGGGCATTTTTTGGGATGAGCACTGGGTGTTGTATAGAAACCAATCTGACAATAAATTTAATATATTAAAAAAATAAAAATATAAAAATAAAAAAATAAAGAAAAATATTTGATCATTATCAAGTAAAGTAGTGTTGAGGAATATTCTAAAAAAAAAAAAAAAAAGACCTGAGCTTAAATCAAGAGCTGGATATTTAACTGACTGAGCCACCTAGGCACCCCTAGATAGAATATCTTAAAATGCATTTGAGCTCAATACCATATTTCCTGGAATCTATGGATCATGCTTGATTGGATTTGGGAAAATAGCACTTTACTTTTGGAATTCTTCTGCCTCCCATACCTATGGGCTGGGTCCCATAAGATGTATATGGGAATTATAAGAATTAATTTTTGTTAATAATTATGATCTCTTACTTTCTAATTATTTATCTGGATCCAAAGATAAGCTAAGGATTCTCTGCCAGTATCCAAATACATCCATTACCCTATTGCTCTGAATCCCTCCCTTATGTTATGGATATCTGTAAATTCTTTTCAATTAATTCAATTTATTTTTCAAATAGCTCTGATTGGATTACTTGTAACTCTTTGCTATTGAAAGTTTTTGAGATCTTTCTTTAAACAATATCACAAGCAATGATTATGCCTAAGAAAAGAAACAGTTTAATTTTGTACACTCTTTGAGGCTTAAGAGGTTTATTTGAGATATCTAGGGAGTTGAAAAAAATGTAATACTCTGCCTATAACTTGAACACTCCCAGCAGTCACACATTTTCTGTTGCATTTAAACTATGCAATTGAAAATACAGGCAAACCAATCAATTATCCAGTATGAGAAGACAGATTGAAGAGAGGTGTAGAAATGATTTAACTTTGTAGTCAAGTAATAATAGTGCTTAGGAAATGAAGATTGTTCCCTTGTGAATAAATCAGAAAAAAGTGAGATTTGAAACACTGTTATATAATTTTCCATTTTCTCTTTAGAAAATAACCATGTAGGTTACTTACAGGACAATGCTTCCTACATTATGACCAGCTGGAAAACAGATGCAACCGGCCGAACTGATTCCCTGGTTAGTTTCGAAGTTAGTAGCTGTGGCTGGTAATTTAACCACAGTAATAACATGAAGTGATTGAAGATCAAGACATTTGACATTTTGACCAAGTAGGATCTCCTGCCTTGTATAGGATCAAATAGAACACCGTCTTAATGTCTTAGAGGTCTGATGTTTAGGTAATTGATGACACAGAATATTGAGAACGGGGTTTGATGTGCACGTGCCCAAAAGCCCTGTGTCAATGGTGAGTAGACAAATATCTGGCGAAAGAAATAATGTGGTTTGGGATGAGAGGATAGACCGTAAGATTTCTAAAATTCATTGAGAACCAAGAATTGTCTTCTTTCCCATTTGGACTTAGTAACAGAAGATTTGTGTTCTAAGTTCGTGTTGTGACACTTCATTTCTAGCGACTAATATGGTACATGTAATAATTATAGCTTCCTGGATAAGGAAGGTCATTGCCTTCTGCACCATAGATGGTTTAGGTCAAATCTAGGTTCTTTTACTTTCTAACTGTGTGACGTTGGTAATTTACCTTTCTGATATTTAGTTTAATCTTCTATCTGTTGTAACAATAATACACATGTTGGGGATATTGTGAAGAAAGCATATGCAAATGTAAATAAAGGATTTAGCACAGTGTTTGGCACTGCAGAATTGGGGAAATTCTTAGCCGAGTGTGACCAAAGGGAAACTATTTTAGATTCTTTTCTTTACTATCCTGTGACTTTCCCAATACCCAGCTGGAAGTTAATGCCAGCTTTTCATGTGCATTGGTTATAGTTTATACTATGCGATTCTATTTTAATGAAGTGTTGAGTAGATTGAAAAGATTATGTCATAAGTTTTCTCAATTATTGTTCTTTTATTTTTTATTTTTTATTTAAATGTTTATTTATTTTTGAGACAGAGAGAGACAGAGCATGAACGGGGGAGGGTCAGAGAGAGAGGGAGACACAGAATCCGAAGCAGGCTCCAAGCTCTGAGCTGTCAGCACAGAGCCCGACGCGGGGCTCGAACCCACAGACCGTGAGATCATGACCTAGGCCGAAGTCGGAAGCTCAACTGACTGAGCCACCCAGGCGCCCCTGTCTCATTGTTCTTTTAAAGCTCTGGAGTTGGGGCGCCTGGGTGGCTCAGTCGGTTAAGCGGCCGACTTCGGCCCAGGTCATGATCTCGCGGTCCGTGAGTTCGAGCCCCACGTCGGGCTCTGTGCTGACAGCTCAGAGCCTGGAGCCTGTTTCAGATTCTGTGTCTCCCTCTCTCTGACCCTTCCCCGTTCATGCTTTGTCTTTCTCTGTCTCAAAAATAAATAAATGCTAAAAAAAAAAATTAAAAAAAAAAAGCTTTGGAGTTAAAAGAATACCTCTAAATATTTGTAAAAACAAATATTTGAACCTATTTAAACCATATTACCATTTCAACAACAGCAAGAACAAATTATACCACCTAGACTGTGTAGGTCTTTGAAAAAGTGCCAGAATGATGCTTAGTGCTTTGAGGGGTTGCTATGTGTTAGCAAAATGCAACATGTACTTTGAAAGCCATCTGATCTGCTGAACTTCTTACAACGGCCTCCTTCTTTTTCTTACATGTTTATTTATTTATTTTGAGAGAGAGCATGAACCCAGGGAGGGGGAAAGAGGGAGTGAGAGAATTCCAAGCAGGCTCTGCGTTGTCAGCATGGAGCTCAATGCAGGGCTTGCACTCAAGAACCGTGAAATCATGACCTGAGCCGAAACCAAAAGTCAGCTGCTTAACAGATTAAGCCACCCAGGTGCCGCCACAACTGTCCCCTTCAAAAGTGTATAGTGATGACTGAACTATATAGTTTAGTAATTGTGGAATCAGATAGACTTATTCTGTTACATACTGGTTGTGTGAGCCAGGGCAAGTCCCTTAGGATCTCCAAGGTTTGGTTTCTTCAGCTATAAAAGAATTGTTTAGAGAATTAAATAAGTTTATGTACATACACTTCCCAATATAATGTTTGACACATAGTAAATTATCAATAAATGTTCACACTTTTAATATCTTTATTGACACAAAAATGACATACTGTAAAATTGACCGATTTGAAACATACATATCCGTCATCGTTAGTATCTTAACTGACTGGTGCAACCAACACCACAATTAACTGAAATCATTTCATCACCCTAAGAAGAAACTCCCATACCCATCAGAGTTCAATCCCGACTTTCCCCAGTAGGGATCCACTTGCCAAGCTTGAAGTTACCACAAACCATTTTCTGTCTCTACAGAGCCACATGTTCTAAACATTTCATACAAATGGAATCATACGATAAGTGTTCCTTTGTGACTGACTTCTTTCACTTAGTAAAGTGTTTTCAAGGTTCATCCATGTTGTACTGTGTATTAGTATGTCGTTTCTTTTTACTCCCAGATAATATTCTACTGTATAGATATACCTTATTTCGTTCATCTGTTTATGGATATTTGGGTTGTTTCCACTTTATGGCTGTTACGAATAATACTACTCTGAACGACATTCCTGTATAACTTTTGTGTGGCAATGTGTTTGTATTACTCTTGTGGTCCTTAGGAGTAGAATTCTGGGTTTTATGGTAAGTCTGTGCTTAGCATTTTGAGGAATTGCCAAACTGTTGTCCAAAGTGGTTGTATCATTGGCACTTTTTTTTTTTGTTATCTGGATGATCATAATCAATTCTCAGGTGAGAATAAACTTGGGATCACCCAAGATTTGGGATGCTTTGAGAGCTGGCATATAAGATGTATCCTCAGACATCGCCTAGAAGACCCCAGTTTTCCTAACACCTGTCTCTGCTAGGGGCTTGGTAGGATTGACTACTACTACATTCCTTTGCTTTTTTTAATCTCTAACACCTAGAGAGATCAGAACACATAGCCCTTAATGAGCTAGTTTTAGAGTCAGCAGAATGTTGCTGGCTTTGAAGAAAATTAGTTTGTTTGTTTTTTATTAACTTGTGACATCAGGGAGACATCAGAAAGCTGAAACATATAATTGCCTTTTATTACAGTAAGTACCAATAAGGTGGCAAAATAATATTTTAGAAATGACTATTTGGTTGCTATAGTACCAAATGAAAGAAAAATTCTAAAACTTTTTTTTTTCAGTAAAATCAGCATAATGGTGGTAATCCAGGGGGATTTGGACACAGAAGTATTCTGATAATTAGGTAACTTACATAATAATCTTATGACCAGAGCCTCTCCACACCTGATGTAGTGGTTATTCAGGCAAATGCTATTCAGGTAGCTCATGTCATTTACATCCTCGATTCACACAGAAGGCTTGCCCTAAGAGAGGGTATTCCTTGTCAGGTCAGTCATTTCTCAAGAGGAAATAAGACTCGTTATAAGTGAAAGTTAGTTAGATTTAAATATACTATATGTAGTTTGAAGCATTGCTAGAGTGGATCATCCATGCTTTCTAAAGTTCTTTCACTCTCCAGCATTTATAGTCTCCTGATTAGTTCATTTTAGCCACTCTGACCGGCATGAGGTGGTATCTCAGTGTGGTTTTGATTTGTATTTCCTTGATGAGGAGTGACATTGAGCATCTTTTCATGTGCCTGTTGGCCATCCGGATGTCTTCTTTAGATAAGTATCTACTCATGTCTTCTGCCCATTTCTTCACTGGATTATTTGTTTTTTGGGTGTGGAGTTTGGTGAGTTCTTTATAGATTTTGGATACTAGCTCTTTATCCGATATGTCATTTGCAAATATATTTTCCCATTCTGTCGGTTCCCTTTTAGTTTTGTTGATGGTTTCCTTTGCAGTGCAGAAGCTTTTTATCTTCATGAGGTCCCAATAGTTCATTTGTAGCAACATGGATGGAACTGGAGAATATTATGCTAAGTGAAATAAGTCAGGCAGAGAAAGACAGATACCATATGTTTTCACTCTTTTGTGAATCCTGAGAAACTTAATAGAGGACCAGAAGGGAGGAGAAGCGGGGAGAAAGTTACAGAGAGGGAAGGAGGCAAACCATAAGAGACTCTTGAATACTGAGCAAACTGAGGGTTGATGGGGTGTGGGGGAGAGGGGAAAGTGGGTGATGGGCATTGAGGAGGGCACCTGTTGGGATGAACACCGGGTGTTGTATGGAAACCAATTTGACAATAAATTTTATATGTGTGTGTGTGTGTGTGTGTGTGTGTGTGTATACATACATATATGTATATATATATTACTATGTTAAAAAAATCAAGTTCTTTCACTCAGTGTTAGAGAAATCAGTCCACTTTGTTTTTCAGTGTACTGTACTGTTCAAATGGTTCTGGGAAAACTGGACGGTGACATGCAGAAGAATGAAACTAGACCACTTTCTTACACCATCCACAAAAATAAACTCAAAGTGGATGAAAGACCTAAACATGAGACAGAAAACCATGACAATCCTAGAGGAGAACACAGCCAGAAACCTCTTTGACCTTGGCCTGAGCAGCTTCTTACCGGATGCATCTCCAGAGGTGAGGGAAACAAAAGCTAAAATGAACTATTGGGACTTCATCAAGATAAAAAGCTTCCGCACAATGAAGGAAATAATCAACAAAACTAAAAGGCAGCCTAAAAATGGCAGAAGACGTTTGTAAGTGACATATCTGATAAAGGGCTGGTATCCAAACTCTATACAGAACTTATCAAACTCAACACCAAAAACCAAATAATCTAATTAAGAAATGGGCAGAAGACATGAATAGACATTTTCCCAAAGGAGACAGCTGAGTAGCCAACAGATACATGAAAAGATGCTCAACACCACTGATCATAAGGCAAATACAAGTCCATGATGAGATACCACCTCACACCTGTCAGAATGGCTAAAATTAACGACAGAAGAAACAACAGATGTTGGTGAGGATTTACAGGAAGTGCAACCCTCTTACACTGTTGGTGGGAATGCAAACTGGTGCAGCCACTTTGGAAAACAGTATAGAAGTTCCTCAAAAAGTTAAAAATAGAACTACCCTATGATACAGCAATTTTACTACTAAGTATTTACCCAAAGTTTACAAAAATACAGATTCGAAGGAGTAGATGCACTCCAGTGTTTATGGCAGCACTATCAACAATAGTCAAACTATAGAAAGCCCAAGTGTCCATCGACTGATGAATGGATAAAGAAGATGTGGTGTATATACAATGGAATATTACTCAGCCATCAACAAGAACGAAATCTTGTCATTTGCAATGATGTGGATGGAGCTAAAGTGTATTATGCTAAGTGAAATAGTCAGATAAAGACAAATACCATATGATTCCACTCATATGTGGAATTTAGGAAACAAAACAGATGAACATATGGTAAGGGAGCTAAAAGAGAGAGGGAAGCAAACCGTAAGAGACTCTTAACGTTAGAGAACAAGTTGAGGGTTGCTAGAGGGAGAGAGGTGGGGGATGGGCTAGATGAGTGACAAGGAGGGCGTTTATTGGGATGAGCACTGGGTGCTGAATGAATCACTGAATTCTATCCCTGAAACCAGTATTACACTGTATATAAACTAGAATTTAAATAAAATTTTGAAAAAGAAAAAAAAAAGAGTGCTGTGTTGTTTGCTTTAAACTTGAAAATAAGTGTTTTGATTTTGTTCAATTCCTGGCATTAACTCTTACGAAGCAACTCATTGAGTGGAACGGTGTGAAAGTAGGATACAGTTACAAGACAGAAATCCGAATAATCGGCTGAAAATCTTCCACTCCCTCTAAACCCTATCAGTTACATCGTGAGTTAAGTCCTCACTATGATGTAAGGTCGTTGGACACCTTCACTACATGTTTTTTACTTTATAAAGAAATATGTACTTGCAAACAACCCTCATGCATTTTACAAAGAACTGCTAGCAGAGCCTGAAGCAGGAGAAAGCACACCATCTGTTTTTATTTTGGAAGAGACAAGCAGAGCACTGTACAGTGAAAATAACTGGAAATAAATGAACACACACACTTATTTCAGCTGCAGTGAAATTTGTGAGTCCTCTTGGCATGTCATCTGTCAAAGTCGGGTAGGTTCGATTTAAGTGAGTGTTTGTATTAAATAAGGAAAGCAGTTTATAGACCGAGCAATCCATTAATGTCATGGAACAAGAGAAAATTATATGCTCTGCACAAAATACTTTTGAAAAGGCAATCCAGGCCACAAACAATTTTGGAAATGCATTGAACATTTCAGAGATTTTGCCATATCACATACTATGACCGTGCCACAGCTGTGCATCGATTGCTGGCAAAAGAGGGGCTTTAGTGATGGCAACGATAGAACCACACACTGTTTAGTATACTAGCTCATGCCTCAAGAAAGGTTGATGAGATAGGAATGTATGGATCTGCCGCCACTTATGAGGTCAATGCTGTAAATAAAACTGGATGAAGGGGCGCCTGGGTGGCTTGGTCGGTTAAGCGACCGACTTCGGCTCAGGTCACGATCTCACGGTGCGTGGGTTCGAGCCCCGCGTCGGGCTCTGTGCTGACAGCTCAGAGCCTGGAGCCTGTTTCAGAGTCTGTGTCTCCCTCTCTCTCTGCCCCTCCCCTGTTCATGCTCTGTCTCTGTCTTAAAAATAAATAAACGTTAAAAAAATTAAAAAAAAAAAAAAACTGGATGAAGAGCCATAAAATCCGAGATATAATTATTGGTGTAAGAATCATAGTGTAGTGTTCAGGACTTACAGAAAAACAGCAGTTAAAAAGGGGCAGGTCAACATAATCATAATCTTTTGGGAAGCTGGGAAATAAAAATCAGGAAAACTTTAGAAAAGATGATTCTTATTTAGGGGGCTAGAAGTGTGCAGAACTGGAATCAGTTCCCTCTAAATTGATGAACTGTGGAATAGTAACTCAAAAATAACAAAACACTACTAACAACACATGTATCAGTTCTAGTTTTTTGGGGTACTATTATAATTTAGTCTCCATGTGGACATGGTTTTGTGTGTCTAAGTCTTCATCATATGGAGAGTTGTATAATTATAGATTCTCTTAATCTTGGTAGTTGAGAAATCAAAGACACCTTACTGTGTCCAGCATGTGGTAAATTTTCTGAGTGTCAGGTGATGTCATTAATAAACCACCCCAAAGGGCTCTGGCTTGCAGTGGTCTTGATGTTGAGTGTTTTGGGAGAGGATAATTTGGCAAATGACTAACAGGCAGATGGGCTGTACCCCCACTTTTGTTCTTGATGTCCTATCGCATAGAACCTGTGTTCTTGATGACAGTGTTCCAAATCCATCTTCTAAATAAGTTGAGGCTGAAGCATTTAGAACTGTGAGTCATACAGTGTTGTTATACATGCATTTGCTTAATAAAAACAATGTGCTTGCAATTTCATAATTCCCATCACATGCTAAATCTTGTGTTATAAAAGTGATCTAGGTGACGGGACAGTATGTGGAATATAGTCCATTGTTTATCAGACCCTCAAGTAAATACTGAGATGTGGTCATTTAGTTCAAAATGACTTCCTACCATCTGGAACATGAGGTGACATGTTACACAATGGAACACTTGGCAGGCCCAGTTGGCCAATTTCCTTTAGCAATTTGCTTCAGGGCATCCTTAGTATTCTGCACTAATCTTTCAATATAACCATTTAATTCAGGGTGACAAAGCGTGATACTGACTGCTTGGATTAACGTTCTGTTCACAAAACCTTTACCTTTATTTGAGATGATCACAGAGCCATTGTTAGAACAACTGTCTCTGGAAATCAGTGCTTCTTAAATAGCAGATGTCAAGCTATGTCTCTGGTGGTAGAAGGTTAAAATGGAAGTATGTACCTTATGAGGCAGATGGAGATGAAATCCGTCTCGGTTAGGAAGTTCCTCTCCAAAGTATTTTTACAGAATAAAGGAGAATTTACAACAAAGCTTCCTTGCTTGTATTTCATGGAATGGTATCCTAAACCATCTGGCAAGAATCATCTAGAACTCACTGACCTAGAACGTGGGATCTGATTGCAGTAGAAGTGTTTCTTTCACTCATGGTGCAGGTCAACTTCAAGAGGAATGTCACAATAACTAAATCTTGTAACCTGCCATTACTTACTGAGTTTGTTTCAGTGTGGATTTAAATGGTCTGAATATGAACTTAAAAGTTTTGGTACATGAATCCCAGAAAGTAGGCTAGAAAGCATTCAGTAGACATAAAAGTATTCAGTAAATACCAAATAGCCATGTTATGCAGAGTTTACTGAAGTACTACAGTGGAAGTCATTGGTTTAATGTTTAACCAGTAGCCTTATAAAGCGCATCAACCTTCCCCATAGTGTCCCAATTTTTTTCCTGCGGGAGTGTATCTCATTACAAATAAAAGAGATGATTATAGGAAAGGAATAAGTGGAATTTCTACATGATCTTTATTTGTAAAAACAAAAAAAAATTAAAAATCACTTCAGATAAATCAAAGGAAAAATTCCCTGTGAGTCAGTATTAGAGACAATATATAAGAAGAAAACTGACATTGAACCATACGGTGCCCTTTGACATATAAAATAAGTGCATCCCCAAATTTTTGTGGCCCTACCAACTTAAGTTAGAAGTTGCATATTATTTTGGCATATATATGTATATATATATATATATATATATATATATATATATATATATATTAAAGTTTACTTATTTATCTTGAGAGAGAGAGAGAGAGGCAGAGAGAGAGGGAGAGAGAGAATCCCAAGCAGGCTCTGCACCAGCAACGTGGAGCCTGATGCGGGGCTAGAACTCATGAATTGCAAAATTGTCACCTGAGCCAAAACCAAGAGTTGGATGCTCAACTGATTGAGCCACCCAGGTGCCCCTTTAGTAGTATCATTTTCCATAAACATGGAACTAAAATATGAATTGAAGTCAGGCAAGGCAGAACAGACAGTTTTCTAAGCACTTTTTTGTTGTTGTTACAGAACTTCTGTACATCTTGTTTTTTTTTAATATAAAGATGAGGGTTATCTGGTGGTCACAGCTCTCATATCATTGATTTCAGAAGATATCAAGACAATGTGACTAGTGAGCAGTTGTTTCACTCTGTCTGACAGCGTCCGATGCTGCTCTCCAGAAGCTGTGAGTTTTATGCAAGAAAACAGTCCTCTCTGACAGAAGAACTGGAATGTTTTCTTGCAGAAATCTGTTCTTTGTAATAGCTTTCTGGGTGAGTTTACCATATAATAGTGTCATTGTTACAGTGTGCGACATCCATGACAGAAATCTATCAACATCATATTCATTCACGTAAATATTGAATGAGTGTTAATATATAGAATAGGTCCTCTGCTAAGCACTAGAGATTCAATAATGGACAAACATCACAGTCTCTAGGTAAGCACTTTAGGAGCTTATAATTCATGGAAAAGATAGATTTTAATCAAATAATCAGACCAGCAGACATATAATTAAATGTATGTCATGTTCAGTGAAAGAAAAATGCAGGAAGTTAAGAATGTCTATAACAAGGAGATCTGACTTAGTCTGGAAGAATGTGGCATATTGCAGGGAGAAAAGTTGGGTCAAGGTCAGGGAAAACTTCCCAGATAAAGTGATGATTGAACTGAAATCTGAAGGGTGAGAAGTAGTTGAATAGTGGATACTGTGATACTCTGCCCAGATTCTGTCTTCAGAGCCCATGCTTCCACCCCCTAGTTGCTGAGAATAGTGGCTGCTGTTTGTTCATGGCTGTGCCCTTCACTAGACATTGCCCTGAGCCTCAGGGAACTATATTGCTTCTGATTACAGCTGGTCTGTCTTCCATGGGTCAATGGTAGATGTGGAAATACTAAGACCCCGCTCCTTTACTTCTATGTGAGATAAACCCAAAGGATGTTCCCAGCTCCAAATCTTCCCTTAGGATTGTCTGAGGCCTCAGTTAAAACTTCAGTGTAGATGAACTTCTCCCTATGCCCAATCATGCCTCCTTTACTTCCTTGCATCTGTACCTCCTAAGATCACTTCCCAACACATTTCTGCACACAATTCTGTGTTTCAAAGTCTGTGTACACGTTGCCCAACTGAAGGCAGTTGTTAGTGCTGGTCCTAGGAAGCCAAATCTAAAATGGAATTCTGGAGATGGATCACTTGCCAGTCATCTGGCAATGAAGACCCTATAACCAGTGGCCCTGGTATATTGAAATGATATAGCTGTTAAACATACACCTGTGGAGAACCAGAATGGGACATTGGTGGAAAGAGGTGCACTGACTGATGCATGAGTTTTGGTACCTGAAAGGGAAAAGAGAAAACTATAAGAACTATGAAATTGGATTAATGAGTGCCACTGGTTCATTGAAAAGAGATTATTACAGGTTCAGGATGATTAATCATCTACTTTAGGCAACATTTAAAACTGGAACATCTAATCTACAAGCAGAGGGTACAAGATTAAGGGCACTGATCAGAAACTAATCATAAAAGAATTCCAAAAAGGTTGAATTCTCAATCTTGATAGTCTCCTCATCAAGGTCAAGCCCCATAATTAAAGAGAGGAACCGTGAACGCTGGGATGAAAATATTTGGGAAGTCCAAAGTTGAGAATCTTGAAGTCACAGATTCCCCTTATCTGGCTGGTCCTGCAGAACTGGACAACTCCCCCTTATTAGGAGATAGGTCCCTCTAACGCATCCTCCTGTTTTGGCATTTTGTTGAAAATCACGTAGAGGTCTCAAATGAGGTAGACATCCTGCAAGACAATGTATGCCCCTAATGGGAATTCATACTCACCTTCTTGCTTGGAGATAGACCAAAACAGAGGTCAAATCCTAGCATAGCTTGATGAGATGTTCTGGGCCTGCTAAGGGAAGACAGGGGCTATTCACCAGTAGACTGCCGGATCTGCTAATACATACGAGGAGGAGCTGAAAGAGTTTGTATGGGAAAGGATACCAGTGATATTGGATCAAGTGGGAACCTATAAATATAGGACATTCTTCTCTGACATAGGGTTTATCAGCCCAAGGACTCTGAGACATGGCCCTTATTAATTTTTAAGAACGTGATGTCTCACATTAAATGCAGTGGAGATGACAGAACTATCAGGATTGATAAAGAAAACAAGGATCAATAGACTCAGAAAAGTGATGTACAAGGGTAGGTATATCAGGTTGGAAAACCCACTTGCCTACTATGTTCTACAGAGGACATCTCATTTACTATAAAGATGCTGTGCCGGTGAGAGGGGCATTACCATCATTGAGAAGGTCTGTGGCTAGAGCAGGGATGCAGAACTGGACTCCCTGAAACAAGACAGATCAGGTGAGGTGTTTAACTGCCAGAAGCATGGAGGGGGTAGCACAGTTACTGCAATGAGTAGAAGGACCAAAATTGTATCTAGAGAGTCTCAATCCACAAGGAGCTATGGAGGTGGTCATAGACACTGAGTTTAGGGGCAAGGTAGATGGGACACTAACAAGAGTATTGCTTAATGCTATAACCAAAGGAAATCAACCGAAGGGTTAGATGATTAGATGTCTGGATGCAATCGCCAGATTCTGGACCTGAGATTGTTTAAGAACTGGCATCCCTCTACTGAAGGAGAGGCCAGGTCTCTAATAGGAAAGAATCTATAATACTGTGACAGGCATAGTCAGCAGGAATTCCTTTACTCTTCCCCAAGGGGGAAGATCCCCAAAGGGATCTCTAGCTATTTATACAGGTAATTAAGCATTAGGAAAAGGGCAATACCCTCCTGTGTCTGGGACTGTGAGAGTCTAAATTGACATTGAGGCCCAAGTACACAAATACTGCTTTAGCCCCCCTGTATGAGTGAAGGGAAGGCATGGAGAAGCCAGGTTATAAACAGATTCCTGGCCCTGGGTTTACAGACCTTCTTGGTCTTAATACATAGTCCCTGAGTTTACAATTGGAATGGATATAGTTGGTAGCTATTGTTGTCTTGACCCAGGGCTGGGGGTGGAAATGGTGTGAAAGCACTATTATAGTGGCTTGCAGATGACCTACTTTCCAAGTAAAATAGCAAATCAAAATGAACATTACATCCCAAGAGGAATGACAGAAATCAGTAATATTTTAATTGATAATGAAATTTATATTTCATATAATAGGTCACTGTTATATCCTCATTTACATTCGCCGATCTGGCTTCTATTAAGACTGGGTGGATAATGGCAGTTTACAATGGACAACCATAAATTTCAACACATAGTTGCAGCTGCTGTGTGAGATGTGGTAACTTTACTAGAATAGATAAAGACAGCATCTCTTGGCGATGCATTCTTTTCTATTATGTCAGAAAGAAGATTTACAATCTCTGCTAATGTCCTGGCTAGTTGGTCTGGAGCCTGAAAAGAGAAAGATTAGAAGCACTGGACAAGATGGTCAGAGGAAGAGGCACATGAATGGATATATAGGAGTGGGCACAGAACACGAAGATCTCTGTATCACAGTTCACAGATCACAGTGGCCATCAGAGGAATTAAAATACCAAAACCTCCAAAGTCCTAGTCACTTGTTCATCTGGAGCAGTGGTATATGCTGCAAAGCAATGACATATGGACCAGCATCTATCAACTGGCCACAGAGCTGGCCATAATGGACACATAAATGGAGGAGCCATGGTGGCAGAACCCAACAGCATGGTTGGTATCTAAAACCCAACAGCATGGACATTCACTCAGCAAGGATGATTTTGCCATGACTGCTGCAAAAAGTCCAATTTGCAAGTAGCAGACAAATATTTAGCCCTCAGTATGGCCCATTCCTCCATGGTAAGCTAACCTCACTAAAAAGTTGGCTGCATTGGATATCTTTCACTCTTGAAGAGGCAGTAATCCATCCTTAATGGGTTTGACACATAGTTTGGAGTTGGGTTTTCTTTTCCTATAGCAGGACCTTGATACGCATCACTATTAAAGATTTCTAGACATTGATATGCTAACATGGGACCCTGCATAACCACTCTTTACGTCAAGTGAACTAAATTGTAACACAGTTATATACAGACACTGTAGTGCACGCAGGACCAAGACTTCCACTTTTTTACAACACGTGCTGTAGACTGGATGGTATGTTCCCCTCCCTGCCAAAATCCATATAGTGAAACCTAATTCCCGATGTTATGGCATTAGGAAATGAGGCCTTTGGGAGGTGATTATGATATTAGGGTGGAGCCTTTATGAATGGCATTAGTGCTCTTAAAAAAAATACTCCAGAAAGTTCCCCCATTCCTCTCATCATGTGAGAACATAGAGAGAAAATGGTCATTTTGAGCTAGGAATCAGATCTGCTGGCCCCTTTAGCCTGGATTTTCCAGGCTCCATAACTGTGAGAAATAAATTGCTTATAAGATGCCCAGTCTATGGTATTCTATTATATCAGCCTGAATGGACGAAGACTGGTGGTTCTCACAAACCAGAAGATGTCAGTCTGATATATCAGTGGAATGGTGCTTTAAACATGCAACCGAGGTGCCAGCTTGAAAATCATACCTTATAAAGATGGAGTGCCATACTTCAGGACATGGTATACACTGAAAATTAAGGACTATCTTATTGTCCTATATACTCTGTGTGCTAGAATTCATGGGACTGGGAACCAAAGCATGGAGTTAGAAATGGTGTCACTTACCAGAACTCCCAGTTTTTCTCTAGGGCATTTGTGATTTCTGTCACAACAGTTTTAGGCTCTGTGGGTCTAAAGATCATGGTTCTCAAATATGTCATGATTTCACCAGGAGAGACAATAAAGTCCCACTAGATTTTAAGATATGTTTTCCAACTGCGGTCTTCTCATAACGAGGGACTAGCAGTGAAAGAAAGGAGTGAGCAGTGATAGGGGCAGCTGGCTCAGACCGGCAGGAGCAGGTAAGGCTGTTGCTACATGATGGGGAAGGGTAGAATGTGTTTTGAGCTCAGGTGACCTACTAAAGTCGTCCAGTGTTAAGATTAAATGCATAAGTACAGTAGCCATTATCTGAGAAGGACATGGTAACTACTAGGACTCAGACCTCTCAGGGATGAGGGGCTCAGTCACCCCACCAGGTGAGCCATCAGCTAGCCCAATAGAGGAGTTGGCCAGGGGGAAAGGGGATCTGGCATGAGTCCTGGAGGAGAAGATGATGGGTATCGGTTACAGCCTTGAGATCAAGGACAACAACCCAGCTTGGGTTTCTTTCCATTTATTTTTGAGCTCCCCAACCAACACCCTGGGAAAGCTCTTTCCACACAGGCAAACTCCCTACAAACAGCAAATGAATCTGACAGTGGTTCTTCACTCACAGACCTTCTTCGGGGCCGGTGTGCCCCTCCCCCAGCAGGTGGAAATATGAACTGCTGATAGGTCAAAGCTGTATCCTTCACTGGGAATTGTCTTCAGACACAAGGATTGCTCAAGCCGTTTCCAGTGGGCAGCTTGTGACTAGTGACCGGCTCTTGTGAGGATGCAAACAATGGACCGTTTCTACCACTTGGGACTGGTCTGAAGGACTATCCTAGCACCAGAACTCCCCTTAGATGGGCAGATGCCTCAGTGGCAACCACACTGCTGGTCGGCTTCTCCTTTGCCCAGCCCAGCCTTCTATACTTCCTTATGGATGTAACCCAAGAATGCGCCTCCTTAAACCCCCTGGCTTCACTTTCCCTTCTTTTATGGACTGAACACTTTTGTTCTAAAATTTATATGTTGAAGCTGTAACCCCTAGTGTAGCTGAATTTGGGGACAGGGCCTCTAAGGAAGTAATTAAGATTCGGTGAGTTCATAAGGGTGGTGCTCTGTTCCGATGATTAGTGTCCTTTTAAGTCCTTTTAAGAGACACCAGAGAACTTGCTCTCATTGTCTGCACACATGCACCGAGGAAAAGCCATGTGAGCATGTGACTAAGAAGGTGGTTATCTACAAGCAGGAAGAGAGCCTTCATGAGAGATGGAATTGGCAGGTACTTTGATCGTGGGCTTTTAGCCTCTAGAACTATGAGAAAGTAAATTTCTGTTTTTTACGTCACCCAGTCTGTGGTATTCTGTTATGGCTGCCCTAGAGAACTAAGGTAGCATCTCAGGCTATTACCAGGAAACACCACCTAAGTACCCACTAACATGTGCCCAGAGGCCATTAGCTCTCTGAGTCTAGAGTTCACAAGACGATTTTTGGCTGTAAAGTTTTGGATATTGTTCTGGACCAAAGAATTCTGGTAATATTTTTTAAAGGATCTGGCTTTTAAAAGTGTATTTGGTGACCCTTTATTTGAAGAGGAAAGAGGAGCCTATAAATGATTTTTAAAATGAATACTTTTCTCGGCAAAGGCTTTACTTCGGCAGCTTTACAGCTACCATGGTAAGACCTCCAAAGAACAATTTTGGCCATACAAAACAGGTGGACTGTTATTACCCTTATGAGTAATATGAGTATTACCCTTATAAGTACCCTTATGAGTAACCAGAGGCAGGCATACATAAATATGTCCGTCAGTGAGCTGCCTTTTATAAAATTGCTTGACACGTGTTTAGTTCAATGTAATGTATAAAACACGTGGGGGTTGAACAGCAATCATGCAAAAGGATCATGTTCCCTTTAACTTGACCCCCTATAAACTCTCCAACCTGCGGAAAGAACCATTATTAGGGTCTTAAATGTAGAGGAAGAGAAGAGAGGTAGAGTAAAGCAGATGGAGGTATTGAAGGGAAAATTAAATCTAAAAAATAAGATAAAGGGATATGGTAGCAAAGAAGATTTAAAAAGAATCTAAGGTGAACATGAAAGAAATATTGTATTATAGAGCATCTGCTCACATACCAGGGAGAAAGGCCACACATACACTGAAGACTTCTGGCAAGAACACACCCACCCGCCCACGTATGCACGCCCATGCCTGCGCACACATGCACCAATAACTCAAGCCTTCTATTTCAACAACTGTATCCCTTAGGACACGTTAACATATCCAGTTTGAAGCCAAAACAAGGGAAACCACTCTACTTTCTTTTCCCTCATATTTCCGAACATAGAATCGGATACAACATGGGTTTTGATGGGTGCATACAAACACTATGCCCACAGCAAGCCCCTAAGGAAATAGGTCCCCTAACAGAAGTGGCGGTCAGGGTCTCTTTCTGCAATAGGAAATCCCTCCCTCTTATATTAGTTCATTCTATAATTCAATATTGATTTGGGGGGACCATCTCAATATTGATGGAGGAAATTTTCTTCCAAGTCAAAAATGTCCCATTATGTTCCCCCCCCACCCAATGAATTCAAATTACACTGAGTGAGAAGAGCTGCAGAAAGTGAGTCCAGTTTAAACAATGTTCCATTGTGTGCAAAACCTTTCCTCTTCATCCATAAAATTCATTCTTCACAGACAAGGTAGCTTAGTTCTTGTCGCTATTGCCAAATAATGGATACCGGGTTTAACAGTTTTTCGCTTGCTTTGGATTTAAAAGAGTTATTATGTTTTCTTTTTCCATAATCTTGTTTTCGCATTTTAGGGTACAAAGTATGTTGCATCCAAATAGAGTTTCTGAGTCACTATTTTAATGGAAGCCTGTGGTTTCAGATTTACCTGGTTCATGCTTCAGGAGACACAGCTACCTTCAGCATCTCAGAGTTTTCCGTCTGTTAGGATGTGCCTTACATCCGGAGCAATTATACTTCACCTATAAGATCCTTCAGGCAAAGACTTGATTATGTTTCTTTCTCCCTAGAACATAATATGCTGATAAGCACGTAACTGCTACTTTTGCAATTGGAACTGATTGCTTTTTTTTTCTACAATCATTTATTTTCCAAAGTCTAATATAACATGTGCCTGGATAATGTCCCACTCTTGCTGCCCTTCTGTCTTTTCTGTATGTTGTGGCACATTTTTCCCTCTGTGAATTCCGAAATCATTCCAGAGTTCAACCTGAAGTCGCCTTAAGCTGTTCCCAGCTTTTAAGACATATTTCATAGTTATTCTTTCTTATTTTCACAAAATTAGTTTGGCCTCAATCTATTCCATGACAATGAGCCAACTATTAAATATTTATCGAGTAGTTTCTAAATGGATAGCAGCACCCTAGATGACATATTTAAAATGGAAATTTTTTGTATTTTAAAATTATTGCACAGCCAGAGAGGTTCACATTGTATATTTTTCCTACAGTGGTTTTCTCATCCTGGCTATGGACACGCATTAGTTTCCTAGGTTGGCGGTGGTTCAAATACATTTTTTTCTACTAAATAGTCACTTCTTGAGGCAATTTTTTTTAGAAAAAATAAGTAAATGCATCGAGCCTGTCCTGCAAACCTCATCACCTTACTTGTGAAGGAAAACTTATATGCATTCAGAATTTTCTTCTCCATGATCACAGATTAAATTCCCTTGAAAACACTCCATATATTGAAACCGAAAATGTTTTCTTTCTCTGAAGGGTCTTGTGCTGCTGTGAGGTCATGGCTCACGGTAATTTCCTTTGACTGTACATATGTCTCCAGGCCACCTTCTCATTCACACACTGGAACCTTCCACCGGGGATTTAGGTCATCTTATTTATACAGGAATAGAGCCTCATTCTGGAAAGGCTGATATATTCTTAAGTTCTCCTGCAGGTAATATAATTTGCTGGAAGAGAAAAAAAAATGGGGAGTAAATACAAATACACACAAATGTAAAGGGTTTGTGCTTTTTCCCGTGAGTCTGGTACTTAAGATGAGACATTAGCTACTACACAACTTGCCACTGTGCCTGATACCGCTGCTGCCACTCTAATGTGACCTATTTCACGTTTGTAAAATTAAATCAGAGAACATCACCTAACATTTTTGGGTAGAAAGGTTATTTTCACTGATATTCAATGTGAAATAATGATAAAATGAGCCCTGTGACTGACAGTTCTCCAGCATGGAAAACCTTATCAGTACTTTGTATAGGCGGACAATAAGAAGATTAACAGAGGTGGAGTACTGAAATTAACAAATACTGGGGTCATGAGTAAACATTTTTCCAAGGAAGACATGCTAACAGACATATGAAAAGATACTCAACATCACTCATCACCACGGAAATACAAATCAAAACCACGATGAGATGATGAGATGCCACCTCACAACTGTCAGAATGGCTGAAGTCAACAACACAGGAAACAACAGATGTTGGCTAGGCTGTGGAGAAGGGGGGACCTTCTTGCACTGTTGGTGAGAATGAAAACCGGCACATCCACTCTGGAAAACAGTATGGAGGTTCCTCAAAGAGCTAAAAATAAAATTTGACCCAGTAATTACACTGCTAGGTATTTGTGCAAAGGTACAAAAATACTGACTCAAAGGGGCACATGCACCCCAATGTTTATAGAAGCATTATCAACAATAGCCAAATTATGGAAAGACCCCAAATGTCCATCCATTGATGAATGGATAAAGAAGATGTGGTTTATATATGCACAATGGAATATTACGCAGCCATCAAAAATAATGAAATCTTGCCACTTACAACAATGTAGATGGAACTAGAAAGTATTATGCCAAGCAAAATCAGTCAGTCAGAGAAAGACAAATACCACATATGGAATTTAGGAAAACAGGTGCACATATGGGAAGGGGAAGAAACAGAGGGAAGCAAACCATAAGAGACTCTTAATGATAGAGAAAAAAATGAGGGTTGACTGGTTTGGTGGGGAGGGAGTTGGTTGGGGGTTGGGATAACTGGGTGATGGGCATTAAGGAGGACACTCGTTGTGATGAGCACTGAGTGTTGTATGTAAGTGATGAACCACTAAATTCTACTCCTGAAACTAATATGATACTATATGTTAACTAACCAAAATTTAAACAAAAACCTGAAACATTAAAAAAAAATACTGGGGTCATCGGCCCTGGGTCCCTGTGCTGTTTCCACTGCATGGCTATTACTGGACAGCACCCAAAGTCAAGCAATATACTTCCCCTGACGTAGAAAGCAAATTAGAAAGTATCCTGAAACGTGGCAGCGTTCCTTCAGTGTCTCAGCAATGTAAGGTCACCCAGATAGCATTCCTTAGTCTCTCAGAATAGTATTTGCTTTAACTTTACTTTCTCCAAACACACTTACTCTGCAAAGAGGAATAAAAATTTTTAACAGAATTACCATTCTCCTCTCACTTAGCATCTTGCTGTAAAGCGGTATCCAGTCCCTAAGGCTTGTATTTGAAGTGGCTCAAAACAGGTCCTTTATGATTGATGACTTCATGCCTATAGACTTTTTGAATAGCCTACTTTATGCTAAAATTTATTCCTCTAAAACCTAAAACATTCTATCTTGGTGTCAGGAAAAGAATCTTTGATAGTGTCAGTATGGAATAAAGTCTCCTAGCTTGACATCTTGTTGAATAGAATAGGAAGAGGTCAAAGATACTTTGGGGACTTTGAGCCTCCATGCTGGAGAGGAAGGACACATTTAGAGGGACAATAATAAAAATGAATTTATATTTTTAGGCAGCATACTTAAAAGAGAATGTTGGATGAGCAGTGACAGCCAAAATTTGAAAAAAAATCCTCTGGCCTCTTTGCTAAGCTGCTTTCCTCACCTTTCCATTCTGTGCATCCCCAGGTTATGGGACACATGCATTTGGCAGGAGAAAACAACAGCAACATCTTGCTCCCCCAAATACCATTTCATTTCTTGTCATAGGTTTATATGGAAACTACTCTATAAATTTAACATATTTTGGACACCGTCCATGTTCTAATTTCCATATTAGTCACACCTACATTATTTTGTTTAATTTTTCAAAATAGCCCTATGAAGGAGGCATCATAACCCTATGAAGGAGGCAGTTGCAAAAACCAGGCCAGAGAGAGCTTGGGGAAACTCATTTGAAGTTATCAAACCATTCAGTGGTTGAACCAATGTTTGATTTCAAGTCTCTCCAGGAAATTCTGTGTTGTCTCCATTATCAGTTGTTGCTTTCTGCTCAACTAGTTGGCACATCCACAGTTCACAATGTTAGTATTTCTACCTTAGTTTCCATTGATCTCAGTGTGCGTTGCATGCTTACTTACTGCCGTAGTCTCAAATACCATTGCTCAGTGGGTGTATACTGAGAAAACGGATGTCTGGCCTTAGCATCTGCACACTGCTTTCTAGTATTCCTTTCATGATCCTGTCTCTGATGCTGCAGGTTCATATATCCATCAAGTAGCAATCCGAATTCTTTTTTTTTTTTTTATGTTTGTTTATTTCTGAGAGAGAGTAACTGGGCAGGGGAGGGGCAGAGACAGAGAGGGAGACAGAAGATCCAAAGTGGGTTCTGCGCTGACAGCAGAGAGCCTGATGCGGGGCTTGAACTCAAGAACTGTGAGATCATGACCTGAGCTGAAGTTGGACACTTAACTGACTGAGCCACCCGAGCACCCCTAGCAATCCTACTTCTAAAGAGCCATTTGAAAAACACTCAGAATCCTCTGCCACAGATGCAATCAGTCATAGAATAGGGCTTTACAAGTGATTGCTCTTGTGATAATATGATACCGTAAGAGGGAAAGACACTGAATATAAGTCATTGCTCTGTTCCCCCTAGAGAGCAATCTGTATTTCAGAGTGGTGGAGGGTGACCTTGCGTAAGAGTATTATTGAAAATTTTGTACAGGGTTGGCCACCCCTTCTGATATACACACCATTACTCTCTCTAAACCTGATTTTTCCTGTCAGCAGGGATGTGGGTGTATATGTCAGGTGCTGGGCCAGATAGGGAGAAATGAGGTAGAATAGAGTCCCAAGAGGTCAAGTGAAAGACCCAGTTTACTGATTCAGCACAGACTTGGCCTCCCATAAGCCGAGAGGGAAGAAGAGTAGACATTCTCAGGTTCATATCTTTTTCTCCCTTTCCTTCCATTACTTCCTAGTATGTGGCCTTAATCTTGTCTCTTCCATACTGTTACAATTGCTTGAAAACTGTTCTCTCTGCCTTATGTGTCATCCCATCCAATTACTGAAACATGTTATAATGTTGCTCCTCTGTCTAAAATTCTTTATTAGCTTCCGCTTCTCATATGATACAATCCAAGTGCCTTAAGGGAGTAAACAAGGACTTATATGATCTGGCTTCTGCTTACCATTAGCATTGCCTCCAGCCACACACAAACGTGGTTGCCATACTGTAACTGTCTCATTTTGTTTTATTTTTCTCTATACATAAAGCTGCTTCATGGTCAGTGGATTTTCTCATGCTGGCTCTTACTTTTTCTGAGCTAGCTCTTCTGATAACTTCCTATTCATACTTCAAGGATCAGCCTTAGTGTCAAACACTTCTTGTTTGAAGTGTTCCTTGATCGCCTCAGTGACAATTGGACATGAACTTCTCCACCCTTCTCCCAGGATACTTAGACACATTTTTTGCACCTTTTTCATACTTTATTCACAAGTATCTTTACATAGGCTTGATTCTACCCTTAGTCTTCCAGTTTTTCGAAAAGCAAGAACTGTGTTTTATTCATCCAATGTGGATGATTTTGTTTCCGAATAAGAAAAACCCCAAGTGAAACTAGCCTGGTGAGGAAATGTGTATAGAGTGGGGGAATGTATATTAGTACATACCTTTCAGAAATGTAAAGGGTAGGGGAAGGATCTAGCTTCTTGCAAAGAGGATTCACATTTCAGACAATTTTGTGCATTCTTATCTTTTCATCTCCTTTTCCATCTCCATCTTTATCTCTGTATCTCTTGGATCTGTTTGTCTTTGTTGGATTTACCCACAGTCAGACTCGCCTTGAGTTCATGTCACCTTTAAGACTTAAACAACAGAGGAAGAGAGAGGCTTTCTTCTTCCAGATGTTTCCAGGTAAATGGCATGGACAGATTTCAATTGACCAGGGCCAGGTTCTGTGTCTATTCCCATTGCTAAGGTTTGAGTATTGTATTATTATTATTTGTAATGTTTATTTATTTTGAGAGAGAGAGAGATCAGGGGAGGGGCAGAGAGACAGGGAGACACAGAATCCAAAGCAGGCTCCAGGCTCTGAGCTGTCAGCACAGAGCCTGATGCGGGGCTCAAACCCACGAACCATGAGATCATGACCTGAGCTGAAGTAGGATGCTTACCCGACTGAGCCACCCAGGCACCCTGAGTATTGCATTATTTAATTATTCCTCTGAACTACATGGATTGGGAAAGTGGCAGTTTTCCAAAGAAGGAGAAACTGAGCAAGAAAATAGAAAATCTACTGCAATTGACCTTTGAAGAACATAAGGTTGCAAACGTTTTACAGTACTGAACTGTCAATCTATTTTCTCTTACAATTTTTTTAATTTAATTTATTTTTTTTAAATTTACGTCCAAGTTAATTAGCATATAGTGCAACAATGATTTCAAGAGTAGATTCCTTAATGCCCCTTACCTATTTAGCCTATCCCCCTTCCCACAACCCTTCCAGTAACCTTCTGTTTGTTCTCATCAAAATAAAAAGCTTCTCTTACAATTTTATTAGCAACATTTTCCTTTTTTCTGGCTTATTTGATTTTAGGAATACAGTATATAATACATATACAAAATGTGTATTAATCAGCTACTTATATTATTGGTAAGGCTTCTGATCAATAGTAGGCTATTAATAGTTAAGTTTATAGGGGGTCAAAAGTTATATGCAGATTTTTAACTGCATGGGGGTGTCAGTACCCCTAACCCTTGCATTGTTCAAGGGCCAACTTTACATACAAGAAATCTGCAAGGTAAAGGATTTGTTAGATGAATGCATCATTGGATAAAGGTAAGTGTTAGTCTGACACAGAGAAGCATATGGATTAACAAAAGGCGGTCAGGGAATGAAGAAGAGGGGAGATGTTTCCTGGAATGATTAGACACAGTCTGTGAGTTATATGATTATTGTTAATATTACGATATTATTTTTTTTACAGCTCAGTGGTTTTCAGTATATCACAAAGCTATACAACAATCACCATTAATTCCAGTATATTTTCATCATCCCAAAGGAAACCCCATAGCCAGAGTGTAGTGTATATATTTCATAATGATATCTTAAAATGCATACTTGTCTACGTTGCACCACCAGAAAATGGGTAGTGTAAGCAATGACAAATCATTAATCAAAACAAATGGGGGGAAATAGAATGATTTGGTTGTTTGTGCCTTACTTCTCACTGAAATGCAAGGAACATGGTTATGTGAATGACTAACTTTGGTAAAAATGAAGAAGTCCCATTTCCCTTCAAAGGCTGACTCAACTTCTTCAGGATTCATCTTCCTGTACTTGGATGTTCTTAGACCATATTTCTCCGTAAGGTTGATAGAATAGGAAAAGTCAAACCTCAAAATACATCTTAATCATATCATAATCAGCATATATTTTTATGCCAATCAATTAAAAAATTAGCATCTTGATATAATTTATTAGTGTTCTATAATGAATAGTGTTCTATAATGAATAGTTTTAGACAGTGGAAAGTGTTACAGCAAATAGCATGTTCTCTTGCTGGGGTGCAAAGAAACACTGAGTCTTTCATAAGACCCAGAGTCTGTTTCTGTAGATGCAAAGGTCACCTCTAGTTGTTATTCTAGATTACTGCTCTCCTGATGATTCTTACCTTCCTTTTCATGAGAACAGGATCCAACAATTTAACTTCCATTTGGCTGCTACCACTAAATCTAAGCTCAAGGACACAACCACCAGTGGAGAAACAGAATTTTAGTTTGAAATACATAAAGAGAAGGAAAGGGAAATGAGAATTGCATTTCAGCATCGACAAAAGAAATTCTGCTCAAACATAGAGTATGGGTTCCAACAGTAGATAATTTAGCCATAGTTCCTTATTTAATATCATCTACTTTGTTTTAAAAACTTGAAACACTAGAATAATTCAACAAGCACTGTTCAAGAGTTGGAGGAAAGTCAGTACATGAAAAAGCAGAATATTGTGTCATGTAAGAGAGAGAAGTTGTTTTAATGCTGCCAGTAAGTAGCTTTGTGATTTTTAGCAAACTACTTGATTTTTTTTTGGCTGTGTTTGTGAAGGGACACAGTCATATGGAAAGAAAATTAGAACTTTCCTGTGCTTCCCCAGAAGGCAGTCAAAATGTACCAGTTGGAAGTTATAGGGAGCCCATGGTGGACACTCAATATATTGCTTTGAATTATGGGGAAACATAGAAAAGACCTACTTAATAATTAGAATTGTTTAACAAAATAAAACAAGAACTTCTCAATCCTTATAAATGTTGCAGTAGAGTTTATATGATTGTCAAGCCTATTTAGAAGGAGAAATTATTGCTAGGAGATGTTACTAGAGAGAAGAGTTTGAATAAGCAATCTCAAAATCACTCTTTAACTTTAAGGTTATAGGGTGCCTGGGTGGCTCAGTCGTTTAAGCTTCTGACTCTTGATTTCAGCTCTGGTCATGATCTCACGGTTAGCGGGATAGAGCCCTCTGTTGGCCAATGCCAACAGTGTGGAGTCTGCTTGGTATTCTCTCTCTCCCTCTCTCTCTGCCCCTTACTCACCTCAGAATAAATAAATAAACTGAATTTTTTTTCCAAAAAAGGTTACCACATATAATAATTATATCAAGAGAATGCCCATGAATCCATAAATATGCTTTTCAGATGAAGGGGGTCTTATTTTCATCAATGAGTCAGATGTTATTTAGTGCCTACAGAACGATCATTTTTCTTCACAATTTCTTTGTAAAGAGGGCACTAATATTCTTTTGACCCTGGACAGCCAAATGCTTCATCTTGATTTCTCAAAGGTGATCATATGAATTCCAGCCACCTGACAGTAATTGGCCTGGTAATGGACAAGGGATACCATTATGTCCAGTAAGATATGAAGAAAACTTATCTAGGAAGATTCATTGCTGTTAAGAATGGATCATGAGAGGGGCACCTGGGTGGCTCCGTTGGTTAAGTGTCTGACTTTGGCTTAGGTCATGATCTCATGGTTTGTGAATTCAAGCCCCACATTGGACTCTCTTCTGTCAGCACAGAGCATGCTTCGGGTCCTCTGTCCCACCCTGTCTCTCTGCCCCTCCCCTGCTCACACACGCTCTTTCTCTTTCTCTTTCTCTTTCTCTTTCTCTTTCCCTTTCTCTTTCTCTTTCTCTTAAAAATAACATAAAATGAAAAAAAAAAAAAGAATGGATCATGAGAAAAGGATATACATTCCTTAATTTAGGCTTTTGTAAATGAGTGAGGAATTGATGCCCGGAGTCTGTTGCAGCCTATCTCATTATTTCCATAATATGGGTGTTGTGATAGTTAAGTTTATGTGTCAACTTGACTAGGCCATGGGGTGCCTAAATATTTGGTCAAAAATTATTTGGGCTGATTTCGTGAGAATGTTTTTGGACGCACTTAATATTTGAGTCAGTAGACTGAGTGAAACATTGCCCTCCCTAATGTACGTGGGCCTCTTCAATCAACTGAAGACCTGAATAGGACAAAAGACGAACGGTGAGTAGGAGAGAATTCTGCCTGCTGGTCTTTGGTCTGGGACGTTGGCTTATTCTGGCTCTGTAGCAGCTTCTGGTTTTTGAACTTAGCTGGAACATCAGCTCTGCGGATTTTGGACTTGTCTGCTTTCATGATCATGTGAGCCAAATAAATCTCTTTCTTTCTATGTACACAACCTATAGGTTCTTTTTCTGTGTAAATCCCTGACTAATAATATAGGTTCACATATCATACAAGGATGATGAACAAAATGTAGAGAATGCCTGGTTTTTTGATGACTTCATCGGCAAATTGATTAACCAACCCTGGTACCAGATTACTTGCATATTTCTTGTTATGTCATAGAGACAGTGTAGGAGAGATTTGGCTCATTTGAAATTGGATCTTCTGTTACTTGTTACTTTAGCCAAAAACATACCCTGACTATTAAGTCATGGAAACTTTATACTGAGTGTTCTCTATGGTTCCTTCTTGCTCTAAAATTTTACGATTTATCTGGTTTGTTCACCTCACAGTGTCATGAAAATAAAATGAAACATTTTTATGGGAAAATTCACTGAAATGTATAAAGTATGATGCAGTTGTCGACAACTATTAGCATTTCTTTTACGATGACTAAAATATGTCCCTTGGCTCCTGAGTTGACAAATCTTCATGGATTTTTAAAGAAAACATCAAATATCTGTAGTAACAAAATAATGCAGGCACAAATGAAGAACAAGATGGATTGAAATTCAGCAAAACTATATTAGAAAAACCTATTCTTTGACATTAGTGAGGTAGAATCTTCAACTAGAAGGGAGAGAAAATTCCATGAAGGGAAGAATCCCATGAAGATTATCTTGTCACTACAGACCTAGGTCATGTCAGTGGGAAAAGGGCTACAGTAGGGAGAGTGGAGAAATGTAACAATAAATGCACCATAAATTCTGTCATTGATGAAAACAACAACAACAACAACAACCAAGCCAAAAAAACCCTGTACCGCTGAACCTTTCCTCTAAGCTTGTTCTCTCTCAATGGTGCTGATTTTTTTTTCACAAGTTGAAGTGAACTCTAAAATGATCCTTAGCTATTCATGCACCATAAAATAAAACCATCTCTGATGTTATTAGGTGCTAGGTTAGCCAATAGCTCTTCATTCTGCCATCTTCTTGTATCTTTATTTCTGCTGCATTAAGCACATTTCCCCCTACACTTTCTGCTCTGAAGCTTCCGTTTAAGTATCCATAAGCTTCCTCTGCTTACTTCCAGTTGCTCTCCACTGGCTCATGGTTGTTCCCAGATACAAACAGAAAGAGCCCATGTAATTCAGTTTTTATCTTGCTCAGTTATGAATATTGACAGAACTGCAGTCACACTTAAACTATCCCACTGACAAAATCTGGACAATGAAATGGCAGGGTATTTATTCCCTCACTCCGAGTTGATTGGGTGTGGTCTTTCAACATTCGTGATTTTCAAAGAAATGCAATGTCAACATCAAGTACTTTTCAAAGATATTTTGTGAAGCTTCACAGATTAAAAATGTGCTTCAGAGTTGAACGCTTTGTGTGAGAATATGTAGAGTTAATTATGCAGAAAGGGCACACCAGTTACAGTTGAATAAAACCTATAATGTACTCTATTAAAAATGCAGGAACAGCTAACATTCATAGAGACCTTATTCATGTGTATCGCTCACTGGGTACCAACGTGTACCAGTTAGCATTGAGTCAATGGACAGAAATCACACCGACACTTTCAGCACAGATAAATTCATACAAAGAACTGCAAAGTAGAAATTTTAAAAAAACGAACAAGCAATAATGGAAGCCTTAGCATGAAGGTAGGAACTGTAAGAAGAAGCTATCATTCCTAGGGCTGAGAGAACAAAGGGACAGGGGTTGACATGATGAAAACATCGAAGTTTGAAGGTGGAACACTGGACTTGAAACTTTGACCTCTGAGGAGGGTTTTTTTTTTTTTTTTCTCTGCAGGTAGCACCTGTGAGGGGAACACGAAGAATTTGGTTCTGTAGGGGTTAGAAAAATTCCAATCTGAAATCAATCGTTGCTAGTGAAATAAACTGTCATTATCCAATTGCAGATAATTTGCGAGGCTGATTCTGACAGGTACAACCAACAGAAAAAGAACAGGAAAGACCCAGGAAGGAGTTGTGCTTCTCTCTCTCTGGTGCCCTCTCCCAGCTAAAAGCCTAACAGGAAGCCACGGGGATAGCTTGTCACCACAACACAAAGGGTGAAGGGTGGGTTTGAAGCTGAGAGACCATGTCTTAGTAAATGACACATAGAGAATTAAAGATTAATCGGATATTTACTTTGTCCTCAAAGAGTTCTCATTTTAGTAGGAGATGAGGTAATCTAATCTAAATCTAATCTAAAAATAGGTAATCTAATATTGTACAAAGAATATAAAAAATCTACATAGAAGAGATCCATAGGTGTTCATTTTGAATAACAAACATGAAAATATATGTAACTTTGTTAATACTTATATTGGTATATTTCTTCTTCATGGGAAAATATATAACTACATAATAATTATAAAGGTTATATCTAGACCAACCCTTAAGAAATAATTTGACCCTGTTCCAAATCTTCATTTAGATAAGGGATTTTTGATATGATTTACCTCAGATACAGTGATGAGCTTGCTTAGGGTCACTTAGACAGTAGAGTGGGGAAAGCGAGCTAGAACTCCACTCTGCCTCACAGCACAGAGTGCCTCTTTGCCTCTGAAGTCAGACAGAAAATAACAACTTTACTTCAATTTTTAGTTTAAAAATCACTGCTACCACCAAATATTTCTAACACAGTGCGATATTACATACAAATAAAGGTGTTGTAAGCTGGACAGCTAGCGCTGTTTATTTTTAAATCTTTTTGTCTCTTTGACAGGATCATTCTAGAAGTGCCAATCTGATGATGCTTATATCCGACCTGCTATCCTTTTTTGGTTTAAGTCTGTCTGTATCTGAAAGAAATGCGTAGCTAGAACACATCAACAAATGTATAATGATCTTGTCTAAAAGTATGCCCTAGAATATTTTATCATAAGGGTGCCTGGGTGGCTCAGCTGGTTAAACATCTGACTTCGGCTCAGGTCATGATCTCACCGTTCATGGGTTCGAGCCCCTCATCAGGTTCCGTGCTGACTGCTTAGAGCCTAGAGTCTGCTTCAGATTCTGTGTCTCCCTCTGTCTCTGCCCCTCCGCTGCTTGAACTCTGTCTCTCAAAAATAAATAATAAACATTAAAAAAATTAAAAAAAGAATATTTTATCATAAAGCATCAATTGCTAATGTATATGTGTATATGTGTGTGTATATTTGCATGTATACAGGTATCTATATACATATATGTATACAGATACAGTGAAGAGCCAATATTCTATGTCTTTTTCTTTTCCTATCACAGTTCCGTAAATATTATATCATTCATATTTGAGAGACTGGATATTGGTAGCACCAGACATCTAGCTAGAACTCACTAGCTCTTCTAAAATATGTCAATTGCCCAAAGCTTGTAAATATCATATAAAGATATTGCTTCAGTTATTCAAGTTTTACTTCTAGTTAGCTGTTTAGTTCACTTATATATGCCTTTTTATTTAATTTTAATGATAATATAGACGTTTGATATTCCTCGAAATTCAGATGAATGAATCTATTTATTAATGGAATAAAGTTGAATTCTTACTTTTCTGTTACTGGATTACTTCTTTTCTGGGTGTTCAGCATGTATTTAGAATTAGCATTAGGGGTGCCTGGGTGGCTCAGTTGGTTAAGCGTCCGACTTCGGCTCAGGTCATGATCTCACAGTTTGTGAGTTTGAGCCCCACATTGGGCTCTGTGCTGACAGCTCAGAGCCTGGAGCCTGCTTCGGATTCTGTGTCTCCCTCTCTCTCTGCTCCTCCCCCGCTCATGCTCTGTCTCTCTCTTTCTCCTTCAAAAATAAAATAAAAACATTAAAAAAATTTAGAATTAGAAATCAAAATTCCCATAAAAATAATAAAGTGAAGCACAGTACAATTTTGGAGTTGACCAAATGCCTTTTTGCAAGGAGACGGATTGAGACTCTTAATGACTTTATTCTAATGTCCTCGCCTTCAGTTCTGTCTATGGAAGCTAGGAAGTGGAGACATGTCAGAAGGCTGTCTAGCATCTCTAGTTTCTGGTGGTAACTCTGGGGCCCAGGCAGAGAGAGCATGCATCTGGTATGAGATACGGAGGTACTCTCAAAAAGGGCCACACGTATTTCTTAGCTGAGAAAAGAGAAACAGTGAGGACTACGTCCGGGAACATATTCTCCAGGAAAGTTTTAGTGATTCCAAAAGAATAGGAAAAAGGGAACCATATAGAACTTAACCATGTACCAAGCACTATTTTAAGAATTTTATGTTTATAACTCATTTAATCTTCATACAAATCCTGTGACGTTGGTATTACTGACATCACCTTTATTTTACACATAAAGGAACTGAGACGCAGAGGTTAAAACACACAGCTGGCGATAGGAGAGACAGGATTCAAACCCCAGAGGCTTGGTTCCAGTATTTGTGTACTTGACCACATACACTACTGTTTTCCAAATACTAGAAAAATATATAAGCATTTCCTACTTTTCAGGTCCTGTGCCGATTCGTCTAATATGTTAACTTATTTGTTTCCTGACATTTAAAGTAATATAATTAGACACTATAAGTAATATTCTCATCTCCACTTCACAGGTGGGGAAATAGAAGGACAAGGAAACCAAGTGAGATTCCCAAGATTCCAGGACTAGTAAAGCTGGAACATCAGGACAGATCCCTATGTCCAGAAATGTTGAGTCCGAATTTCTGGTGGCAAAACTTAGGGTTGGCATTTTCTCCAGCATTCTGAGCAGTTTTTGTAGATACTAAAGTTTGAAAGTCACTGCTCGGGGCGCCTGGGTGGCTCAGTCGGTTGAGTGTCCGACTTCAGCTCAGGTCACGATCTCGCGGTCCGTGAGTTCGAGCCCCGCATCGGGCTCTGGCCTGATGGCTCAGAGCCTGGAGCCTGCTTCCGATTCTGTGTCTCCCTCTCTCTCTGCCCCTCCCCCGTTCATGCTCTGTCTCTGTCTCAAAAATAAATAAAACGTTAAAAAAAATTAAAAAAAAAAAAAAAAAAAAAAAGAAAGTCACTGCTCAAAGGCCAAGATGCCTCTAATTTAGAATTGGTATGAATCTTTTTATTTTACATTAGAATAGCACCATTTACATACACAGACTACTTTTAATCAACAGTTAATTAACTCAAGATACTTTTAATGAGCTCCTGCCATGTCTCAAGCACTAGGCTAAATTCTTAACCTAGGAAATTGAGTAAGAAATTGCCCTTGCTCTCAAGGTCATAAGAAAATAGTAGGAGAGCAAGATAGAAAAAAATATGTACTTATAATGTGATATGGAAAGCATTATAATGGAGATTCAATTAAAATGCTGTATCATTAGAGAGAAGGGAATAGAGAGAAGGGAGTGTCCAGGAAAATTCACAATGAAAATCACATATAAACTGAATCTTTAAGAATTCATAGGAGATGAAAGAAAACAAAAGGCTTTCCAGGGAGAGTGCAAATCAGGTGTCAAAGTATAGAAATATGAAAGAATGCAGTGTGTTTAAGTTGCTGTGGCATATTGAACAAGGATAGGTGCATAGGTGTGCGAATGAGAGCACAGAAGATGTAACTCATGTAGGGATGGAGGACTGAAGGCATTTTTCCTGAGGCTATTGTTGTATTTGGTGCCAGCAAACTTTTGCTGCAGAGAATGAAACACACAACTCAAATTGACCTATTGATGGTAAAGGTGTTTATTATTTCCTAAATCTGAAAATTCTATATTGAGTGTTGACTGGTTCATGGCCCAACAGTGTCACTGACGTCCCAGTTTCTGTGTCTTCACTGTCCCATCTGGTGTTTGTTTCATCCCAAGTCTGGTTTTTCTTCTCATGATTGTACCTAATCATGATCAGTGTTACAATCTCCTACATAGTGAAGTGAGTATTTCTATCTTGACGGGCCAGGAAATCATCCTAAGATTCATACTTGTTAGGTTGGCTATTAGGTACAGTATTAGCTCTCTGTTACCCTGTAACAGATAAACTCAAAACTTAGCATCTTAAAACAATAAATATTAATCATCTTGCATAGGTTGTATGAGTTAGGAATACATGAGTGGCATAGCTCAGAGGTTCGGGCTTGAGATCTTTCACGAAGTTGCAATCAAGATGTTAGTTGGAGCTATGAACATCTGAAGACCTACCTAGCTGGGTGAGAGGCTCAGATTCCAAGATGGCTCATTTACATGGAGAGCAAGTTGATGTGAGCTGTTAGCAGGAGGGTTCATCTTTCCAATGGTCTAATTGAATGTCTCGAGTGAATGAGAGCAAGGAAGAAGCCCCAATGTCTTTTATTACCTGGCCTATAAAGTCACACTCTCATTTCTACAATACACTATTGGTTATACAGATTATCTCTATTCAGTGAGGGAGACTACATTTCACAATTTATTGCAAATGTCTTCTTGTGTCTTGAAATTTACTTTATGAAAATTATTTTAATGACAATATTGTATTAATATCATAAAGATACACCAATTTTACCAATTTTCTATTACTAGGTATTATAGGTTACTATTGTGATTATTATTACAAATCAAATAATCATTGCTGATAAATATATGTCCACAGTCCTAATTTTTTTTTTTTAGGTTAATTTTCTAAGTTTTTTTTGAAAAAATTTTGATAAGTATGCTTGATTGTCTTTCAAGATGATTTTTTAAAATCAATTTCAGATCTACACATAGCCCTAGATATTATCATTTGTAAGTACCACCAATATCATAAAACTTTGTTTTCATTTTATTTTTTCATTATTGGTGAGGATAAATATTTTTCATATGGTTAATGTACATTTGCCTTTCTTCTATTATTAGCTATTCATGTCCACATCCTTTGTTCTTTTTTTATTGGGGGTATTAGTTATTTTCTTTCTTCTTAATTATTTCAAAGAGAATTTTTATTAAAAGACTAGATATTTTTGCCATTTATTCTGCATTTTAAAACAAATTTTTCATTTGCCTTTTATGTGTATTTATGAAATTTTTAATAAAGGAATATTTAATTCTAATTTATCATAACATAGTTACACTTTCCATTATGATATTTTTGCACTGGCTCAAATGCACGTTTGACTAGATTTTTAACTAAATCAGTTAACATTTATCTGCCTTTTTACATTTAACTCAACATTCCAATTGGAATTTATTTTGGTGTACAACGTGAGTTAAGGACCTATGTTTTTCCAAACATAGATAAATTGATAAAATGTAGAAAAGTAAGTTTGTATAAGCTTTTTTTAAGTAATAGAAAAATTCTGAGTCAGTAATCCTGCTTCTTTGTCTTCTTACTCCTGGCCATTGTAATCCTATGTATATAGTTTTATTTTAGGGAAGTAACACATGAAACCAAGATATACACACAAAAATATGCATAACATTATTTATTAATAGCAAAACTTAGAAGCAACATAAATATACAACAATAACATTAAATAGTTGGTAAGTTAAAAATTATAATAAGAACTATGTAACGACTGAAAGCAGGTATTTGAACAACATTTAATTATCTTGGAAAACTTCTTAAGATATAATCTTAAGTAGAAACAGCAGGCCACAGAGGTGTTTTTGCAGTATAATCTACCTTCCATAGATTACATTCAAATTAAATTATATATATATATATATTTTTTTTTTTTTAGAGAGAGAGAGAGAGCATGAGCACGGCGGGGTGGGGGTGGGGGGGTGGCAGAGAGAGAGAGACACACACACACACACACACACAGAATACAAAGCAGGCTCCAGGTTCTGAGCTGTCAGCACAGAGCCCGACGCGGGGCTTGAACTCACAAACCTCAAGATCAGGACCTGAGCTGAAGTCAGATGCTTAACCAACTGAACCACCCAGGTGCCCCTACATTCAAATTATATTTTATTTGAGATATGTTCTGTGACCTTTAGTTTTTCAACATGACTATGTATTGCTACATCAAATTTAAAATGTGATGATGATTTTTGAAAAATAAATATATAATTATAAAAGAAAAAGAAATAACTTTTTCCTTTTGGATATAACTTTGTAATGATTAATTTGAACTTGTTTCTGATTTTGGGTAGCCTCAAGTGTACATTCCTAGGTTTAGTCACTGTAATAAGCAAACAAGCATGTCTTGTAATTGTAATGACAGAAGTATTTATTAACTCATTAAGATTTATGATGAAACATAGTCAGTGGTAATTTAAGAAATGATTCCTGAAGCTGCTTCAAGCAACAAAACAACAGAAACTTTTATATTGGAAGCTTCTCTAAAAAAAAAAAAAAAAAAGAAGAAGAAGAAGAAGAAGAAGAAGATAATATCTGGTTAGCACTGGAAAGCAGGATTGTTCTCAGGTTCAAGTATACTCTATAACTGAATTAAATTTGCTTTCATCTGATCTGCTTTTCTTTTTTTTAAATTTTTTAAAATGTTTATTTATTTTTGACACAGAGAGAGAGAGACAGAGCATGAATAGGGGAGGGTCAGAGAGAGGGAGACACAGAATCCGAAGCAGGCTCCAGGCTCTGAGCTGTCAGCACAGAGCCCGACGCGGGGCTCTATCTCACGAACCTCGAGATCATGACCTGAGCCGAGGTCAGATGCTTAACCGGCTGAGCCACCCAGGCTCCCCAACTCCCCAATCTGCTTTGCTTTTCATGGAATATTTTTTATAAAGGTACTTCTAAATATTGTTTTAATTGTTTCTTTCCTTGTATAGTCATTGCCTTACATGTTACATAACATCACTTATATGTGTAGTCAAAACACATGTTAATTCTTTTATCTACTGGCACAATGACCTACACATAATAAGTAGGAAGTAAATGTTAATGAGTTAGATTTTAAACATATATGATTGTATTCAGAGCCAGCTTCAGAGGCAGCTGCACAGACTCCTGCCCTTGGAGGGATCCCACCCTTGGTTTCAGGTCATGCTGTCGGGGTGTTAAGATTTTAATAATTTTTGGAAAAGGACTCTGCATTTTACTTGTGCACACAATGCTGCCAATTATGTAGGTGATCCCGACAGTATAGGTTGGGAATTTTTTGGAGTAAGCAACAATAATGTCACAACTGCAACTTCAACTAATCTAAGCCGAAAGAGGAAATTTGGGGAGGGGCATATATCAAATGTTTTCAGAGTGGGTAACTTCAGGTGACACCTTATGCAGGGCTCACACCGTGGGAATCAGTTTCTGCTACCTCCAGGCTGGCTTTGTTCTCAGACCCACCAGTACACAGGTTTTGGAAGCTAGATTGCTACCAGCAGCTTCTGGGACTGCATGGTCTATTTTCTTTGCCGGGGGGAAGACTATCTCTTCTCCAGGCCTTTAACTCAAAGTTCTGGATTTCACTCTGGTTAGCTTAACTGAGTCCACTACTAAAAAGGTCAGAAATCACTAAGACAAGGAAAGGTAGCGTGTTGCTGTTTGGCCCAGGTCTGAATCATAGGAATGCCTCTAAAGATAGTATTGGGTTGTCTGTTCCTGAAGTTGCAGGACACAGGAATGAATGACATCGGGAAACTCTTACCAATAAAAGAGGAGATGGGTGCCAGGTGGATAAAATTTGTTTGGATGACTTTATAGAGAAATTCAAAGTTTATTGACAAAAAGAAAAAGCCACGTCACTAATTTCATTTGGGAGAACTGTTTGAGAGAGTGGGAAAAGGTATGTTATTGTCTGCGCTGTAGCTGAAATGCAAATATGTGATGGTTGGCTGACCAACGTGGATTCAATAAGCTGGAATGAGATACTTTTACATATTAACAATACAGTAAGAATAGCATGCTCCCTTGCTACACAGAGATAAAATGATCCATTGAAAGAACAGAATATTTATAAGGCATCTGCTAGCACTAGGGCAAGGTATTTCGGGATTTAGGGTATCTGTAACTTACCATAACTAAAGGCATGGCATACAGTCTTTTATTTTGTACAAAGCAATGAGGAGCCACAATGTTGGAGCATTCTTCTTGCAAACTATAATTAGAAGACTTTCTTCTTTCAATGAAACTAAATGCTGTATGATTTGTAAGTCAGGCTTACAACATTATTCTTACTGTACAAGGTGTAATAATTTTCCTTTTCCAGTGACATTAATTTGCTTAACTAACAAGTTAGATTATTGTTTTTTATTATTATTTAAATTTTTTTTATTTTAGAGAAAAAGAGAGAGTGAGAGAGAGAAAGAGAGAGAAAGAGGGAGAATCTCAAGCAGGCTTCATGCTGAGTAGAGGCTGATGTGGGGCTCAAACCCATGACCCTGGGGTCATGACCTGAGCTGATCCCACACTTAATCAACTGAGACACTCAGGAGCCCCAAAGGTATTTTATTTCTAGTGGAATGGTCAAAGTGAGGAAAAAGAAGTTAACAGGAGGGTGAAAAGAGATATCAATGATATAGATAACTTCATATTGGAGAAAAATCAAGAGCTCTGGGAAGCATGTCTTAAATGGGTGAACAGAATCTAGAAGGGAGAAAATTATCCCTTCCCAGGTTTACAATGGAAATGAGACCCAAAGCTTAATTTTCTCCTTTCAATGACATTGTATGCACAGATATACCCTGATCTTTCTTACACTTTCTGTTTTCTTTATTTGAAACGTACTCAGTCCACGTTAATACCTTCTGGAGATGATGGAAGTGCCAACATTTAGTTTTGCTTATCATCTCAAAATTGAAGCCCTATAACAATCACCAGGTGCTTGAGATTTTGAGGTCCATAGCATAGGAACTGAAGGGTATTTAGCTAAGGGACAAAATGGATATGAAATTGTACAGAAAAAGAAAGCAGTATGTGTGTTTCTTAGCCATTCATTCCATAGGCACTTCGAGGATACATGATCTGTCCCAGGCATTGTGTTAAGACAAGTAGAGTTTCCATCCCTAAAGAACCTTGAGATTACAAGAGGGAAACAGTCATGTAAACAAGTCTAAAGTAAATATAGATGGAATTAATATAGATTTTAGTAGAAAACAAAACAGATCTGCTCATTTATATTAGAAGTAAAGAAGAAAAGGTTTCAAGGAGGTTGCCATGATTATATTTTGGGGGGTTGTCTTGGGTAACTGAGAATTTGAAGACAAGACAAATGTTCTCTGCCCCATTCATTACTATTCGGCAACTAGTGGTATTAGTGTCAGCCACAGAAAGAAAAGGTCTAAGTTAAGGGGATTCAGATACTACCTAAAAATGTGCTTTTGCCCACCTAGTACATCACATGGCACACAGAGGACACCCATGGTTGATAAATGTTGGATAAATGAAGGAACGAATAAATAAATGGAATGCCCTTGCTTTGCATGAGCTCAGGGTCTCTAAAGGAAATATGAATCAGGTCTTGTATGTAAGACTGTCGGAGAAGTAGCGCTAACTGGCACAGGTGAAGGGAAGATTTCACAGAAGAGAGTGAATTCCCAAGGATGAGTTGGAGTTTATCAGGTGGAGGGGGAAGAGGACTTTTCGAGGCTGAGGGAATCATTGCAGAGTCTTGGAAGAGAGGGAGGACTTGGTGTGTTGGGGGGCTGGTGTGGCGAGGTACAAAAGTGCATGAGGGAAGAGCAGCTTGGTGATGCCATTGACTAGGTAGGTAGAGAAGGGGTTTATTTGTATGCAATAGCAAGAATGAAATGAAGGCCAAAGAGAAGCTTTTAAAAGGAGGGATGTTCTTGGAAGTTTTTATGGCTCTCAGTCTTCAGGCTCTAACTGTGTACTCCTGAACCCTTTGCTTTTTGGTTTATATGCATTATCTCATTCAAATACCTCCCCCCGACAATAAGCTGGGAAAGTAATTCTCTTATCTTAATTTAGTAATGGGTAAACTAAAGACTGAAGAATATAATTTCCCAAAGGACACACAGCTTGTAAAAGGCAGTAAAATGCAAAGTAGCAAAAAGGTGACATTCACCTACATGGGCACAGGCACATGTCTGTGCAGCTCCAGAGCAGGCCAGTGCAGGAAAGCATGTTATGGATGGAGTTTACATTTTCCTTCCCTGCACATTGCATCCACAGCCCATCATCCCTGTTTGTGCACAGGCTTTCCTTTTTCACAGTTTATACTGTACATCTAATACATACATATGTATTGTATGTACGTAATACGTACGTTCACAGTTTATATCGTATGTCTATTGAAGCTCCTCCTTGCTGTTTGAGGCCACAGTTCAAATTGCTTTATCAAATTTTAAAAAACTATGTACAATGCTGTTCTGCACAGAGAGTAGACATTTTAATCTACATTTTAATTTCATTTTGTTACCCTCCAGGGTCTTACTTGAATGCCATCTTTTACTTGGCTAATTCATTGTTCATTTGTCAATGTGACAAAGTATACCCAGTGCTCTCTTTCCAATCTCTTCTTTCTTACTACTTAAAGACCCAGGGAAGCTCCAGGTATACATGAGAAAACAAGAGTGGTGATGGTTCAATAATTTTTAAATTAATGTGTCTTAGTAATGGCAATCTGGCTGGAAGGATTAGAGGACAAGAGGATTGTCTTGAGAATTCATTTGCATAGTTAGATGACTCTGTGTGTGTGTGTGTAAAGCGTTGTTCTGAAGGCTTTATCATTATAAAACTATAATGAACAACATATTTGTTAAATCTTTCCACCTCTCATTTTAAGAGCACAGCCTGCTTTCTTGAAATAAATCTTTTGCAACACCTTTCCAATTTTTAGCAGCATAGAGCTCCGTAAGGGGTATGTCCTGGTGAGAGAGTCAATAATTTGTCGGTCCTGAATATCTGCCAAACCTCTGTTCCTCCTAGAACTGATCTATTAAACAAAACCAGGCCCAATACAAGGACTCTGAGAATGAAGGACTCTCAGATCCTTACCAAAATGTTGTTTTCTTCTAAAGCTTTGTTTTCATCATTTTCAAGGACATGTCACTTACAATACCTGTACTTTGAAGCAAAATGTCATTTATTCCAGCTCCATTAATCAGTCAAAGCAGACAGTTTCCGGCTGTAGTTAACCTTTGAAACCAATGATAATGAGCAAGTGACAGGATAAACATATTCCCAAAATGTTTATCCCACCTTATTTAGAAGGTCATGTTTTTAAACACTTCAAAAATTTCTATTTACAAAAAGGTATATAATTTGGAGATTCTCCTAATTTCTTAATGTCACAGTTTCAAGACAATCTTTGACCACACCAGAAAAAGCGCTGGAAATCTGAGCTGTGCTCTTTACTATTATGTAGCTTTGCATAAATCAGTAAATATTCCTTATCTGTTTCTTCTTCATTTTTAAAGGATATAGTGTTTACCTCCTAGGATTTTAGTGAGAATTTAAAACTATCTGTGAAAACCTCTGAGAAGTAAATAATACTAATTAAAGATAAAAACATACGACTTCTCTGAGACCCTTTTCAACACCATGAAGAATTAAGCATTCATGTATTTTGGTCTCAGAACTTTCACATCAATAGATACTGCTTACTGCCATATTACTATGTCAACTTTGTATTTTTCTGGTTCCCCAGTTTCACAAAATTGCTTGAAGTCAAGCCTCGTCATCTTATTTATTTTCATCCTCAAAAGCTAATTCACTTAGTAGGCACTGTTACAACAGCAGCTGATAAAACAAATGGAGTTAAGTAAATAATAAAAATGGTCGACTTTGTGTTTGATGTTTTCCCAGCTGCCTTTAGAGATTGTGTGTCTGTGACCACTCTTCCCCTTCCTCCCTCCATCTGTCTACTTTTGATGAGTCCGTCTCTCAGGCAGGTGCTTACTCATTCCTAATTAACTGGTACACAGTTTAGAGTGTATTTGCATAGTTTCAAACTTTCAAAAGAAGAGAACTCTGAATTCTCCACAATGACTATACAAAAATGTAAATTCAGGCAGTATTTTGAGTAGTGAAAGTCAGAAAGGGCATTTAGGTGTTGAGAGGACTGAAAATTATACCTAAAACATGGCCACCTTCTTCCAAGATCCATCCTGCTTTTTTGGGTATTCCAGCCACATATTCGTAGAATCAGCTCTGTATTCAAATAGATTTTGGTGAAGCTGATTATGATAATGTAATTAAAATGACCCCAACGTGAAGAATTAAAAAAAAAAGAAAGAAATGATAATGAAGCATGAAGTTCTAATTTTAGGACCACAGGAAGAAAAAAAATAATGTAGATATCTGTTTTTGGAGAAATATACATGGATGAAAATACAGCAGCTGAATTTTTAAAGTATGAACTTTATAAAAGATATTCCCTATCTATTTTTCCATAGTTATAAACTTTACCATCAGTTAAAATAGGTTTGTGGACCACAGTTTGCAAAAAAGTTCTGGCATGCATCCACAAAATTGTGGCAAACACTTCACATTTTCATTCTCCTCAAAAAAATATATTTACCACAGGTGTATAGATATTAAACTTCTAAATTTTTAGATACATTGTTATTGAAAAAAGTAGACACTTCACTTATATAGACACCTATGGGAGTATATTTTGCTTGTAAATTGAAGGACATAATAGTTTAAAATGCTAGGGAATACATTGTAGTCCATTTCAAATATTAGAACAAGTATGTGAATGCTTTAGAAAAGTGCTCTGTGTTTTGACAGGTAAGATATACTTGTACAAAGTGCTGAAAATGAAAGCAAAAAATCTTTTTTAAAGTAAATTTAGGAAGTTATTTAGAAAAAAAAAATAAAGCCCCTAAAAATTTTTCATGGTGCTTTATTTTTAAAGCCCATACACTTAATAATTTTCATTCACTTCTCATCTCAGTAAAAGTGGGTCCTGAAGAGACAAGTAGGGTTTATTTTCAATTTGATACATCTTCAGTGTATTCACACAATGTCAATCTATGTGGTGTCAGCTGTTCCAACATGGCTGTTGTCCTAGGTGACATTCTCAAACCCAGAACAGAATGAATAGAAATCAACAAGCACAATTGGGACAGGGTTACGTTTTTAAAAATTGGACAGAGTTGTTATTAAAATACTTAATGTTTAAAAACCTCTTGAAACTAGAGCAAGCATAACACTAAGAATCATACACTAGCAAAATGCTTAAACCTCTTAATCTTATTTATTTATTTATTTTACAGAAGCAACTAAAGCTTTGAGAAATGAAAGTACTTGCCCAAGATACCACAGTTTCTTTGTAGCAGAGATGGAGTAAGAACTCAGGTGTTCTTTTTCCAGTCCCAAATCTTTCATGTGATGGAAAGTTATGAAAGAAATGTAAAGTACATCTGGAAAATGTACATGGTAGCATGCTAAAAGTGCTTTACAATTACAATAAAAAGAACAAAGATAAAACACATTAGTGAAAGTCCATACTTTGCTCTTAAAACAAGATGCTATCAACCAGAAGGAAAAAGAATAGGCAAATCCAAGGTAATTCTCTAGAAAAAAACAAACAGACTTGCCATTTTTTTCCTAAAGGATAAGAACACAGTAGGAACAAAGCTGAAGCCTAAATTTTTAAGCTGGTTGTCAAAATAATCATGGATTTGCTTATAGAGATTGATTAATTCAAGGGTTGGAAGCCATCACTAACCATGAAAAAAACTTGCAATTTCTACTTTAGAAGATGGAGTAACATGAAGTTAGATTTATCTTCCCTCCAGAAACAAATAAAATACTGGACAAAATGTATGAAACAACCACTTTCAAGTCATTGAACATTAGGGAAACAAAGGACAGTTATCTTTGAGAATGGCAAACAAATGAAGTGAGTCCTGTTATTGCCCCAGATTACTCCTTGGAGAAAAATTACAGGTGATAACTCTGGGATGGGAAACCTAGGTAGAGTCTGGTAATCTTTCTCATTTGAAAATATGGAGTTAGAAGTCTGGGAAAGCCAACATGACTAGAATTCTCAGAGCAGAGAAGAGAGAGCTACACAAGGAGAGAACTTGAGATCTACAGAGCATGCACTTGAAAGTTCATCTGAGAACTGATCAGTGCACGCATGTGGGGAAACTGAGGCTGGGAAAGATCCACCTGTAAGGATTAGAGAGAACAGTGATTTAACAGGTCTGGAAATACCACCTGTTTCTGACAGCCAAAGTGGAGAACTTCATAGTTCTCAAAACACTGATTAGGGTAGGGTTTTTTTTTCCTTCTAGGACAAAATTCTCCTGAGATTAAATGTTCTGGTACTGCCTAACAGTGTAAAGGAAAGAACTGAAAAGGAAGAAGAAGAAGAAGAAGAAGAAGAAGAAGAAGAAGAAGAAGAAAGAAGAAGAAGAAGAAGAAGAAGAAGAAGAAGAAGAAGAAGAAGAATTATTAAGCTGTTTGCAAGTTACTTAGCTGAATCTCAAAACAAAGCTCAGGATTACTTTTAGAATTCAAAATTATCTAATAAAATACAATTCAAGGTGTCTGGTATCCAATGAAAAATTGCCAGAGAGACATGAAAAGAAGCATTAATGTACAATGCATTCTGAGGAGATAGATTATTCATTCAAAACCTATTCAGAAATAATGTGGATAATTGATGTAGTAGAGGACATCAAATTATTATAATTGTCTTCCTCCATTTGCTGAAGAAGACAGAGATGAGATGAACATGCTAATTAGAGAGATTAAAGGCATAAAAAAAAGACCAAAACCCAAGTACTAGAGATAAAAGCTGCTATGTGTGAAATAAATGCACTGGCAGATTAGATCTTGCAAAATATTTAGCAGTGGCAACTGTACAAAATAAAATACACAGAGAAGACTTGGGAAAAAAGTAAACAGCATGACTGAACTGCCAGACAAATTTAAGTTGTTAAACATATATGTAATTGGAGTTTCTGCAAAGGCTGGAGGTGATTTTCAAAGAAATAATGGTTTAAAATCGTTCAAGTTTGAAGAACACTATAAATTCACTGATCCAATAAGTTCAGTGAAACTCAAGCACCATAAACATGAAGAAAAGTGTGCCACAATGCATCAAAATCAAATTCCCTAAAGCTGCAGGTTAAGACGAAATATACCAGTCAGAGGTGAATAAAAAAATTACAGAAATGAAAAAAAAGATAAGGCTGATAAAAATAAGACAGACTTTTCATCAGATGAATGAAAGCTAGAAGCAGTGGAATGATATCTTTAAAGGCCTGAAAAAAAAAATAACTGACAATCTAGAATTTTTATGAAACAAAAATACATTTCCAAAACTAAGGTGGAATGAAGATTTTTTTGCACATATAAAAGGTGAAAGAATTTATCATCAATACTATAAATATACTAAAGTTAAGAGAATATACTAAAGTTAAGAGAAATATACTAAAGTTAGAGAATATACTAAAGTTAAGAGAAATATACTAAAGTTAGAGAATCAGGAGGAAAATGATACCAGATGGAAACTTGGATGTACAAAAAGTAAAAAGTTTACCTCTAAATGACTTTGAAAATGTGAGCTACATGGGTAAAATCATATGTAAAATGTTAAATCTCTTTAAAATATAATCATTATATTAAAGCAAAAATAATAACAATGAGTTGTGGGCTTTATAAAATTTGTAGAAACAGAATGCCTGATGTCATCACAAAGCCCCAGAGGGAAAGAAATGGAAGCACACACTTGTAATGTTTATATACTATATGTGAAGTAATAATAATCCTTGGAGGCTAAAGATGTGTATTTAAACCAGAAAACAACCATAAAGTCTAAAGTAACATGACAAAGAATTACTCCAGGTAATCCAACAGAAAAGATAAAATGGAATTATAAAAACTACTCAATTAATACAAAATAAGGCAGAAGGAGAGGAAAGGGGGAAAAAAAGAATAGACTGAACAAGTAGGTAACAAATAACAAGAGGATAGATTGAAGCCTAGTCATATCAAAAGTCATACTAAATGTAAATGGGCTAAATTTTCTCATTAAAATAGACTGTCAGTTCAATTAAAAAAAAAGCCTGAACCATATGTTGCCCATAAGAAACTCATTTTAAATATAATGACAAAAAAAGCTTTAAAGTATGAAAAACAATATGCTATGCTAATACAAATTGTAAGAAAGCTGTAATAACTATATTAATATCAAACAAAGTAGATTTAAAAGGGAATGAAAATTATTTCATAATTTAAAAGTGTCAATTCATCGACATAAAACAATTCTAGATTGCACCTGAGAGCTTCAAAATAGATGAAGCAAAAACTGACAAAACTGCTAAGAGCAATAGACAAATTCCCATTTACAGTGAGAGATTTCAGTAACCCTCTCTCAATAACTTATAAAAAAGGAGGCAGAAAATCAGTAAGATTACACACCTGTATACACTTATACAGTTAAATGACCTCATAAGCCAATTGACCTCACTGAAATTTATATGGAAAATAAGTCTCTATAATTGAAAAATATTCAAGTAGTACAACTGAATTAAATTAGTAATCAATAACAGGAAGACTTTGGGGAAAATTACTAAACATTTGGAAATTAAATCACATAATTTAAAATAACCTATGAGAGGGACATCTGGGTGACTCAGTTGCTTAAGTGGCCAACTTCAGCTCAGGTCATGATCTTGTGGTTCATGAGTTTGAGCCCTGAGTCAGGCTCTGTGCTGACAGCTCAGAGCCTGGAGCCTGCTTCAGATTCTGTGTCTCCGTCTCTCTCTGCTCCTCCCCTGCCCATGCTCTGTCTCTCTCTCTCAAAAATAAAATAAAAAAAAAACTAATAAGATAAAAGTAAAATAAAATAACCCATGAGTAAAAGAAGAGACAAATGAGAAATTAGAACTTTTTTAAATTTAATGAAAATAAAAACATATAGCAGAATCTGTGGGATGCCATTAAAGCAGCATTTCGGGGGAAATTTGCAATACTAAATGCCTGTGTTAGAAAAGAAGAAAAAGTTTCAAATTAATGACCTCAGCTCTTACTTAAAGGAACTCAGGGGCACCTGAGTGGCTCAGTATGTTAAGCATCAGACTCTTGATTTAGGCTCTGGTCATGATCTCACAGTTTGTGAGATCAAGCCTCCCATGAACGCAGAGCTTGCCTGGGGATTCTCTCCCTCTCTCTCTCTCTCTCTCTCTCTGCCCCTTCCTTGCTCTCTCTTTCTCTCTCAAAATAAATAAATGAACATTTTAAAAAATTTAAAAAAACAAGCTCAAAAGAAGAGCAAATTAAACACAAATAATCAGAGCAAAGGAAATGGTAAAGATTATAAATAAAATTAATGAAATAGAAAAGAGAATTTCAATGTAGGAAATGAATACAATTTTTATCTTCTTTGAACAGGTAAATAAGATCAGTAAACTTCTGTTCAGATAGATCAGAGCAAAAAGAAAGAAGATACAAATTACCAATACGCAAATGAGAGAAGTGATGCCATTACATATTCCAAAGATAGTAAAAAGATAAGGAGACCATGGGGCAGTACTAAGATAATACTAGGCATGGTGAGAGATTGGTAATCAACAATTTTATGACAATAAATTAAACAACTTAGATTAAGTGTACAAATCATTGAAAGACACAAGCTAAAAAACTTCACTTTAGAAGAAATAAATGGGGTGTCTGGGTGCCTCAGTCTGTTGGATGTCAGACTTCAGCTCAGGTCATGATCTTGAGGCTCATCAGTTCAAGCCCCAATGTCAGGCTCTGTGCTGACAGCTTAGAGCCTGGAGTCTGCTTCAGATTCTGTCTCTGTCTCTCTCTGCCCCTCCCCTGCTTGCACTCACACACACACACTCTCTCTCAAATATAAATAAACATTTTAAAAAAATTAAAAGAAGAAATCAATAATACAAAAAGCTCTATATTTATCATAGACTTTCAATTTGTAGTTTATAAACTTCTCACAAAATAAACTCCAAGCCCAGATGATTTTGCTGGCAAATTCTACCAAAAAAATTAAGGATGAAGTAATACCAATTCTACACAAAGTTCCCCAGAAAAGTTGCATGACCAAAGACCTTATAAGAAGAGAAAGTTAGTATTGTCTCTTATGAATATAAATGCAAAAATTCTTAGTGATATTTTGTAAATATAATCCAACCATTGATAGAAGCCTAACACATTATACCAAGTAGATTTTCTATTTCCAGGAATGCAAATTTGGTTTGCCACTAGAAATTAATCAGTGCAACTCACTATAGTGACAGATTGCAAGAATATAAAACATATGGTCACTCAAAAGACTGAGGAAAAAGCATTTGGAAAATTCATCATTAATTCTTGATAAAAACTTTCAACAAACCAGGAAGAGAAGGGAACTTCTTCATCTCAATAAAGGGCATATGTTAAAAAACGTATAGCTAACATTATTCTTAAAGGTGGAAGATTAAATATTTCCCACCAAGATTAGAAACAAGGCAAAGGTATCTGCTCTAGTCACTTCTGGTAAACATTTTCCTAGAGATTATAGTATTTGCAATGGGGAAGAAAAATAAATAAAAGGCATGCAAGTTGGAAAGTGAGAAGTAAACTGTTTTTATTTGGCATCTAAACAAAGTGAATAGAACTATTGAATGAGTTTAGTATAGTTAGTTTGGTGAAGTTAGAATGATATAGGTTCAATTATACAAAATCAATTGTATTTTAATATGTTAACAACAAACGTTCAGGAATTAAAATTTTGAAAACACCATTTACGGGGCGCCTGGGTGGCTCAGTCGGTTAAGCGGCCGACTTCGGCTCAGGTCATGATCTCGCGGTCTGTGAGTTCGAGCCCCGCGTCGGGCTCTGTGCTGACAGCTCAGAGCCTGGAGCCTGTTTCGGATTCTGTGTCTCCCTCTCTCTCTGCCCCTCCCCTGTTCATGCTCTGCCTCTCCCTGTCTCAAGAATAAATAAAATGTTAAAAAAAAAATTAAATAAAAAAAAAGAAAACACCATTTACAATATCATCAAGAAATGTGAAATACTTAGGACTAAATATGACAGAAGATGTGTAGGATATATGTATGAAAATACAGAGCATTGTTGACAGAAATTAAGACCCAAATAAATAGATAAACCACATTCATGGATTATGGGCGAGAAGATTTAATTTTTCCCTTTATCTGTACATTCAACACAATTTCAAATGGAAATATAGTAGGATATTTTAAAAAAAAATTTTAATGTTTATTTCTGACAGAGAGAGAGAGAGAGAGAGAAGAAGAAGAGCATGAGTGGGGGAGGGGCAGAGAGAGAGAGGGAGACACAGAATCCCAAAAAGGCTCCAGGCTCCAAGCTATCAACACAGAGGCGGGGCTCGAACTCACTGACTGCGAGATCATGACCTGAGCTGAAGTCGGGTGCTCAACTGACTGAGCCACCCAGGCACCCCAGGATATTTTTGATAGAAATTAAATAAGCCATTTCTAAAACTCATATGGAAATGCAGAAGACTTTGAATTGCCAAAACAATTCTGAAAAAGAACATTGCTAGAGGGCTAATAATACTATCTGACTTCAAGGCTTATTATATACTATAGTCACCAAAACAGTGTGATAGCGGCATTAATATATACCAACAGATTAATGGAACAGAATAGACAGCCCAGAAATAGACCTATACATATATGATCAATTGTTTTTTGACAAAGTTTCAAAGACACCTTTGCCTTTCCACAATTCAGTGGAATGCGGGCAGTGTTTTCAACTATTGGTCTTTGAATAATTGGAGATCCATATGTAAATAAAAAGTCCCCAAAGCAAAAAACTCACTCTAGTCTATACTCTGCACCCAGTAGAAGAATTAACTCAAAGCTAAAAACACTTTGTTGAATATGGTCCCCTAAGAGGTGTGGCAGACTGTCAGTATTGCATTTCATTTATTCCCACATTTTTTTTAATTTTTAAAAACATCTTTGAAATTCATTTTGCGATTAAATTGGTGACAACTTATAGTTCCTGTCAGGTGGCAGTCCCCATACAGTTGTGATGTCCTGCATGTGTGTGAATTTGATCACAGTTACAATGGTTTATTACAATTCAGGCGATAGATGTATCTTAACATAAGAAATGTAACTTGACTTTGACCATATTTAGAATTGGCAATCTACATTTCATTTTGAATTTTATTTTTGCCAAATTATTCTGAGCTAACTTTGGTGAATAAGATTGGGCATCCATCCGGGGAATTGTTTTAGGTCAAGAGTGATATAACTATAAAGAGAGAGTATTTCTTGTGTGGTTTAGAAACTGTCTCTAACAGCAGTTCCAAAAAAGTGTTCCTAGCATATTTTGTGCAGTACAAGACTTACCTGAATCTGTATTCAGAACTTCATGAAGAGAAAGACAGCATTTCTTTACATGTAAACATAATGATATGTATACAAAAAAGCTTATTACTTTGTAATCTTGCTTCAAGTAGTAATTATGTAATTACTAATTTTACCCAACCAAATACAAATAAGTGACTACTCTGTAGGGTCATCCTAGGAACCATAGGGAAGACGATACTAATCAGTAATAATATCAGTCATGGATGAAGCAATGTTTTGTATTTAAAGAAGATAGTTTTCAAGTATTTAGAGACATTTGTTATCTCATTTAATCACTACAAAAACCCTGTGAAAAATGCATTATTATTCTCAATTTCTAAAGGAGTTAATGCAGAAGTAGGTTGGATAATGTTCCCAGCATCACTCAGTACTTAGTTAAGACGAGAACTAAGTAGTGAACTTCAGCGTGACTTGTGAAACTCAGATCTTAAGCAACTTTCATTTAATAAGGGAACAAGGTTATAAGTGTCATAGAATAGCTCATGGTTTCAGAAGGATATCACATCTGGAAGGAGTTAAAAGAGGACATTTCATGAAGTTAATTTTTTTAATTTTCTGTTTATTTTAGAGAGAGAGAGAGAGCATGCAAGCAGGGCAGAGGGGCAGAGGGAGAGAGAGAGAGAGAGAGAGAGAGAATCTCAAGCAGGCTCCACACTCAGTGCAGAGCCTGAGGCAGGGCTCATCCCATGACCCTGGGATCGTGACCTGAGCAGAAACCAAGAGTTGGATGCTCAACCAACTGAGCCACCCACGCACGTCTCATGAAATTAAAATTTTAACTGAATCTAGGGACACCTGGGTGGCTCAGCGGTTGGGCATCCGACTTCAGCTCAGGTCATGATCTCACAGTTTGTGGGATGGAGCCCCAGGTCGGGCTCTGTGTTGACAGCTCAGAACCTGGAGCCTGCTTCAGATTCTGGGTCTCCCTCTCTCTCTCTCTGCCCCTCTCCCACTTGCGCTCTGTCTCTCAAAGACAATGAATAAACGTTAAATTTTTTAAAAATGTTAATTGAATCTTGAATTATTTCAATAGGTATATCCAGAAGGAAGAAACAAGGTAGTGAGAAGGGAATTATAGGAGAAGAGGCACAGAGGTCATCAAATGCAGGGCACGCTTGTAGAAATTACATTTAACTCATTGATTTTATAACATGGGTCTTTGCCTTGAAAGAAAGGTAAGGACTCCATCTTCTAGTGTCTAAACACAAAGGGAAGAGCCCTTTGTCTATTTTATTAGGTTTGAGTAGAAGAAAGGTGTGGACTCCAACAGCTGAGTTTTGTTTAAGAAGCTTAACATGGCAGTTGAATATAGTCTGGATTAAAGCAGTAAGTCAGGAAGAAATATTAAGAGGCTGAGCTATGATAATGGCTTTGAAAATGGAACCACAGGGATATTACAGGCAGATAGTGTATTTGTATGAGTAATCAGTGTGCTACCAGAGATATTTTTTTTTTTTTGAGAGGGAGAGAGAGAGAGAGACAGGTAGAGGGAGGAGGTATGGGACACTTACTGGATGACTGTTATTCCTTATGAATTCTTAAAGTTAAATTCTCATAGGAAATAATTGTTTTTCTCTTGTATCCAGAGAAAGGTACCCTGTTGAAATAGTAATCTAGCGTTTTAAAGAGTATGCAGCTGTAAAGAGGTAACACATTATTCTTGGGTTATCTCTCTACCATCTATTTACTATCTATCTATCTATCTAGACTGTCATCATCTATCATCTACCTTTAGTTTATTGGTTAAAGGCTGAACTTGGTGCTAGACAGATTTTTTTTTCATCTCTGAAATTTCTAACATATGTCCTTGTGCAAAATTCCCTTACTGTGTTTAGCCTAAATCTTCTCATATGTAAAATGGGGACATTAATGGTGCCTTCCAAATGAGGTTATTATGATTAAATGAAATAACACATGCATCATATTTATCATACTCTTTTGGCATAGCACTAAAAATAAATGAGCATGCAAATATGTGCATATTTAAAAATGTATAAATACATTTACAGATGGGCCATTGATTCTACTGACTGTGTGTTTATTTCTTTTGGGGACTAATTACACTAGTGACCAAGGCAGATTGTTGAAAATATTATCCCGTGGGGAGAGTTAATGTTTCATGCCTTGTCAATCCTTTTCCATTTCCTTTGGTGGTTCAAGCTAAAGCACTGCCAATTCCCTAGGACCTCCCCAGGATTCTCCCTCTGGCACTATCTTTCAATTGTTCTTGGTATCAAGAGACCTTCCTAATCTATCCCTTTCATCAATAGAATCAGGTTTTATTCTTGGACATCTTTCTCAAGTACTTAATAAGATAACTTTATGTATGTATACATGGATTACGACTGCTTAGTGAGTTACTCTTTCCAGATAATGGATTTTTATTTAACTGAATTTAGTAGTTGAAGATGATGGTTTTCTCAAATTTGGGTCTGCATCAGTATCATGTGAGGTCAATAAAGCACAGCTCGTTGAACCCCAGTCCCATCAACTCTGCTGAGTAGGGCTGGAGAGAGACCTAGGGATGTGTATTTCTAATAAACTTTTAGGGGGTTCTGATGCTGTTGTATGGAGACCACACACTGAGAACCTCTGCTTTGAGCTAAACAGATACTATTATAAAGAGTTTCTAGAATCACAGTTAGGTTACTAGGGGAGGCATTTGGTGGTAAGAGAGACTTTGAGTAGTACTTCTAGAGAATAGTTGGAGATACCCTGACAGTCAAGTGACTTCCGCTGTTAACAGCAAAGATTTTTGTGTGCCTTTTTTTATTTATTTTAGCTCCCTGGTGTCTGATGAAGATTCAGCTGTCAGAAAAATATATTTTATATTGGAAAACTTGGAAAAAAATTTTTTTGCCATAGTTAGTCCTGAGGTTTCTTTGCTCCACAGAAATTTCTGTGTGTATATACCACACTGAGTTCTCCAGTTTGCATGCATTAGCAATCTAGTGCCTATTTCTAAACACATTTTATTTAGATTTATATTTGTTTTCTAAAATGTAAAAAATCTGAAAAAAAAAAATCCCTGCCTTCTTGAGTCCCCTCAGTGATCCCTGTGTTGCCATTAGAATGGAAAGGATGAAAGATAAATTTGGAATTTGTATCACTGCATAAGAGAGCTACTGACATGGGAGCTCCTGGGTGGCTCTGTCAGTTAAGCATTTGACTTCAGCCCAGGCCATGATCTCGTGGTTCATGAGTTCAAGCCCCACATCGGGCTCTCTGCTATTGGCACATAGTCTGCTTCAGATCCTCTATAACCTCTTTCTGCCTCCCTCTGGTGCTCTCTGTCTCTCTCAAAAATATTAAAAAAAAAACACATTAAAAAAGAAGAGAGCTACTGACCTGAATCCCCAACCTTAGGGCTTGTTGTTTTTGGAGTCCATAGTGAATACAGGTGAAATGAAAGGGAAATGCGCCCAGTGTTACAGCGTTGCCTTAATACTCTGAATTGTTCAGATGATTGTTTCTTTGTAATTGTCCACATAATAACTTCAATTTTCTACTTTATTTTGCTTACATAAGCCTGGCTGAAATCCAATGACTGAATTCTTTAGGACAATTATCAGGAGTGTCTTGTAACAGTTGGCAATTGCATGGAAATTCATGTTTCAAAAAGAATAATTATATGCACAGGTATTGAACAATATGTATTCTGAAGTACTCATTTGAAGCCATTATAAACGATTGGCCAAATTACACTGAACTTTCCTACTCTGAATGCTCTGTTCCAATCCAGTCCAATGCTGAGTTCCAACCCAACTCAAGCTTAGCTTCAAAGCCTCCTTTTGATCTCTCAATGCCCGCCGAAAATAGTTCATCTACAGATATCCATCACACTAGCATATGCTTTCATCTCCTCTTTCTGTGTGCCCCGTCTCCTCCCCACAGCAAACTCCTATGTCTCACCAGTCAATTCTCCTTCCGAAACATTTCCTTGTCTCTGTGAAATTTCATTCATGTATTTGATGCTATGACATGCTTTCTTGGTACACATCTGTATCTTGCTGCAATTCATCATTTCAAAATGAGCCTGACTGGCCTCAATTTAGCTTTAAATTTTCTTCAGTGTTTGAATTTAATTTCCTGTCGGTCATCTCACCTGTCTGAAACGTCGTAGATATGTTAAAAATAAATTATTTAAAAGAGACGGCTGTTAGATTTAGGTGTACATACTCACCTCTTTCATCCTTCCCTGCTTTTGTTTTCTCCAAATCCAATCTGTTTATATCGGCATATTTCATTACACTTAAGTCCCATCTGTGCTTCTCTTTTGTGCATCTCTTCCTACATGTAAGAAACTGATTGTAGATATTAACAACAGAGATGAAAATACTACTTTTCTTCTTTTTCTTCCACGCTGCAGTTTCTTTAAGCATTAGGTCCTTTTGCAAAGGGAATGCTGGTCTTATTAGCTCTTTGTGGAAATGGCCTAAAATCCTCTAAGGAAGACAAAGCTGGAGGACGTGCTGTTCTCCTGGAAATATCACCACCATTAGGCATCCGTAGTTAATAATGTCAAACATACAGGTGGTTTTGAGGTACCTTGAATCTTATGAACTTGTTCCTCTTCTTTCCATACCTTTCATACCTTGTGGATTTATATGAGCAAATGCTGAAAATTCATAGTGAATTATAAAAATAAAGATTTTACAATGATTTTAAAGTAAAAGAAAAACCTTGCCTTGAGTTGACTGGTTAGGGTGTAAGAAATGTGATGACCATAAGGAGAGGCAAAAGGATTTTGTTGAAAGGATTTGAGTGGAAGCATTTTGTGTTGAAGGGGGAGTAGGGAGAATGCATATCTATCATAGGTTTTAGTTCTCTGGCCAGTCCTCATGGTTTTTATCTCCTCTGAAGACAATTTGTATAAGAATCTGAAAAAGGGATTTGCACGTAAAAATCTCTGTGTGACGAATGAATTAATGGTTGACATAGCTCAGATTGCCGGACCCACAGCTGGTGCTGCTGCATCCATGGTCTAGGACCATTTAGGGTCACAGGCTTTCATCATGGGGACAAAGCCAAAACAAATAAATGCTAGAGCCTTGTGGCAGGTAGTAACATTGGAGAGCTGTTGGCTTTGGATGACATGGTTCTCCAGGAGTTCATGCCTCGCATAGGTGGAGTAGATTTGTGTTAGCAACACACAGAGCTGTGGTACTGAAGGCAAGACCTGATATTGAAAGTTGTAGACTGCTTGTAAAATCATGAGGGGGACTCTACCAATGTGGAAACGTCTTTCCTAGGGACAAATCATGCACTGGGAGTCTAAAGTGTGGGAGAAAGTTTAGTTCTGGACTTTGACTCACCTCCTTGGGAATATCAGCTTACTAGATTGGAAAATGGATAAATAGTGTTCTCTTCTTCTGGAAATGTCATGTGTCCACTTGGGAGAGGAATGAAGGCTTATAGACAGCAAGGTTTGCCCAGTCCCCTCTGGCTGGTCTTTGCCACACCCTGAGTAGGAGTAGCCTCAACACATGCTCTTCTTCATAAGTGGTGAAACATTCTAGCTCTCTGGACACCCCAAGGGGGGCAGAACAAAACTGAGCCTATCAAGTGAGTCCACCAGGGGAGCAAGTCCACAGTGTATGCTGTCTACTTCTTCAGAACCTCGTTCTCATGTGATTGTATATGGAACCTCTTACTAAAACTTTCCCTTGCAACTTAAAACTTAAACACTGTTTTAGGCATCATTTATCTTAAGAGTCTACCATGGTTGGAAATGTGAAAAGTCCGTGGAATAAAAATGAAAACAAAAGAAGATAAAAGTGATTAAAAAAAAAAAAAAAGAAAAACAAAAATCTCCATGTGAGACTTTGGTGGTGAAAGAGGGTACTCCTTGGCACCTGAGGGGTGGTGAGTGAGGTACCTCAAGCACCAGTGTAAGGGGAAGACAAAAACCTCAGTAATAAAGATACATAATATTTTAAATCTATAAGGGACAAATACAAAATTTTAAATAAAAACTGGATCAATATTATTGATTTTTCTTTTTGCCTCAATCTCCAATATGGCACTGCTCTTAGGAATTATTGTGTCAAAATGCAGCGTAAATCAATTTGCATATTTATTTGTGGGTGTTGGGTGGGGTAAAGAATTCTACTTTAAGCTTCACCTCAGCGGAGAATTGACATAATAGGACTATGGAATCCATCAACTAGAAACAACTCTCTTGGAGGAAGCAAAACCATTAGTTTGGGTGGAATATTTCCATCTTTTGGGCGGCAGACAGCACCATCAAAGATACTGAAGATGAAGATAAGACAAATTATCAGCCTGACAACAATTGTTCAGGACAATGAGCTGGAACATTTTGAAACTTCTAGAAACATCCACGGAAAAAGTTGGGTCGCCCTGTGTATTCTCAAGTAGAAAGAGGGTAAGGAAGAGATACATGTACTGCTTTTATTTCCTTCGGGTAAATACTCAACACTAAATGATCTTAGAATCAAAAGAGAGTTTAGAGAACAGAGAGAATGGGAAAGTCAAATAAGCCCTCATCACCAACCTTTAGGGAGAAATGAGCATGTTAGCATCGTCGAGTATTTTAAGCGATGATTCCCCCCACCTCGTGCATGTCTTGACAACATTCTATTTCATATTATGTATTCTTTTGAGCACTTTTTCTTAGATAATTTAGAAAGCTAAACAACCTTTTGGAATTGAATAAAAAAACAGGGCTATTTTTTAGAACAATCCTAGAAAAGCTAGCGAGATAATTGAGGTATAATATAATATTAATAATGAAAAATAATCACATCTATAGTAGTCATGCTTTTGTTATTTCTGGACACAAAACATCAAGTTGCTATTTTTATAGCAACACATATTTGAAATAACAGTTATTGTTCACTTAGAAAACTAGAAAGTTATTTATTAAAATAACATGATATGCAATATTCTTCAAATTTAGGTGAATAGTATATGCATATTTAGCAACATTGTCAGATTGACCTTGTGGGATATCCCACAGAAAGTTATGAAAAGAAACTGAAACGTGGTGTATTGTACTTTCCCTGAAGAGAATATGTACTAGTCCCTATTTTTCTGTATAAATTATGCTGACATTATTGTTGCTTCACAATTTGTGTTTGCTGGTTTCATTTGCATGTTGTCTAGTGTGGAAAGACCTTATAATTGACTCAGTTTATCCTTTTAATGTCTTTTGGCTTTGGCCTCAGAAAGTTTTGGGTGACTTCTTCAGCTCCTGGCGTTGCACCTGTTTCAACAACATATTTTTGAGTGCCTTAAAAATGTCAGATATCTCTCTGCACCCTGAATACACAAATATTAATAAGACATATTCATTGCCCTAAGGAGCTGGAATTCTCTTGAGGACAGGCAGCACTGTAAGGGTTATAACAATAAGAAACACAATGCCGCTGAAGTATGAATGAATATTTAATCCCCTGCATTCTGAATTATTCACTGTTGTTACCACTGTCTTGACATAGCTCACTCTTTCCATTTCCTCTTTGTGGTCATATGTAATAATAGTGGACAAATACCAAGTTCTAGGGAAAAATTCATCCCACAGATATCTTGGATTATTTTTTTAAGCTCAATACATTACGCCACGAAACAATTTTTCAAAGACCACCAACTTATTTTTTCGAACGTTCTATAGCATTGAAAACATTCTTACAGAAAAAAAATAAACGATTTCAAAGGAATACTTATGTTGAAAGCATTAAAGAAAAAACACACCAACTTCTTCATCAGCATGGATCAGAAATTGTCACGATGAAATCTAATGCACTTTAGTATTTAGCCAACAATGCCTATAAATATGTGACTTATAATAACTCCCATGTATCAACCAACTAATGTTCAGCAGTATCGTCTAGTAAGAGAGTGGCCTTGAAGTACATGTTTGTGCTATTGTAAAAAACTACCTTCTATTGTAATAATAACCATTTCAGACTGAAGGAAAGATTCTAAACCATAAGAAAAAAAGGAAATCACTTCTGTTTTGCTGCTGAAGATATTTTGCTTATGTTTACACAAGCACGCGGCAGAACTGAGAACATTTTAACTCTCACATTAAAATTATCTTTTCTCTGAAAATGTTTTTAACAAACTCCTTTTCAACTCTAGTGTAGAGTATATCTTGCCAATATGTTCAGAGAATCATGAATATTGCTGTTACCAACTCAGGATATTACTAATACTGGGACTGTAGTTGTTCCAACAACTATAACAGGGTATCAAAACACATTTTTTCCCAACAATTTTTTTAAGGGAAAGATCTCACTGTTTGGAGGCAACGATGATGAAACTGTTCTGCCAACAGTGGGGATGGAATCAGGGGGGGAAAATCCTTGCAGAGCAATGTTCTCTGGGATTTCAAGGTAGGTAAATGTGGCACCAGCAGGGGATTTCAATAACCAGGGCTGGCTTTGTGGATCATTTTATTATATGCTTGTGCAATAAAATATTTAAGAGAGGCCAAGAAGTTCAGCCTTTCTATTTCTGTGAAAGATCGCCATTGCTTCTTGTTTACCTCTGTGTAAATACCAGTTGGTATATACAGAGATTGCATGACGTGTGAATGCGCTACAAACTAACTCTGTGCTTTAGGTTCCAGGATTACAGGAGCGTCTTTCCAGGCTGGTGAAAACGAAAGAAATTACTTCCGATACCTTTTTAGGTCTTCTGCCACGGTTCGGTGTTGTTAAAAAGGAAATTAAAAGACCAAAGTTGGCAGCTTTACACTGTGTCAGTTCCCAGCTCCTTAATAACTTAGGTTTTGTCTTTGTATCTCTAGCGATAGGTTTAAACTCTTTACTCATTTAATTTTTGTTTAGGGATGCCATATATGCGAATGATTTGAAGTGTTAACATATTACTTATATGAAAAAAAAAAGTGCCAAATCTTCCATGCAAGTGCTTAAACATTCTCAGTAACTCAACAGCAACTCTTTCACATGGGGATTCATTGCTTTGTTGGATTCCTCTAATAATTTAGAAATTCTACCTTCTGCTACACTTGAATCTGCCTTGTTACACCTTTTAACTATGACACATTTTTTTTTCCTGTAAAAAAAAAAGCGGTCTTTCTTTCTCTAAACATTAGAATTTACTTTTTGAGCCAACCTAAAGTCATACCACTCCCCTGAAGGTTCCCTCTAAGAGTTGCAGCCTGTATGGGTCTTAATTTTCCTAGTCTTTGGGTGCATATTTCCTTAATTTTGTTATAGATTGACATTGCTTTTAAATGTGAATACAGGGGCGCCTGGGTGGCTCAGTCGGTTGAGCGGCCGACTTCGGCTCAGGTCATGATCTCGCGGTCCGTGAGTTTGAGCCCTGCGTTGGGCTCTGTGCTGACAGCTCGGAGCCTGGAGCCTGTTTCAGATTCTGTGTCTCCTTCTCTCTGACCCTCCCCCATTCATGCTCTGTCTCTCTCTGTCCCCAAAATAAATAAACTTAAAAAAAAAAAAATTTACTTTTTGAGCCTATATTTAACCCTCTTAAGGAATTGGTAAAGCACTTTAAGATGACATTTTTTGACCTTGAGAAAGGATTTTGATATTAAAGTCTATATTTTATTTCATTTTAAAATTAGAAAGCAATCTCATAGGAGTGTCTTTTAAAATAAAAATTGAAATGCAGCTTACAATAAAATTAGACTTTTTGCAGACTGTGAAAATATTTCAAAACCATTTATTTCATTAAAATACTAGAAGAATGACTTCTAATCTAGGACATTAAGTATCATTAGAAACATAAAATTTTGCATACTTTTAAAAATATTACATTATTTTATTTTTCCTCTATGCTATAAAATTTAAACCTCCAGGTAAAATTTTGCTTTTGATTTCTAAAACCTAGCTGAACAATATTACGATGGACTACAATAGTGATTCAGAGTCTCCAGCTACACAGAATTTGTCCCACTAGCTATTTATTATTTAAATAAAGTAAGTCTACTACTGAGGCTTGTCAGTTATGGTGTCACATGTTGTTTGGGGGTCAAATGATATTAGTTGTGAAAGAATTGAATCTGCACAATCTCTTTTTTTCTCTCTTTCCCTCCTTCCTTCTTTCTTTTCCTTCTTCTCATTCCTTCTCCTCATCTCTCTCTTCTCCCCCTTCTCCCTCTCCTTTTCTCCCCCTCCCCCTCCCCCTCCTCCTCCTCCTTCTTCTTCTTCTTCTTCTTCTTCTTCTTCTTCTTCTTCTTCTTCATAGTTTAAGAGCAAGTCTTCTCTCTTGCTCCTTGTATTTTTCAGTGTGTGTGAATTAAGGAGAATGTAAACATTACCTTAAATTAAACAAGTAGTTATCTGAGGATCATTGAACAAACCTAAACTGATGTGGTCAATTTTTCTGATCACTCTCCATTTATCATTTATCTGTGTAGTAAGAACTGAGTCATTGCCTTCAGAGTCAGCAGTTTCCAGACCTCTGCTTCTCCTCAAATTGACCTCTTTTTTTTTTTTTTTTCAAATTGACCTCTTAAGGATGAGTTAGGCTAAGTGTACTGGCTGTATAATTTGAAGACTCTTTGGCATTTAAAAAAATTGATTTCTCCTCTACAGATTTGCATTAAAGACCATGTCCATTTACACAAAAGGACAAACCATGTTCCACATGTTTCACCATTTTTGTGCATTCATTTTCTGAAGGCTTGTCATTTTTACTTTGTAGTATGGGTAAATTTTAATTATTAACCATATTAGTATAGAATTTGAAATAAAACTTTTTCCTAAGGTTAAGTTAGCTTCATCACACACACACACACACACACACACACACACACTCACTCACATGTACCCACACACATGCATATATGTATAATATAGTCCAAATAAATATTTGGCTAAACACATTTTCTACTAGAGAATATACTTTTCAAGTACTTATCAAGCACTGATTTCTTCAAATAGTCCATTTGCTAACTCTTTACAGGTGGTCCCTGTATTAAGCAGAAATTCTGAGACTGGAGGGCAAGCTCCAGTTTCACAATTGGACCATAAACTTGGACAAGTGACTTAAGCTTTTTGAGATTTTGTGTGTTCTTCTGTAAAATTAGACTAACAATACATAACCTACTTAAATCACAAAAGTACTAAGTGGATAAAGTGAGATGATAAAGAATAATGGAAATAACTAAGAAAATTTAAACTTTTATTAACTTTATCATACCATACCGAATTCAGTTGAGAATGTTGTTAGGATACCATCAGGTGACTGATGGACGTGTGGTCAATGGCATATGTTGCTAAGACCAGACTGATTTAATGAATTTCTGTGAGGCCCAGGTTTAGAGCTTGTAGCTATGGGGCACGGCTTAATCAGACAGGGCCCCTGAACACATTATAATCTAGTGAAGGAGGCAGGCACAAACTGAAAAGTGTTACGATGGACCTTTTAAAAATGAGACAGAGAACAAGGAAGGAAAACTAACTCCAGTGGGAATATGAGAGGATCTTGTGAAAAAAGCAGGATTAGCACTTGAAAAAATGGATACAGCTGACAACCATCAATTGTAAATCGAGAAGAGAGTAGATTTAGGTTTTTCACAGAATGAATAAATTGCAGTTTTTTAATGTAATGACTTACTGTTGGGATTAGGACATCCCAAGATTTTTTGTTACTGTTGGATCATAAACATACTTAGATAAAAATCATTATACGTATAATTTCGGTGAGATATTTGGGTAAATGAACATGAATTACTTTGTACCTCTTGATTACCTAGATACAGCATCAGAAAAATTTTAATAGTTTCTCTTTTCTTATCCTTGGTTTTCTTGCTAATTGGTTAAAAGAGATGCTGCTGACTATAGTGAAATGATTTGCCTACCACTTGCTCTCGAGTTTGGGAGATTTTAGAGCCTCTTGGAAATTCTTTCTTCACATAGAAATTTGGAAAAATGCTTTCTAGAAATGTCCTGATGTTTAAATAAAATATAGTAAGTCTTTTAGCAATTGCCTATTTAGCAAGGTTTGATGGATAGGTTTTAGTATTTGTTCCGGTTTGCATTTTTAAAAAAGATTGTAGTGATGCTGAAGGTCATCTGAAGAAGATTTAGATTTCTTAGTGTTGTTGACACTTTTATGCCTACTGTCTCATGGCCATGCGAGGGTACTAGCAATAGACATTACTGAGGAGAAAGGGATGACAGATCCGGGCTCTCTGGTCTTTTGGCCAGAAGTTTCCCTATCAAGGCCACTTTTTTTTTTAAGTTTATTTATTTATTTTGAGAGACAGAGAGAGAGAGAGAGAGAGAAGGAGGGTGTGAGTGAAGGGGGGAGGGGCCGAGAGAGAGGGAGAGAGTATCCTAAAAAGGCCCCATAATCAATCAGCACACAGTCCAAAGTGGCGCTTGACAGGGGGCTTGACCCTGAGATCATGACCTGAGCCAACATCAGGAGTCAGGGACGCTTAACTGACTGAGCCACCCAGGCACCCCCAGTCTCCGCTTTTAAAGACTCTACTAATGGACCACGGCTCCTTCAGTAAATTGTTTTCACATCTCCAAACTGATGATTACAGTATTATTATTATTACTATTACTATTATTATTATTATTATTATTATTTTAATAAGGGAGGCATTTCACATTCTTCAGTCAGTTGCTTCACCTGAAATTGTAGTTACCTTTTGAGTAGCTACCTAGAATTAAAAAAAAAAGTGACCTTTATATGGTCCAGACTACTGTGCAGAAACTTGATCCTAGGGTTCATGGCCAAAGCTCTTGTTTGTTAACAAATAGCTGCTTTACCTGTTTCATCTTCTTTGTATATAAGCACCTGAGGTTTCTCCCAAGGGCAAGAGAAGACTGGGAACAAGTCATATTGGAAATATTATTTGAAAATTGTTCAATGTTACTTCCATAGCTTGTTTAGCTTTGAGAGACCCTGCCAATATGTGAATGGGGGGCAGCAGTTTAGGGATAAATCCTGGACCAGGATGGGTCTGTCATGAAATGGACAGTATTATGGCACTGTCATTTTTAACCTTTGAAATTTAAATATAGGTGACTGATGTATGGTGCAAGATTAGTTATTTCAGTCTGTTCCCTCTTCATCTTGACACCATCTAAACACCACTAAAGGAGCTGTCAGTTCTCGTGATGAGTGGACTGGAAGTAACCTACCCGGTGCTCTCAATTTAGCTGCCCGTATTATTGATTTGATAGCCCAGACCCGGCATCTTGGGAAGCAGGACAGCAGAGACACAAGCGAAAAGACAAACCTTTGATGATTTAGTGGCCTGTATATGAGGCATCAGGATATTCAGATACCCCTCTGTCTCTTTCTGTGTGAAGGAATTATAGTGATGGTTCAATAAAACACACTTCCAAAGGAGAAAAATTTGCCCTTAAATTGTTGTCTCCTAACCTTTTGCTCAACCCCCAATTAATTCTAGGAAATTAATAATCCAATTCATCCCGTTCTAAGATTTTGAGTAGATATTTTCGAGAAGACTAATGTTTTGTATTCAACAGTCAGACACATGTGAATCATCTTCTGTGTGTTCTCTCTTTTGCTCATGCAACAGCAGAGAGCTGACTCATGACTGGTTCTCTTCCAAACTGGAGCTCAAGATTTCAGACCAATGAATTCCAGAACAGGAAATTCAGCAGCAAACATTTTGGTGGAAATGTCAAGGGTTTCTCTGGCTCCTGCAATCTTCAAGGGCTTCTAAGGATATGGAACTCTAAGATTACCTTCTTCAGTATGCACAGTGCTGAGGGCTGACTGTATGCAGTACAGAAATGGGGTGATTCAGACTTGGAAAAAAAACACTGTTTCTCATTATGCTTAAGTTCTAGAGCTGTTTCGAAGGTTTGTTTCTCTGCGTACCTTCATGAGAGGAATATGAGACAGGGCCCATTAGAAATGGCTAGCCTCTTTTACCTGGGTTCTTTTAGTTACTGACAAACCCAGAAAGAATGTTTCTCTGCAAAGCTGAAGAAAGTGAGAGAGTTGCTTATTTTTCTATGACAACTAAAATACTTAAATCAGATAATCATTTAAATATTGATATAATTTTTAAAAATTGTTTACCTATATACCTATCAGGTAAACAATTAGCTCCAGGTGAACAAAACAATTTTCATATAAATCAGCTCTAATAAACTGTTTATAAAGCCAAGCATACAGTGATAAAATTTGACCTTCCTAAATGTTGTCTTTTCCTATGTCTTGTCTTTATCAGTGAATATGGAAGGACATGGTCAGTACCTCTGCTTTTCTGGGTAAAAATAATAATGAACTAACCACGTGAGTTAGTTTGGAAAAGACTTCGTTGTCTGTCCACACCTAACACAGCTGACCAATGTTATGACATAGAGCACTGTAAGATCTAAATGTAAATCACAAAATGAACCGGAATCTAGATCGGAGGTCTGCAAGCTACAGGCCCAGGACAAATCTGTCCTGCTGCATTGCTTTTTTTAATAAATAAAGGTTCATTGGAACACAGCTACACCCATCATTTTGCTACCTGTTGTCCACAGCTACTTTTACACTATAAAGGCAGAGACGGAATGGTCAGTAAATCTGAAAATATTTATTATCTGGACATGTAAGGAAAATTTTTCAACCCCTGCTCTTGATCAACAACTTTACGATACACAAAAATCAGGAGGACCTATTGGGTGATACCGGTAAAACCAAAAGAGAGGCAGAAGGAAATTTTAAAAAACAGAAAAGGAACATTGGAAAAGGAAAAAGAATGGATTGAAAGATATCAAGAAGAGAAATGAGAATAAGAAAATAGGAAAAGAAAAAAAAGAAAACAAATCCCATTTTAGTTGTGGGTTGTACAGTGTCACTGCCTAATAGATTCTATAGAACCTCGAGTATCTGCACTAGAAGCTTTCTGATTTTAGTTTAACCGAAGAACATGTTATGTGGCAGTAAACTTTTCAGAGGTTTTGAGGGGAAAGAGGTATTACTGACCAATGGATGGTGTTCAATTGCGTATTCTCCAATACCGTATCAATTTGCTATTTGATTAATTATTGAATTAATCTGAAAAAAATATTTAACGAATGTTGCCAAGTTTCAGTTCCAGTCAGCTTATCTCTTTGTGACTATGAGATTTCTTAAATTTTTAGAAAATGTTTGTTTGTTTGTTTCTTTCTTTCTTTCTTTATTTTGAGAGAGAGAAACAGCATGAGCGGGGGGAGTGGCATGATGGGGTGGGGGTGGGGGGGAGAGAATGTCAAACAGGCTCCATGCTGGCAGTGCAAAGCCCAATGCGGGGCTCGATCCTACGAACTGTGAGATCATGGCCTGAGCCAAAACCAAGAGTCGAGGGCTTAACCGACAGCCACCCAGGTACTCCACATTTAAAAAAAAAAAAATTGAACAGTAATCATTCCCAAAATGCCAGGCTCATCAGTTCTTAGAAACAATTTTAAAATTGGGCTTTGAATCTGACAAAGCCTTAATAGCAGCTCCAATGGCACTGGTTTAATTTAAACTGACAATACGTTTTTTTTTTTTTTTTTAAGTTGAACATTGATTCTCATTTCAGCTCTGTTTTTACGAAAAGAGTAAACATTTTGAATATACTAGAAGAAAAATACATCAGTGCAAGCAAAAACAGGCTTTGCTTAAAAAGTAGTGTGAGACACCATCACCCAGAAAGATGTTTGTCAGAGTAGTAAATATTCTTGGAAGATAATTTTGTGAGGGCTGACGCTATTATTTTAAATGCTTTTAATGAACATGCCTATAGAAAATTAGGGGAGGATCGTGGAAAGAGGTAGACAGACAAGGTCAAGGCTTTCTCCTATCACCCACTAGTCATTTGACTTTTGGTGAATCACTGTGTACTTCCTCGTGAGTAAAATCAAGTACGCCACGCCCTATTTTGTGAGGAGTTGTAAGAGATTAAGTAAAATAATTCACAAAAATCATTTATCACAGAACTTAGTATACAGCTAACGCAAATAGATCATGTATAGTTGCTTTTATTATTTTTTATATATCATGTCCTAATAAATACAAATTTGCTTTTTTGTGAATTTTAGAAATGATAAGACAATTGGAGCTATTTTCTTCTATGATAATACAAAGGAGTGAGCTGCTTCTATGTATTTGACTTTTTAAAATTCCACCTAGAAGTGTGATCATGCAGTGTTTTCTTTCTGTGTCTGGCTTTTCTTGCTTAGCATAAGGTTTGTCTTCCAGGTTCATCCATGGGGTAGCAAATGGCAGAAACTCCCTTTTTTAGAGGCTGGATAATATATCATTATTTATACGTTTGTACTTATAGACGTGTAAAATCTCACAATTTCTTTTTCCATTCACCTACTGGTGGACACACGGTGTTTTCCCCCGATCCCTTGACTACTCGGAATAATGTTGCAATGAATGTAGGACCACAGATATCTCTATGAAGTACTGATTTTATTTACTTGGGGATTATACGGAGAAGGGTTGCGGGATCCTATGGTAGTTCTAATTTAGTTTTTTTGAGGAACCTCAGACTACTGTGTTAATTTACATTCTAACCAACGGCGTGCAAGGGGGCCAACTTTTCTATATACTTGCCAATAAGTGTTATCTTTTATTTTCTTGATAAAGGCCATCTTAACAGGTATGAGGTGATATCTCATTGTGGTTTTGATGTGCATTTCTGTGATGGTTAGTGATGCTGAGTACCTTTTCTTATTCCTGTTACCCATTTTTTATGTCTTCTTTGGAAAAATGTCTATTCAGGTCCTTTGACTATTCATCCATAAACACACTTCTTTGGAGAGTAATTGCTTCTAAACCTATTTTGGTTATGCTGGAGTCCTTTTGATTACTTCTACACTAGTGGCTTCTCTGGATGATATCAGTTAATATTCCTTCCTCCTGTTTGTTAAAAAACAAACAAGCACAAAAAACACCCCAAATCCCACCATTTTACCTTTAGTGCTACCTGTTTAAAATATTTTAACTAGAAATCACCTCAGATATTTACACAATTTAAATAATACTAAAATGTTTTATATATATATATATATATATATATATATATATATATACACACACTAGAAAAAGTCAGGCTAGAATTAATATCTCTTAAATATTATATAGCAAGATCTTTCCTAGAACTTCTCCCCAGGAATAATATTTTTGATTGAATGATTTGGGAGAAAACATTAGAAAGAAAAAATACAATCTATGTAATATGCTATGCTAAAGTAAAATTATTATATGAACCTATAGCATTATAAAAATTGGTGTTAGTTTGCAAAATGTGTTTAGTAAAACTGAGGCAGATGTTTTTTGCATTGTGAAATTATTACAACAGTAACCAAAAGTTTGTAGGAGTTCTGGTAACTGAATTTGTAGAATCAAACAGAAAACAAAAAAACCCTGGAAAATTAATAATATGAATTAATTCTAACATTTAGCGCAAATATGTGTTTGGGAAAATTATTCTCTTAGCAATCTTTATTATCAACTTTTGTCCACAAAAATTGAAAGACACAGAGATTTCAAATATAAATAACTTCTAAGTGATACGAAAAGCAAAAACAAAAGCTCATGGAAAACTGAAAATCTTCTGATTTTATCTTTTAAGTTCTAGTGTTGAACATTTTCATGTTTTTGATTCTATTGTACAGTGTTTTCACATTTTTAAAACACCCTACCATTCATTACATTGACAGCACCTTTAGATGTTTATTTTCAGGAAAAAAATTTACCTTATGCACACATTATGTGAAATTTCTGCTGCTTACAAGTAACAGGTGTTACCTTTCATTATTCCCACTTTGTTTCACAATTTTTAATTCTATAAACAATGTTTTACCAACTGTCTTATAACATAGAAGACATAGGTATGTTTTTTACAAAAAACAGCACTTTAAAGAAGCCTACTGATCTGCTATTTCTCTCCTTTGAACAAGAGCCTGAAAAACCAAATTTGAAATTTTGAAAAATCACATTCTTTCATCCATGTAATGAAAACAATTATGTAAGCCATCCTTACTAGGGCTTCAAAAACTGAAATTCAGCACTTAGATCTGAGATTCATTACCTTATAGACCTAAAGGGACCTTTGATGTTACACTGCTCTATTTACGAATGTCTTGGGGCACTTTTGAATTAAAACAAAACAGCCAACTCACTTAGTTGTCTTTTCAAAAAAATAAGAGTAATGTTATCTCCAGGAGAAGGAAGTTTTTTTAGTTACTACACACAGATCAAGAAAATATTTTTGGTGGATTTAGGCATGTTTCAACCAAACAAAACATGAATATTAGACATTTGGCTTTGTCTGTTGATGATTGCCTTTTAATTTTAGAAATCAGAAATCTTTTGGAAAAAAGAAATCAGAAATCTCCTTTTTTTATCATTATAAGGGTGATTTATTATGTTTGTTTAATGATAATATTGTATATTTCTGTTTTAATTATTGCTATTCTTCTTCTTTTCACTATTTTTCTTAATAAACCACAATTTCTTTTACTTTCATAACTTCTAATATTTTGAGATGTAATATTAATTTATATTAAAAGCTGATTTATGTTTTAAAAATGTCTTAGGCTTATATTTCTGTATTTTTAAGCTCAAATATAAAATAGTTACTTTTTAAAATTTAAATTCAAGTTATTTAACATACAGTGTACTGTTGGTTTCAAGAGTAGAGCCCAGTGATTAATCACTTCCATATAACACCCAATGCTTATCCCAACAAGTGCTCTCCTTAATGTCCATCACCCATTTAGCCCATCTCTCCCACCTCTCCTCTAGCAACTCTCAGTTTGTTCTCTGTATTTAAGAGTCTCTTATAGTTTGGCTCTCTCTCTGTTTTTATCTTATTTTTCCTTCCCTTCTCCTATGCTCATCTGTTTTGTTTCTTAAATTCCACATATGAGTGAAATCATATGTTGTCTTTCTCTGACTGACTTATTTTGCCTAGCATAATACACTCAAGTTCCATCTATGTTGCTGCAAATGGCAAGATTTCATTCTTTTTGATTGCCAAGTAATATCCCATTACATAGATACAGATATAGAGATAGATATATAGATATAGATATAGATATATAGATGATATAGATATAGATATACAACATCTTCTTTGTCCATTTGTCAGTTGATGGAAATTTGAGCTCTTTCCATAATTTGGCTATTGTTGATAGTGCTTCTATAAACATCAGGGTGAATGTGCCCCTTTGAATCAGCATTTTTGTATCTTTTGGATAAAAATGTCCCAACAAACAAGACTCCTGGGCCAGATGGCTTCCCAGAGGAATTCTACAAGACATTTAAAGAAGAGTTAATACCTATTCTCAAACTGTTACAAAAAATAGAAATGGAAGGCAAGCTTCCAAACTCATTCTATGAAGCCAGCATTGCCTTGTTTCCCAAACCAGAAAAAGACCCCACTAAAAAGGAAACTTCTAAGCCAATATCCCTGCTGAAACTTGATGCAAAAATTCTCAACAAGACACTAGCAAATTGAATTCAAGAGTACATTAAATGAATTATTCACCATGATCAAGTGGGATTTATTTATGGCTGCAGGGCTGGTTCAATATTTGCAAATCAATCAAAGTGATATACCACATTAATAAAAGAAAGAACAAGAACTGTATGATCCTCTCAATACATGCAGCAAAATCATTTGACAAAATATAGCATCCTTTTTCAATAAAAACCCTCAAAAAAGTAAGGATACAGGGAACATACCTCAACATCAGAAAGGCCTTATATATGAAAGACCCATAGCTAATATCATCAATGGGGAAGGATTGAAGGCTTTCCCCCGTAGGTCAGAAACACAACAGGGATGTCCACTCTCACCACTGTTTTTCAACATAGTACTGGAAGTCCTAGCCTCAACAACCAGACAACAAAAAGAAAAAAAAAAAAGCATACAAATTGGCAAGAAAGAAGTCAAACTTTCACTCTTCACAGGTGATGTGGTACTCTACGTGGAAAACCCAAAAGACTCCACCAAAAAACCATGAGTACTGATACATGAGTTCAGCAGACTCGCAGGATATAAAATCAATGTAGAAAAATTGGTTGCATTTCTATACACCGATAATGATGCAGCAGAAAGAGAAATCAAGGAATCGATCCCATTTACAGTTGGACCAAAACCCATAAGACCTAGGAATAAACCTAACCAAAGAGGTTAAAGATCTGTACACTGAAAACTATAGAAACCTTATGAAAGAAAGTGAAGAAGACACAAAGAAATAAGGAAACATCCATGCTTGTGGACTGTAAGAACAAATATTGTTGAGATGTCTATACTACCTAATCTACACGTTCAATGCAATCTCTATCAAATAACACCATCATTCTTCACAGAGCCAGAAAAGAGTCTCCTTAATGTTCCATTCTCCTACTTATACTAAAATCAAAGATTAACATGACTTTCACCAGATTTACACAACTCAAGATTAAATTGAGGAAAGATGGCTATAATTATATTTCTATAGTGAAGGAACTTATCCTGATATTTTTGAAAAATCCTTAAATTCTACCAGAACCTAACAAAAAGGCATAGAATACATTTCTCCCTCAAAGCTCTCAAAAGGAACTAAGACAAATTATATCTTGATACCTCATTTCTAGCTTCCTGGCTGTGAGACAATAAATTCCTATTGGTCTAAACCACTCAGTTTGTGGTACTTTGTCCTCACTGACCCACATTAATCCATCAAAGCAAGAAGTTGGAGTCTTGCTTTGTTAGATATTTTAAGAGATCTTATAATTTGGTTTATTAGTTCATCTCATATTTAGACAAGAGTTATAGATTTATTTTCTAAATTGTGTTAATATTGATAAAGTTTTATCAATTCTTATGGAAGCTAGGGAAGCCAATTTTATAGAGCAATAGAAATGGAAGTGTCAACATGTATTAAGAGTTGTCAATCATTTAAAAATATAAAAAGCATTAATTACTCCCATTAGGTCTTTAGAAAAGTGTAGTTGAATGTCCAAGTGATTTTGTGACTTTTTAAAATTTAGTGGAACAGGCTTTTCATGTTTTTCTTTACTTTTTCCTTAAAGTTGTAGCAATCACCTATCTTTACCCTTATTTAAAAAGATCCAAAGAGACACTAATTTTGAGTCATTTTATCATTGAAAGTGTTTCAATCTACAAAAGTTAACCATTGCATACTAGAAATTTGGTTTCTTTCTATTCAAAAGCTTTCCTTGAAAGAGAAATTTATATAGGTAAAAAGACAAACCATATAACCAGAGAAGATTCTACCAATGATTAAAAAAACAACAAAAAACGTTACTTCTTTGTTCTCGTATGTCAGGAAATATCAGAAATTTAAGACAAACACAGATACACAAATTAAATAAAGACTAATAAGAAAATGGGTCCAGATTTCTTGTCCAGCTGACAGAGACTCAATTTCTGACATCTACCACATGTCAACTGCGTAATTCAAAAATCAGATTTCACCATGGTTGTCACCAGAAACAGACTTGATTATAAATAGAGTTACTGAGTAGAGCTAAAAAAAAACTCAGTTCTCATTCATAATATTTGCCAAAGGACCTAAACAAAACAAAGCCTAAGGCTTAGCTGGCATAGGTCCAGACAAGGTAAACCATCAAATTTCACATTTCTCTTGGCTTTCATGGCAGAACAGAGGTATACTATCACCTATGGAACCTATAGGAATGACTGTCAAAGATGATTCAGAGACAAGTGCAATTAGAAAAAAACATCTTATGAAGAACACAAGGGAATCAGATTGCAGAAGAAGATTTTTCAAATATAAAACACAACAAAGAAGAAATATAAATTAAGATGATTATTGAATGTACATTCATCAGCTCATGTTGACAAACAGTAATTTTTCAAATTATCATATATTCATAAATAATGTGTCTTCAAATATCAGGACATCAAGAATTAACAATAAACTTCTCTTTGTTAGGAAGTCCAGTTTAAAGGAAATATTCAAGATTTTATTATTGTGGGGACAAGAACCAATCAGAATGACTTCTTTATTTTTAGCTGATCATAGATATCCACACCCCCCCCGCCCCCCGCCTTGATTGTGGTTTGTAAAGTATACAGTAGTTATATTAAGTTCAGGACAAAGTAATGGATTTTATTACCTCACAACCCACTACCTCTACTCCTTAGGCAAGTTTCTAACCTTCTCTGTGCTCCAGGTTTTTCACCTGCAAAAGTGAATGGCAAAAAGATTATCTTTCTCAGTGAGTTGTTATAAGGATTAAATTAGTGTTCAGCAAGGACTGCAATATAGTAAGCAATATAAGAATGTATGTCCTTATTGCTATTATGTGGATGGAAATGAGCCAATGGAGAAGAGAAACTGATGATGCAGGAGAGGACAACTTCTGCGGTGATGTCCTTAAGTAGATGAAGATCAGCAGATGGGATCTAGTGCCCAAGTAGAAACAGGGCGGCGTGGATAGGGACATAGAAGATATGTCCAAATAAGCATGAAACAAAAGCACGATACATGGGTGCAAAGTATACAGGAGATGTGGTAGAGGGGACTTTTCTCCAGACTGCTTGCATTTTCTCCACCAACTAAGAAGCATCTGGAAGTGAAAATAAGGAAGGCTGTATTAGAGGAGGGGAAGGTGTAATACTGCCATCTCAGAGACTAGAGTAAACTGACAGTGTAGTAGGACTCTGAAGGCAGAATCTGAAATACCAAGGATTGTGGCAGAGAAAACATTATTGACATAGTCTGAATATGTTATTTTTATGTTTTTTATGAGGTTTTAGATTCAAGACCAAATTCCACTTTATGTTGGACTTAAATCCTGTAAACTTTATAGAATTCCACCTTATAGAAGTGGCTATTATAATTTCTATTTCTTGTATAGCATTATCCATTGGAAGATTTTGGCTACATTTCTAAAACCTCAAAAAAATTTCAGTGGATAAAAGCACATTATTTTATACGTATACCTGCTTTATGGATATCCATGAATTTGGTTTTAATGGTAAAATGCAACAATAAAGAAATTTAGCAACAGTGAGGGGCCCACCTGAGCTTACTGGTTATTAATGAAAAATGAAACCAGTCACACAGGTTCTATGAATAAGAAGACATTAGATACTTGGACCAAGATAGAGCTGAGAAAGTTAAAGTTACATGCAAGAAGTTCACATAGAGGTGAATTATATAATCTCAGCTGGATAGAAGAGGAAGCAGGAATATAAGTGGGTAAAGTTCAAATATGTTAGGATCAACGGATGATAGAAAGGGCTTAGTTATTGACAATGGCCTGTTCTGGAAGTAAGAAGCTGAGCTAAGTTAGGGGATGATATTATGGAGAAAAGAAGGCAGGATCTGGGAGAACTGTATGTTGGATGAGTTATCCATATACATGTGGGAATATCGCCATCTTTATTTCAAAATAAAAATATTCAGGTGTTGGTGGAATCACATCTTTATGCATCCCTAACCTTAGAAAATGCGGTTCGGCTTATATTTTTATTTGTTTTTATTACTATCAGCTCCAGCTATGCCAGTCTTTTGAAAAGGAAAATTCATAGTGAGGTAGCCTTTTCACTCTTAAGATGGTACAGAGATAATAGTTTTTGATGTAATGAAGACTATAGGATGGAAATGAGTTCTGGATATTTCCCTCTTAACACTCAAGTCGTTCATTCTCAATGTACCCTGTATCTGTTGTCAAGTGTCTTCTTCAATCAGACAGTCAAGTGTCTTATTCCCTCTGAGAATAGTAATTCATTAATTTATTCTCCCTAAAGAATAAATTGTGAGGAGTTTGATATTTTTTAAGGACAGTAATTTGAAATTGCCATTAATAGCAGAAAAGCACTGAAAACCATAGGAGAATAGTAGAAAAAATAGTGATAAATCTCCTTGGGCTTTAATTTAAATTATTTAAAATGTTAAAAACAGATTTCATAAAATTCCTCTTTTCTTATATGAAATAGTATTTGGTAGGTCACTGATTATTTGTTTGTAAAATAAAAGCTATGTAAAGCATTTCTAAACTTGACTAATGAAAAGAAATATTATAGACTCTTATAAGAAAAATATTGTTTGAACAAGATCATTTTACCTATCTGTAGTGGTATTCTTCTCTCTACTTTGCTAAAGAATGACAGAAGAGAAGCCTGCACTCTTATTAGATTTTGTACTTTCATGTTCAAGAACCTATTCTTTGAAGCTGAATCTGAAATATAAAGTATTACTGCCAAGAGCATCATTGGCATAGCTTGGACATTTTGTTTATATTTTCAGAGTGGATTAGATTTGTGCCCAGTTTCCACTTGGTATTGAAAATAAATCCTGCCAACAGCTTCGAAGAACTGACTGTAGTGGATTTTTATTCTTTGTTTTCTTGTCTATATTTAATTAAAAACAAAGCAGTTATTTATCTACTGGGGCGTATTTATCCAGTGATAGTCTTTAAAAAAATTTTTAACCTTTATTTAGTTTTGAGAGAGAGAGAGACAGAGCATGAGCAGGGGAGGGTCAGAGAGAGAGGGAGACACAGAATTTGAAACAGGCTCCAGGCTCTGAGCTGCCAGCGCAGAGCCCGACGCGGGGCTCGAACTCATGAACCTCAAAATCGTGACCTGAGCTGAAGTCCGATGCTTAACCGACTAAGCCACTGAGGCGACCCCAGTGCCTTTTACTCTTCTTTTCTTTTAAGTTTTTATTTATTGGTCTTTTATTCTTCTTTTCTTTTAAGTTTTTATTTAAATTGCACTTAGTTAACATACAGGGTAATATTAGTTTCAGGTGTACAATATAGTGACTCAACACTTCTATACATCACTCGGTGCTCATCACAAGTGCCCTCCTTAATCCCCAATGCTTATTTAACCCATCCCCCCCCCCCCATTTCCCCTCTGGTAACTACAGTTTGTTCTCTACAGTTAAGAGTCTGTTTCTTAATCTGCTTCCTTCTCTGTTTCCCCCCCCCTTTTCTTGTTTGTTTTGTTTCTTAAGTCCCAAATATGAGTGAAATCATATGGTATTTATCTTTGATTGACTTATTTCACTTAGCGTAATATTCTCTAGTTCCATTCATGTTGTTACAAGTGGCAAAATTTCCTTCTTTTTTATGGCTGAGTAATATGCCATTGTCTATATGTACCTGACCTTCTTCATCCATTCATTAGTCGATGGGCAGCTGGGCTGTTTCCGTAATTTGGTTATTGTAGATAATGCTGCTATAAACACTGGGGTGAATGTATCCCTTTGAATTAGTATTTTTGTATTCTTTGGGTAAATACCCAGTAGTGCAATTGCTGGATCATAGGGTAGTTCCCTCACACGATATTTTAACTACAAACTTAAGCTCTTTAAAAGTAATTGTATCTGGGGGCGCCTGGGTGGCTGAGTCAGTTAAACGTCCAACTTCGGCCCAGGTCATGATCTCACAGTTGGTGAGTTTGAGTCCCGCGTTGGGCTCTGTGCCAACAGCTCAGAGCCTGGAGCCTGCTTTGGATTCTGTGTCTCATTCTCTCTCTGCCCTTCCCCCACTTGTGCTCTGTCTCTCTGTCTCTAAAAAATAAATGTAAAAATATTTAAAAATATATAAAAAAATAAATAAAAGTAATCATATCTGGCAACAAACACAGTACTTTCCATATGTACCTAATTAATATGCTGTAATTTGTGTCAGTGCTGAAAAAAAGGTAGAGGAAATGTTGGCAGAACTATAAGAATTTCTGTAAACAATGACAGTTTATAGAACATTGTAACATTATAACTTCTTCATGCATAAACGTATAACATTTAAAATTAAACTGAGCTGGGGCGCCTGGGTGGCTCAGTCGGTTAAGCGTCCGACTTCGGCTCAGGTCATGATCTTGCGGTCCGCGGGTTCAAGCCCCACGCCGGGCTCTGTGCTGACAGCTCAGAGCCTGGAGCCTGCTTTCGATTCTGTGTCTCCCTTTCTATGCCCCTCCCCTGCTCATGCTCTCTCTCTCTCTGTCTCTCAAATATAAAATAAAACATAAAAAAATTAAAGTAAATTAAACTGAGCTACTCGTAAGCCATGAAACCGTTCCAATACCATTATGATGTTGCAGATGTTATTTTACTTTAATAATGGTGAAGTAATGTGAGTCATGATTTCATAACTAAGCAACTTTATTAAGATAGCATTTACTGGATCTTCATATGCGTTTAAAACAAAGTCCATTATCTGGGGGTGCCTGGATGGTTCAGTTGGTTGAGCATCCGACTTTGGCTCAGGTCATGATCTCGCGGTTGACACGTTCGAGCCCTACGTCCAGCTCTGTGCTGACAGCTCAGGGTCTGGAGCCTGCTTCGGATTCTGTCTCCCTCTCTCTCTTCCCCTTCCCCACTCATGCTCTATCTCTCTCTGTCTCAAAAAATAAATGCATATTAAGAAAAATTTTTTTAAATAAAGTTCATTATCTTGACAAAAAGGCAAAATTAATTCTTGTCTGCATCCCCATATCATAATGGGCTTGACCTTTTGGGTCTTGTTTGATTAGAAAGAACTAGGGGCATCTCAGTGACTCAGTGGGTTGAGAGTGCACTTCCGGCTGAGGTCATAATCTCACGGTTTGTGAGGTTGAGCTCCTGGTGACAGCATGGAGCCTGCTTGGGATGCTCTCTCCCTCTCTCTCCTCTCCTTGCTCTCTCTCTCTCTCTCTCAAACTAAATAAATAAAAACTTAAAATAAAAGAATAGCAAGCATGTTTTAAGTGTTAAATGGTATTATTAATTCTTTTAAATAAGTGAAGTAGTTGATAAAGTTTTCAACAGGCTAGTGAAACAATCACTGACTTTATTCACGTTTACTCCTTCTCCGATGTGTCAATCAGTCTGGTTACACAGAGTTAAAGAAGATGCGACACTTCCTCCCATGCAAAGAGTCCTTTATAGGAATGCATGATTTGCATAAGTATGCTCTTTTCACAAGGAAGTAAGGCATTTTGCCTCTTGAAATCTCTGTGAAATATCATGTATTAAGTTTGCCTACAGCAAGGACAAAAACCTAAAAAAAAAGAGTTTTATTTCATGAAATGGCCCTGTCTGGACAATAATTTTCTCTTCCATATTCACTGTATATAAGGAATCTCTTTTATGCATTTTATTTCTTCTTTCATCTTCTGTATGAAGCCAGGATTGGCTACCATATGTTCACTTTCTGTAGGTAATGGGCCAACCCTCTCAGCAGGTCCTTGAGTATATTTGAGCCCCTTTCTTGGTTTCTTATGGCACACTCTGGGCTGTGGACAGAAAACCACATTTTCCCAAGATCTTCAGGAGTCTTTGACATAATCTGAAAAGGTGGCTTTCCCTTTTCTGGTGAGAGCTTAGAAGAAATTCCTCTTCTATCTCAGTAAAAAAGTGGACACCTACTCTCTTGCTGGAGGTAGAGAAACATTCACATATCCTTAAACACAGTCAAATCTGTGAATTCAAATCTGCTTAGTTATCTTTTTAAGGAGGCTGATGAAATTAGTTGTTATATGAGAATCACGGTTGGCGACAGGTTGATAGCGATAAGGACTGGAGGGAAAGTATGACTTGCTTCTTAATTTCTACTTTTGATCACCATGAAGGAAGACGCTGTAATCCATATTACACTTTGAAATCACGGCAGACAGAAATTCATAAGAGGCCTCAAATAGTACTTTCACTTGATATCAAGTGTTATACAGGAGGAAAACATTAGCTAATACAATAACTTCCTAAGTTTGTTCGTTCCATTTTTCACACACCAGTTCTCTACCTACATAGCACAGTACTGTTTTAATGGCTCAGTTCAACTTTTAACAGCTCTCACCAGCGTCATGAGCTTCTAGAATTAGAAGAATAGAGGCAAGAAACAAAAATATGTTTGTACTGCTTTCATTTTTACCTATGTTACCTCTACTGGTGCTTTTTATTTCTGCACGTGAATTTGAGTTACTATCCAGTTTCATCTTATTTCAGTCTGAATGTGAACAAAACTGGTGTTGCGGGCTGAATCGTATTTCTCCAAAATTTGTATATGGAAATCCTAGCCCCCAGAATGTACCTCAGAATGTAACCATATTTGGAGATAAGTTATTTAAAGAGGTAATACAGTGGGTCTTAATCCCATATAACTGGTGTTCTCATAAGAGGACACTTTGACATTAATCCAGTGTTCCTATTGCTTTTATGGAGGGGAGGATTTTAATATGAATGCCAGCTTGGGATTTAAATTGTCTCTTCAATGATTTTAATTCTGCTTTCTCCCCAGCACCAAGGCCAAGACAGGCTGTGTGTGTGTGTGTGTGTGTGTGTGTGTGTGTAGGTTTTATTTACTGTTTACATTCACTTTTAAAAGAAGGCTATAACTCATGAGATCCACATGTATGCATGTATATTCGTTTATCTGCATTTTCAGGAGGGAGCACTAGGCTTTATCACATCTTCCCTTTTTCCCTCAAAGCCAGAAAAATGGAAGGTCAATGCCACAATGATTGGGCCCCTCAACACTTGCTTTTTTCTCTAAGCTTTCCATTGATTTGACTTCTGTCCTTTATTCATCCTTCAAATTCTTGCCATTTATGCAATCCTCTTACTAGGTAAAGTGCACTTTTTCCAGATTCAGAGTTGACTTGTTTAGAGCTGTTCAAACTTTCTCATGCACCAAACTGTCAGAAGTAGAAGTCAGAAGTAGACCTTTATTTTTAATGAACAATATTCCCTAAAACTTCTCCTCTCTTGTTTCATCTCCCAGTAGTAATAAAACTTTAAAATCAAAGTCTCTAAATTAATTTTGCAGTGATGCTTCTTTTTCACTTGGCATAGTGTTTATGCCAATGCTACTGTTCAGAAGAACCAAGCATTTTCCATTTACATTTAGTTATTTCCTCTAGTCTTTAGAAGAAAATCACTTAAGTAAGGAAGGTGTCCTTGACTTGATCGGTTGCACAGTGATGAGTAGCCATGACTAGTAGAAAGCAATCTTGGTCAGAGATTAAATGTGGCCATTGTCACTTACATGTGTAGATTAATATATTCATGTATATTATACTTTTGGCTCACTAGACAAAGATAAGCCAATATTACATTTAGATATTCGTCTAGTCCAGAGGTATAAAATTTTATTTATTATACATATCTTGCCACTTTTGCTTTTCACGGACATTGCAATTATAATAGATCAATCTTGACTGTTTTACCCTCTATATTCAGGCATGGCCTTCTAAGCCTTCTTAACATGGTATACCGGGTGGTCTCTGGTAATTGATCATAGTTGGCACAACATGTGAAACTGCCATCCATAATTGTTGACTACCATGTTAGCATTTAGATTTTAAAATTCTGCAGAGAATGGCTCCTGAGTGGCTCAGTCGGTTAAGTATTCGACTTTTGATTTCAGCTGAGGTCATGATCTCAGGGTTCATGAGATCAAGCCCGGACAGCACAGAGCCTGCTTGGAATTCTCTTTCTCCCTCACTCTCTGCTCATCCCCTGCTCACTCTCACTCTCTCAAAATAAATAAATAAACATTTTAAAAAATTCTACAGAGAAATAACCAACTCTGTTAAGGTATCTAAAAACAAAGTCATCTCAAATTGTTAAAACCAGAACTATTTTATAAAGGTATTTTTACTCCTATTGATTTGTCATATTTTGTCATCATTTTTTAAGATTTATTTGTTTTTGAGAGAGACATAAGTATTTAAAAATTATATGACATAGTCTAGCTCTTTCACTTTTAATCACATATAATGAAAACTTCTTGGCTCAAGTTCCTAAAGAATGAACCCTGGGTGACAGGTGTTGGAATAGCTTGGCAATGAAGGTCCAATGCATATTGTTGCCAAGTCTGGGAAAACTACAAATTGGCACAGAGTTGAGTCTGAGATGAGAGAATTGGTATTATAAGAGGCACCTAAGATAGATTGCCAAGATTTCATTTGAAGATGCTGTAAACTTTGCAAAAGAGATCCTAAATATAGAATTGTAAAGTTAAGCATGGGTCAGGATTTAAGAAAATAGCCAAGGTAGGAGGAGATCAGATTTTCTGCACTGCCTTTGTAGGGTGACTGGACTTACCTAAATGATACCTCTCTTAATGGAGATATGCTTTTAAAAAACCATGAGGCACTTTATAGCTTTTGTCCTGTAGAATCTTATCTTAGGCAACATTTAGAATATCCTTCA
>NW_026057580.1:106012001-106192578 GCF_023721935.1 Panthera uncia | reverse complement strand
TGGGGGGGGGGGGGGGGGGGGGGGGGGGGGGTGATGGGCATTGAGGAGGGCACCTGTGGGGATGAGCACTGGGTGTCGTATGGAAACCAATTTGACAATAAATTTCATATAAAAAAATTAAAAATTTAAAAAACGATCTAAAAACAATCAGGATAGGGAAGAAGCCTTGTGATGTTGAAGAAAACAAAGCATGGAAGGTATGCAGAGGACAAAGGAGGCAGAGCAAAGTCAACACAAGATCTAAAACAGAAGGGACTATCTTGGGCTCTGGGGGCAATATCTGTAAGAGTCAAGGTAAAGAGAAGGAAAAAAAATGTTTATCGGTAGAAGCCCTACAGAAATAATACAGCATCACAGGAGCAGATTTTTTTCTGGCCACAAAAAAACAACAAATATCAAAGAAATTATTCATCATTTTATCAGCAAAAAGGTATCCTTTGGGCTAAGCAACCAGTTAAGTATGCTAACTTCTTATCTTTCAGAAAGCCTTCTACTAAAAGCCAGTGGAGAAAATCCAATTTATTCAAATATTGACGACATAAAAATAAGACAGTACCACTCATACAAAGACATTTCAAGATAAAAGAAATACATTTAGCAGAGCCTCTTAGAACCCAAACCAAACTCACCAGAAAAAAAAGTCATCACCAACAGAAAGTTGTAATGAAATATTTCAACCTGAACTTAAAAGAAACTCAAACAGAACAATTGCATCAGCGAAGAAACATCACAAAGCAAAATTAAGAAAACAAACAGAAAATTTCAAGAAAACTTGGGGTTATAGCGCAACAATGAGAAACTACACAGGGAACTCACAGATTTCAGGAAAAAACTGAAGAAAAAGACAAAAAGTTTTCATAAATGAAAGCTAAGTTACAAGGAACACCAGTGGGTATAGCCACCACAAGAAGGCATAATAAGGGACAAAAAAAAAAACAAACAAACAAACAAAAAAAAAACAAAAAACAAAAACAGAAAAAGGACAGATGTGAAAAAAAATGAAACAAAAAAAGATTAAAAGGGATTAGAGAAAACATGATTTCGGCTAGAATGACTGGTCTCCTTGCCAAATGTGGATTCTACCCTTTGCCCAGGGTGACAGGTGCATCCCCTAAAGGAGTGACAGCAGTAGCCTTTTATTTCTGAGAAAATACCACTTCCCCCTGGAATTGTGGCCCCTTCTGCCTTTCTTCTGAAGGATGGCATCCACTTTTCCATCCCATGTCTTTTTCATCTTCTGGCATTTCATTGTCTTCACTACGTTCTTTGGGGTTAACAAGCCCCTTGCTTGTGTTCTCTTGATGTTTAGCTGCCTCCAGAAACTTTACCCTGATGGATAGACTCACAGGATGAATGTGTGGCAGGCAAGTGATACCGATGAACTAAGAGGAAATCGAATGACGATAATAGTCCTGGAGATACTGGAGATTTTAAACCTACCAGAATTGTATAGGTGGATATACTAACATTTAGAAAAAGACATTAATTCTCATATAAATCTTCTAGGGAGCAGAAAAGGGCCAGACTTATGTGATAATATTTATATACCAAAGCCAGACAAAAAGTGCTAGAAATTATAATTAATATCCATTTTCATTTCATTAATATGCAAAACTATTAAGGAATGTGTGATATTAGAAAATAAAATCTAACAATGTATTCAGATTAATGTATCATTACCAAGTTCAATTTATTCCAAAGATGCAAAGTTGACCCGTCATTTGAAAACTTATTTATTCATCATATTAATAAACTAATTATATGTTATGTGTATATGATCATGTCATGGTACAAAAAACCCACATTTGATAAAATTCCATTTCTAGGCAATGTTGTATTTGAATTTTAACTGGGGATCAAAAAAGTTTATATCATGTTTCACATCCCACCAATTTCATCATCTATGGCAAGGTACTCATTGACAAATGTTTACAGAACAGTGTTTTTTAATTCAATATGACCCCAAAGGCACATATAGCAAATTATGAATTTTTGTCATTTTGCAATTGTGAGTGATAAAAAATAATGGTCAAATAATGGTAACAAGTCAAAAAAAACCACTCAGGCCCAATAATCATCAGTTGTACTGCTAACCCAGATCTAGGATCTGATACTATATTTCATCACACAATTCAATCAATTATGAGTAAGTTTTCCCATCTTTGAGATTTTTAAGTGCATTTTTAAGCAACTAGTTGAAAAAAGTCTCATACCCTATTGAGGTTTTTCTTTCATGTGCCAGAAGCAGTCTCAAAATATTTAACACACAGCTATCAAGTTAGGCCCAGGTAAAAAACACAAAACTTATTTTTAAAGGGAAAATGTCACCCTTTGACACAAAAGCCAAATGTGTTTATACTCACACTCTACTCGAAGGTCACACATGGTCATGCCAATGGAATCACAGAAATTGAAGACTAAACCTGTCTTACGTGAGAAGGGCCTCCAGAAATACCAACTTTGCTTCTTAAGTAGAAATAAAATTTATGAAAACAACTACAGTTTTTAGAAGAAAAAATTTCATGTTGATGACTTGCATTTTATTTAAAAACATTTCTACTTCAGTCAAAATGAAAATAAAAGAAAAATTAAATTCGACTGAATGCAACAAATTTTCTTGAGTTCTAAAGTATTGTAAGTGAAGAAAAAAGGCTTAAATGCATTCAAATTCCTTTTTCAGGGCCCCAGTACAAAGAGCCCTGCTGTCTCATTACCTGCCACTACAACAAGAAGGACAACTGCCAGCTCTTGTGTTTTCCTCATTTTCTTTCTTTCTTTCTTTTTAAATGTGGAAATCAGAAATAGGATGAGTAATTGGGATCCATTAAGGTTTTATCTGTGGACATATCATTGTCTTTAATTCCTCACCCATGTAGAAAGCAGAGCAACAAAAATTAGTGATTGAAATTATTGTTTCTTTTTAGTCCCAGGTGTCGACTGCCACAGGGCACAGACCAAAAGTGTGGACAGAGAGAAAGAGACTATATAGGCCATTAACGGGGTAATTAGCACTAGAACAACAATTGAGAACAGAAGTAATAGCCTATTTTGTGTTTTCTAAAAGGCACTAGAACATCTCTCTACCAAAATGCCACTTAATCGGGTGCTACCAAGCCTAAAATTCCGTAGTTCTAAATCTGGTCCATTGTTTTAATAAAACTGTTCTCCCCCTGACTCAAATTTATCCATTTCTTTCACCCTTCAGGGCCACCATCTGTCAACTTTTCTCTGGAAAGTTCTGCTCCTTAACCATTTGCTTTTCTATCTTTTCTCTTTCACTGCATTTTCCTTGTAAGAGTAATTTTTATAAAATATAAGTCAGGTCATATCGTTACTTGCCTCAAACACTTTGGTGTCTTCACAGAGCACTTGAGTAAAATCCAATCTTTATCCTGAGTTCCTAAGCTTTATATTATTGGAACCATGTCAATGTCTACAGCCTCAACATATGTCCCTGTTCTTCTTTATCACCAGGCACGAATCACACTCCCTTTTCCTAAAATGTGACACTCTCCACTATAAGTCATTTGTACCTGTGAAATCTCAGATACTGTGTTCTCCAGACCTTGCCCTCACTGGTTTCTAATTCCTTATCTCCGGGTTTAAATGTTGTCTCCACTAAAACTTCATTCTCTTTCTACCTTAAATCAAGTAGTCCTTCTCTATAATTCTTTGTCACCAGGCACTTTATTTTTTAATGGTTATAATCACAACATATAAGTGTTTATATGTACATGTTTTTATTGTTTCACTTTCATAATTGAACAGAAGCTTCTTAAAAAAATTTTTTTTAACATTTTATTTATTTTTGAGACAGAGAGAGACAGAGCATGAACGGGGAAGGGTGAGAGAAAGAGGGAGACACAAAATCTGAAACACGCTCCAGGCTCTGAGCTATCAGCACAGAGCCCAAAGCGGGGCTCGAACTCACGGACCGCAAGATCATGACCTGAACCGAAGTCAGACGCTTAACCGACTGAGCCACCCAGGTGCCCCCCCCTTTTTTTAATTTTTTTTAACATTTTATTTATTTTTGAGACAGAGAGAGACAAGAGCATGAATGGGGGAGGGTCAGAGAGAGAGGGAGACACAGAATCTGAAGAACAGAAGCTTCTTGAGGGCAGGGACTGTTTGTGTCTTATCTGCCATCGCATACCCATCACCTTGGACAGTGTCTACCACAGAGTGGACAACAAATACTTGTTCAACGAATGACCGAAAGAAGGACTGAGAAATTTCAATTACGTATATATAGAGTCCAAAATTTCAAAGAAGAGTTTAATCTCATAATTTTATTCCTATTGTTCGTTTCATTTTTCATCCGTCTCCTGAAAAGACTCTTCAACTCTAGTCAAAGATATTAAGTAACCGTGATCCATACAAATGCAATGTTTTTCATCAAAAGGTATTTCTTTTGAGTGGCAGTAAAGCCATTGACGAAGTAAAAGTTCACTCTTTTATTTAGTTTTGTAGAAGACATTTTTAGTAGAAATACTGAAAAATGAGTCTATAATCCTCAGTCTCCCTTGAGAGAAAGCTTTCACAGAGAATGATTTATATAGCCAAGACATGAAGAAACTTGCAAGTAAACTCACATTAAACCTCATTTTTCTAATCAAGCCATATATTCCACAGTCTTGAGGAAGCTGGAAGAAATAGGAGTGAGGAAAAATAAAACAAAACATACAGAAGGAAAATATTTGCTTTATATATACTGCAGACTATGATTACTTCTGACTACTTCTATTGAATTTACTCATTATATATTTATAGTTTTGTCTTAAATATTACTTTAAGAAGTTGTTTCAAAATGTTTAGTGAGATGTTGAATCACCAAAACTTTGGTATGAGATAGACCAGGATCTGAGGACTTGCACGGCTCTTAGTGGTGTGGATTTAGGCAAATCATGTCATTTGTAAAAAGTGGGTGCAAATATCAAGCTCAGTGATTATTGCTTAATTACAATAACGAAGATATGCTAATAATACAATTCCTGGCACAGACAGCATACAAATATACTGTTGTGATTATGACTGTCGTTGTTTTGATGCAGCTATAAGATGACAGCTTCTAAAACAACACACACTTTGTTCCTGCCTTCTTGCCACCTCCAACCCCGAAGCACAGAATCTGAGCTGTTAGCAAAGAATTGCTATGACATTAATTTAATCCATATCATGTTTCTTAGAGTGCGTCTTCTCCTGATCATTGAACAACATTCTCAAAGAAATGGAGGAAATAGAATGTTAGATATAGTGCTTTTTAAGAAAGCAGTAATTACCGGGGTGCCTGGGAGGCTCAGTTGGTTAAGTGGCCAACTTTTGGTTTGGGCTCAGGTAGTGATTTTGCGGTTTGTGGGTTCAAGTCCCACATCGGGTTCTGTGCTGACAGTGCAGAACCTGCTTGGGATTCTCTCTCTCACCCTCTTTCCCTGCCCCTCCCACTCGCTCTCTCTCAAAATAAATAAATAAACTTAAAAAAAAAAAGGAAAGAAAGCAGTAATTACAGTCACGAATAATAAAGAACAAATAATAATAATAAAGAATGAAGAACATAAAAATCTTGGAGCCTGAATTCTAAAAATGTAATATATATAAGAGAAAACAAAGACAACTGGCTCATTCACTTACACAACAAAAGTTTATTGAGCACCTTTCGTGTACCATGGGCTGTTATCTGCACCAGAAATAAAGGCTTTTTTCACTTATTTTTTTGCCTATGTTTATTTTTTTCATCTGTATTGAGGTATTATTGTCAAATAAAGTCAAAATACATTTAAAGTATGCAGTGTGATGATTTGATTTATGTATATATTGCAAAGGGATTCCTACCATTGATTTGATTAACACATCCATCCGCTCTTTTCTTTTTGGTGAGAACACTTAAGTTCTCCTCTCTTAGCGATTTCAATGATACAATGCAGAACTACCAAATTTAGTCACTGTCTTATACATTAGATCCTCAGACCTGTTCACTTTATAACTGAAAGTTGGTACCCTTTTACCAGCCACTCTCTGTTTCACATTTTCTTTATCCATGTATTATCAGTCAATGAACACGTAGATGTTTCCATATCATGGCTGCCCTGAATATTGAATATTGTGAGTATTGCTGCAATGAATGTGGGAGTGCAGGTATCTCTTTGAGACAGTGAATTCATTTGATTTAGATGTATACCCAGAAATGAGATTGCTAGATCATATGTAGTTCTATCTTTAATTTCTTGAGGAACCTTCATACTGCTTTCCATAGTGGTTATACCAGTTGGTATTCCCTCCCACAGTGTACAAGTGTTCCCTTTTCTCCACATCCTCATCAGAATTTAGCTCTTATTTTTTGATAATAGACATCCTAACTCATGTGAGAGGATTTCTCATTATGGTTTTGAAAAAGTGGTTTCATGTAGGAGATGAATCTCATCAATCAGCCCAGCTGGAGCTCCTGTTTGCCTCTCAAACCTTATTGACTGTCCAAGCCACCATCTTTATTCTTAGTGGCTTTCAGTAGCTGAGGACGTGCCAAGACCCATCAGTGTCCCAAAAGGGAGGATTGCAGTCAAAACCTTCATGTAAGTGGATTAGAAGCTGGACCCTTAGGTTGCAGCTGAGAAAGTATGAGGTTAGGTCTCTTCCAGGGAGAAACAGGGTGATGGATGTTGTTGCTTGTTCCACCTGTGCTAAACCCAGTTGCATAGCAATGGGGATGTTCTCCTGTGTCCATTTAAGACTTACTTCTTTGGGGTGGCTGGGTGGCTCAGTAGCCTAAGTGTCTGACTTCAGCTCAGGTCATGATCTCACAGTTCATGGGTTCAAGCCCCATGTAGGGCTCTCTGTTCGGCACAGAGCCTGCTTCAGATCCTCTGTCTCCCTGTCTCTGCACCCCTCCCCTGCTCGTGCTCTCTCTCTCTTTCAAAATAAATAAACATTAACAAAAAAATTAAAAAAAAAAACAAACAGATCTAAACCTGCCTTCATGGAGGCTTATGAAGAAAGAAGACATGAAGAAAATAAATCAAATAATTAATATAAAACATAATTATCACTTGAGATAAATGTTGTTGAATAAGAAAATACGGTTCTAAAAGTTATACACGACATACGGAACCATGAACTTGTGTAATAGAAAGACTTGAACTGACGGTATAATGTGTTGAAAGATCAGAGTCATGTTTCATTACCAATAGATGGCATACAGGTAAAGAACAGAAGCTAATGAGCAAAAACAATGTTCATAAAGGTTCTAAAAGGTCATAATAGACTAGATAGGTTGTCATAGTAGCAATGGAAGAGAGTAAGTCTCCTCATTTCAACACTTGTGGAAACTTACAATGGGCAAGTGAGTGCAATAGACAAGAAAAAAAATTAGTAAGGAAAAGTTAGAGTGACTAGAATGTGACCAATCACTATCTAACACAAGAAGCAAATAATCAGACGGTCATCTCTTAATTGTTATTAGAAAGACAGCAATTCTAGGCACCATGACATTGGGGCTCTCCTCCCAACTCTGTCACTCACTGGAAAATTGTGTGACTTTAGGCACACAATTTAACCTCCACTGGTTTCGGTTTACCTGAAAATCCTTACCAGTAAAATAACCAATTCACTACTAAAGCTAATTACCTCTCGTTGAATAAAGGGGATTGAAAAATTGTAACACTTTATTTTTGAGTGACAATTTCATCATTATTTATTCTTTCCCTCCAGGGTGGAAATCAAGTAGCTTCATTCTGAATCAACTCCAACTGTGTGGAGTTAACAGAGTGTTCCTTCATTTCTAGATGGTACTTCAATTGAAAAAAAAAAAATCCTGGGGAAACCATCCCCACTGAGTTTGTCAGTGGTATAGAGAAGTGGGTGCAGCTAAATTGGGATTGGATAAGAGCTCTGCCTGAAATGAAGGCATACAACACAGAAGATGGTAAGTATGAGCTGCATTTTTGACAAAATGATACACTGCAGCCTAAAGCTGAGTGGAATTTTCTCATAACAGGCTGCAGGCCAAGCTCTAAATTTTGTGGCTCATACTAACTGTATTGTTTTAAGGGAATATTAGAAATGGTAAGGACCCGCTTTCTAAAATATTAGTGTGTAATTCCTTGGGGCTTCTTCATTCTTAAATTGAATATGGATGTAATAAATATTTCCCCAGGATACCAGAATAAGTAGTATAGAGTCAGAATGCAATTAAGTAGCAGAACGGTGTTTCTCTGTGTCTGTTGCTGTGAATCCATTCCTCTCCCGAGAAAGAGAGAGGAGTTAATGACAGGTGGACCACATGGTTAAGGGAGAAAGGTTTTTCAGGGTATTGTGTGTGTCATGGCCTCATCCCCTATGTTGCAGAATAAGATACATTTCTCTGCTGTGATAAGGTCGTTTGACAACCTTAGAAACTAGAAAAGATAATCAATACTAGGATTCTGGCCAGTGCAGCTCCTATCCCGTTCATATGCCCAAGGTGATGCTGGATAAGCACCTAGATCTAAAACCAAAGAAATAAAAGCTGGGACAACACGTGTTAGAAATAGCAACAGTGTCTTTCATGCTTCCCCAATCAGATTTTGGGTTTTTTAGAGTGTATGAAACACATGTGTTTACTTCTGTTTACTACCGACACCCTCCTGAAATTACATTTAAGTGGTATTTTCTTTTAAGGAATAAACTCACAAAAACAAAGATGATTGTAGAGGAGATGTGAGTAGACAAAGTGTTAGAAACCAAGAGTAAAGAAGTGGTGCAGAAAAGTGGTGACTTAACAGAACAGAAATAGCTGAAAGCTTGGCATGGTGGACACACGATGTGCCATGGATTAGACCCTCCTTTTGGAATGAAAGACATGTTAATCCACCTGCTGGGAGAACTGAGGACAGACAGCCCTCAGCTTTGGGCATAACAGCTGACAGGTCCTGGGGCATTCCACCTTCCCAGGGTATCCTGCAACCAATGACTGACTAACATTGTTATAAAGGCCTGGCCCCCTCACTCAGTTCTGAAGGAGAGTTCCCGCTTAAGCTGGAGGCAAAGGGGGTCTTCACTGGAACTACATTGGTACTGAATTTCTTCCTCTTCTCCACTCCTACCTTCTTCCCTTCCCCAAGAGATAATCTTAAAGGTATTCCCTAATAAGTTTCCCACATGTTGCCCAGGGAAATTAATTTGTGGCAGTTGGTTTTAGAAGTAACTTGAGGAAGTAGATGGTAAACATGGAACTTAGGCTTAGGATCCTTGTCATCCAGAAGGCTAAGAAGACTCCATCACTGGCAGCTGCAACACACGGTCCCTGGCAAAAAGTAGCAATGAGAGTGTTGAAATTTTCATGGGCAGTGAACCTGGATACTATTCCAGCTTGAGATACTGCATTAGCAGCTATAATATACCTGGCAAAGGACAAATATGGAGTCAATTGTGACCATAAAACAATGGAATTGGAATTATTGATAAGTGCCAATGATGATTTTGAGGAAAACATGTAACTAATCACTGAGCATGCATCGTAGGCAAAACAAAGAGCGAAATTCAGAATTCTCCTTTTAGCTCCTAAAGACATTGTTCCCTCCTACACCTGACAGCAAAGCAAGGTGAAGGGTAGATATAGAACTTAATATTAGAATAGAAGAACTTCAACAATCTGAAACACTTGCCTATATGCCAAGGTCAGAGTCCTGGCTGAAAAAGGAAGGAGCCCTGACACTTGGAATGGGATTACTTAGTTTGATGCACTTAAAACTGTTGAATTCCAGGATTCCCCTTAATGCGTGGTGCCAGCAGAAACAAGCACCACTTGTTGAAGTTTAGCACTCCCCTCTTGCTTGAAGGGGATGAAGGTTCTCACGCCTGCAAGAAAGCATGCACTCTCCCACCCCAAGCTTCTGCCTTCTACATCTCCTCTTGATCACGAAGTCAATAAACAGTGCCATGACTCACCCTCACCAGTCAGCTTTCCTGCTTCTCCTAAGGGAGAAATGGGACTGTACTTGGAAGGAAGTTCAGGAATTATCCAATGTGTACATTCAGGAGTCCAGAGAATAAGCCTGAGACTGGATTCTAAATGTACGAGACCAAGATGCACAAATCATAGATTTAGATAAATGAGAGTTTATCACTATGGGGGCATTCTCCCCCATAGGATTTAAACTCCTGCAAGGACCCTGGGAAAAGGTGCATTCAGCTTCCAGGTGGTTCCAAAAAGCATGCAAAGTGACTATCCATGCATGGTGAGAGAAGCAAAATGTGATGGAATTATCCTATGTTCTGGTAATTGTACATCAGAGAATTAATTTTATAGCATGTCACTTAATATCCTGTGATACCTAACATATATTCAGTTCTCAGAAGAGGAAAGCCAGTGGTCAAAAAGAATGGGACAGAATGCTCTATCATACTCGTAAAGACAGAAATGCAAAGTTAAACCACAAGGAAACACCAGTGTGCTCTCAATGAATGGCAACAATTGTACATCTGTGCCAATACCAAACATTGCCAAGGCGCAAAAACAGCACCTAATTCTCAGATGATATTGATTTCGAGAGCATATAGACAATATCTAGGAAATGTGATAACGCATTACCACAAGCAAAGCAATTCAAATCTTAAATGTATACACCATAGCAGAAGTTAGACTACTTTTATATTTGAACCTTTTATCGCCTTAAAATGTATTGAGGATGATGGACATGCAGAATATTCATTTATAAGGATTATATTCATCAATATTTAATGTATTAGATACTATGTGATTCCCATTATGGGACATTCTTGAAAGGATGAACTATAGAGATTTAAGAGCAGAACAATGCTTGCCAGAGATTGTGGGGTGAAGAGGGTGACTGTACAGGAATACCACAGAAAGAAAAAAATATTTAACATATTAGAAATTAAAACAGAAAATTTACAAACACGGTTTAATTTTTAAAAATCAAAACAACAAACCAATCACACTAACACATAATACATTTTTCGTAAAATGACTACATTTTTAAAAACAAAACGATTGAAAGGGAGGCATGGTTTTACAGTTTTGCAAATCTTTTTACTGCCTGTTAATAGAAGACAACTGGAGTTCTCCTACCCACCTTCCACATCGTATTTGTAGTCATAGCACGTGCCGTGTTACCTCTGGAAAACTCCATTCTGCAGTCATGAGACAATGAGCGTGAAAACTATAATTATTGCTTCATAATTAATAACTGACCTCACAGGCCCCAAACCACACTTTGAGCACTATTGCACTCGAGAAACACCCAACTTGTTTATAAGGAAACTTCAAACATATTCATCACAAGATTTTTGAATGAAAGAAAACTGGAAACAACACCAGTATCCGTTCATTTGGAATGCAATGTACCTCTAGTGGTATTCATGTAATAAATATCACTTGACCATTAAAATGAACACCTAGAGATCCAGGCACCTGCATGGACAAATCTCACAAATAAACTTAATGGAAGAGAAAAAGTGGCAGGATGCACACAGTCTGATAAAATTAATATAAAATGTTGAGACATGCAAAGAAAAATCAGATTTTCTGGGCATACATAGATTTGCCTTAAAAGATAGAGAAAAATACCTATGAGGTGGATAAATGAATTCAAGAGAGTTGCCTGTTCTCTCGGGGTTAGTAGAAAGAAACACAGGTGAAGAGGTATACAAAGGGCATTATGATTCGATTTGTTGAATTTCTCATGTTTGGTTATTCTTTTATGGGTTAAGTTAATCTTATTTATTTATACCTTTTGGTTATTCTTTTGTGGGTTAACTTCATCTTATTTATTTATACCTTTCTGCATATTTGAAGTAGTTCATACTTCGGCTAATAATGTTATTATTAATTAATAAAAATAACCCATGAAATTATTAACTGGTGATTAGAATAATTGCTCTGGTAATGTTTACAGTGCGAGTGGTACAGTGGTACAATATGAAAAGGCACAAACTTCCAGTTATAAAGTATATAAGTCATGGGGATGGAATGTAGATTATGGTGAGCACAGTGAAGAATACACAATTCCATATTTGGAAATTGCTAAGAGAGTAGATGTTAAGAGTCCTGGTCACAAGAAAAATACTGTAACATTGTAACTCATCACAAGAAAAAATTTGTAACTATGTATGGTGATGGATGTTAACTAGACTTCGTGTGGTGATAACTTTGCAATATATACAAATACTGAACCATTACGTTGTACGCCTGAAACTCATATAATATTAGAAGTCAATTGTACCTCAATTTTTAAAAATTGGATTAAAAAGTAAAATAGCTACAAAGAGAAATGGCTACAAAGGAAATGGCTACAAAGGAAAAGGGAATTATGTAGGGATTTTTTAAAGTAATATAGGATTAAAGAAGGCATTTATTTTCTTTTAGGCGGGAGTGACCTGAGCAAGGGAGGGACTTGAAAACATGGGGAAGATAAAGATACAGGTAAGAAGTGGAATAATGGAGGGAGCAAGGTGTGTGTGTACTGACGAAAGGGGATAGAATCCACAGCGCAGGAAGAAATGGATCTCAGGAGGAAAGTCAACTTTCACTGGGGATTCTCTTAGGGGGAAAGAAGGATTAGTGTTATTGCAGCTAAGTTTGGTCAGAGATTAAAAGTTATGGAGAGTTCACATTTGATGGATTCTGTTTTTTTTCCTTTTTAAATATAGAATGGGGTAATGGACTGTATCAAATGGAGTATGGAGGACAGGTGGATGCATCCTTTGAAAAAAAGTTGACTTAAAATATTCAATTTTGTAAATAATTATATAGAAGGATTTCTGGTAACTTCCTTTCTGGTGTCCTCTTTGTCTTCCCTATTATTGCAATGAGTGAACTGTCCACGCACCTTCATAAAGCCAGGTCTTCCACACAGTAGGTCCCTTAGCTCCTATCACCTACTCAAGGTTATTCCTCCTGTCGTTATATTCCATACCCTCACATTATCAATTCCCCACATTTACTGTCGCATTCCTGTGTCACCAACAGAATATGTTACCTCTATCTTTGAAGGAAGTCTCTCCCTTTACCTCAAATCCTCTTTTCCTTGTCACTCCTTCCCTGCTATCCCTTAGAGCAAAGCTTATGTGTAGAATCTGAAAAAAGGCAAACCATAGGACCAGAGAATTGGACAGCAGTTTCTAGAGACTTCAGGAGGGTAGGAAGAGGATGGGGAGATGTTGGTCAAAGGGTATAAACTTAACAGTTATAAGATGAATAAGTTCTGGAGACCTAGTGTAGGGCATGGGGATTTCAGTTACTAACACTGTATTGCACACTTGAAATTTGCTAAGGGAGTAGACCTAGAATGTTCTCACCACACACACACACACACACACACACACACAAACACACACACAATGATAACTAGTAAGGCGATATATGTGTTACATTAGCTTGATTGTGATCATCATTTCAGTCTATACATCTGTGAAATCACATTTTACACCTTAAAAAAAATCACATTGTGCAAACTGAAAAATAAAAACAAAACTCAAAAGTGTTGTCCTGACTGCTCTCCTGTGCTCTCTCTCTTTTACCCCAGTCAAGCTTTTGTCCCCAACACACAACTGAAACAGTTCTCACCAAGATCACGAAAGATCTCTTAATTTATTTGTAATCTAGACTTTATCCACTCAACCTCTGTGATCTAATGACACAGCTAAACACTACCTCCTTCCTGGGCTTTCACCTCCTTGCATTCAGAAACACTCCCAACTGGTTCTCTGGCCATTCTTTCTGTGTTTCTTGGTTCCTTCTCATCTCTCCAGTGCCAAAACATTTAAATGTTTCAGAGTTTAGTCCTTGGATTAATTTTCTTCTCTATCTAAACTCATTCTTTAAGTAAATCACAACCAGTCCCATTAAGACATGTAAAATTTTGATATTTTCCTCATGGACTTTTACATTATTTTTATTTTTAAAATGTTGAGTTAAAAGATTCTTTATGTTGATTACTAGGGTTTTGGTGCCCTTCCCTTAAATTCTGCACTGGAAATGAATGCCTTATTCACCTCTTGTCCCAGACTTACTAAATTCTACCTATATTCTAACAACTCACATATTTTTATCCTCTCCCTCCTGAATTCCAGGTCCTTCCATTTAAATATCCTTTTGATGTCACCACCTGCCTGTCTAATACACGATCTCAAGAATTTAGCATAACCAAAATTGACTCTTCTACCGGACCACCAACAAGTTGCTTCAGTATTCCCCATTTTGGTAATTGTCCATAGTTGACCAGTTCCAGGAGTAGGAGGATTCTACTCATTATAGCTGCATTCAGTCAACAGTGTGATATGGTGTTGTTATTCCTCCACATCCATTCATACCCCTTCATTGAACCAGCTTCCATCAGAAAGTACAGTTATTACAGGTCTCTTTATCTCTTTCAATGAAGGGCCTTTAATGCCAGCAACACCCGCTCTCTTTTCATATGCTCATGATTACATTGTTACACCTCCCCTTATCTCCCAATGAGATGTAGATCTCAACATTTGAGGAACTTACAAGGCAAGTAACTCTTCCCCAAATTCTAGGATTTCCAGGTCTCTCTTTTGGTATATATATTGCCATGATACTCTCATGTGCTCTTTCCTAAAAGTCAAAGTGCATTTCATTTTCTGCCATTTTTGATAAAAGTAATTATGCCATTATCAATGACCTAACACATATAAATACATGATTATTTTAAAATTAAAGACCAAATTCAATGATAAACATACTATTTTTAAAAGGTTAAAAACCCTTCTGATTATAAAAGATGAATTGATTTATGTAATTTTCTTTTATTTAAATTTTAATATCAGCAATAGTGTTATGGTCATGAATACCTCCCTTCCTCAGGCCAACCATGGGAGTATTTCACACTCATTCATACATAAAATGAGCTTGTTTAAAAGGGAATGAAACTGATCCATGTTACAGACTCCATCCCTGCATGCTAAATCTCTGGCATGTTACTTTTCTTGCACTGCTATCATTTTACTTGTAAGGCAGAGGTTAGAGAACACGTGATGATTGACTGAGCTTCCCCAGAACAGACTGACCATGTGATTACTTCCCCTGTATAATATGAGTGTCATGGGGAAAGTAAGATACATTAATAGTTCTTTCATCTGAGGATATATTTCTTAGACCCAAAATGTTATATGCGGGTCAGCAGGAATGGTTTTTATTTTGACAATAAGAGCAGTATTTTATTGAAACAATTTTATTTAGTAATTGTCTGAAGATTTTTTTTTCTTCCTTGAAGTGTATTTGTACTTAGGGCGTCTAGCATACAAAACAAACATATTTATCTTCTCTTTGGCTATTTATTCACTCACTCAATGTTCTCAACGTCTTGTGCCCCCATCCCTCAAACTTCACCAATGGTTTCCATTTTACACTAGTTTTCTCTCTCCCCTTCTTTCCCATCTATGCCCACTGCTCACTTTTCTCCTCCAATCTGAGCAGATGTCACAAGAGCCAAGATGATTGTTTAACAACAACAAAAAAAAAACAAAAATAACAAAAACCCTCTTGTTTCAAGAGTCACAAGCAAAAGACATATGTTTACTTAATATCAGTAAATGATAGCAATAGCAGAAGATAACCGGATAGAGCATCACCATCAAATAGACAGAAGAGCTACACCAACTCAAAGGTCCTACCAAAGCACCCAGTTATCAATTTCATCATCTGGCAACATTACAAATTCCCTTTGTGAAACTACTAACTTCTTGACCTGGGTCAGAGACCAATAAAATGATAAACTCCTTCTAGTATCTCTTTATCATTTATGAAAATGTATGGCTGTGAATAAACAAGCTAGCTTAGACTTTTGCAGGCTTGACACCGTTTTTCCAAATGAAGTTGTAACAAAGATGTCCAGAATTTTAAATAAAAACACAATTGTCAGAATTCTGGCAGCATCTAAATGAATGCCCCACAGGCTTCCTGATGAGGTTATAATCTATTGATTGATGACTGTTGAAGCTTTGACTATTGATAATACTATAATGTATTGACATTACCATTTCTGACAGAAATAACTCGAATCTGGTGTTCATACATTTCACTGGAGAGATAAACTTCTTACATAGATTTTTTTATCTCAGTCTCTTGATGGTTCTTTAGACCCTGCATTACCAGTTGAAAGCTCTAAATATTATTCTCTCAGCTGCTAGAACAATTCATTCAAGAATTCAAAGACTTTAACAAATATGTCAGGTACTCTGCAAGGAACTAAAAATAGGACAATAAAAGAATAAACATCAATTTTTATGCAGGGCTTCATAAAATAGAGGAAGATACCAACATTAAAGCCAGAAGAAAGGCTTGCAACTTCAGGGCAGAACTCAACTGAGCACCAAGCAACACTAATGACAGGATATCCAGATATCCATGTCAAAATATGTTTATTTTGTTTTTAAATTTATGGAATTAAGAAAAAATTTTACAACCATCCAGCTAGTAACAAATAACTTATTGACAAAGAAAAATTAAAAACTGAATTGGCCATCTGATGAGTCTTCCACTGTAACAAATAGTAGAACACATTTCAAGTGGGCAATATTTATTGTAAAAATTCAACTTTTAATCTAGCTTTTATTCATGCCTAAGGACATTCTTAGACATGGCCAATGATGCAAAACTTTCCCATGTTTTCTCGTAAATAAAAACCTGTCAATGAAATATTCCACAGAAAACAGAAATTAATAAAAATTATGATCTAAACAAAAATGAAATTATGAAATTTAAAAACAGTGGTCTATGAAATCAGTAAAAGTGAACTAAAGTCTGATAAGTATATTTTAAAATGGTATAAAGCTCAATTCAAATATTAATGTACATCATGAAGGACTTCTATAAAAATTAATGAAAAATAAATTAACTATACAAAAATAAATTAATACTAACATTGACCTGTGTCACAGCTATCTCACAGGGTTATTTGTGAGGATTAAATTTTTTAGTACTTGCGAAGTGCTTAGAGCTATGAATGGCACATACTCAACAATAAGGTAAGCCATGGGGCGCCTGGGTGGCTCAGTCGGTTGAGCGGCCGACTTCGGCTCAGGTCATGATCTCATGGTCAGTGAGTTCAAGCCCCGCGTTGGGCTCTGTGCTGACAGCTCAGAGCCTGGAGCCTGTTTCAGATTCTGTGTCTCCCTCTCTCTGACCCTCCCCCGTTCATGCTCTGTCTCTGTCTGTCTCAAAAATAAATAAACATTAAAAAAAAATTAAAAAAAAAAAAAACAATAAGGTAAGCCATGCTGATTAAATAATGATGATGAGATGATATTATCATTCTTTAATAGCCCAAATCATCTCAATAAATCCAGAATATGAAATGAAAGTATAGGGGAGCAAAATTTGCCCCCTCAAAATGTCTTTGGCATGAATTTGTTTAAGCCAATCATTTCTCAGAAGCAGAAGGCTTGGGAAGAACACTTGACCTTCCTCCAACCTATCTAAAAGAATTTAGATAGTGGAACCGCTCCAGGAAGAGAGCTATCACATAGGTAACTACTGGTATAATATGAACTAGGTATGGTAAACAGGGAGCAACCTAGCAAAATCTGTTAAAATTTCTCTCTACCTCCCATTGTTGTCAAGTGGTCTTGCAAAAACTGTTTACCAAACATGTAGTCTTTATCATCTTCCTGTGAATTGTCTTCCTCCCCTTTGCAGTCTCAGACCCTTAACCCTTAACCCCTTCTCCTTAGCTCTAGATGGCATGTAAGCCTCAAATGCCTGACTGCCCGGAGGCCTCAGAATTTTACAGAACTGCCGTATGTACGTAATTAAATTTGATTTTCTCCTGTTAATCTCTCTCATGTCAATTTAATTCTTAGACCAGCCAAAGAATCTTGAAGGGTAGAGGGAAGGAAAGGTTTTGTCCCCAGCAAAGGGAAGGTAGGGTATTTTACAATCTTTTAGAAGAGATAAGTACTGTTCAATCTCCTTTGGAGATTGGATTAACATTTTTCCTATCCCTAGACAACTCTTTTTCTGGATCTCCAATGTACTCATTCTAGGTGTTTATATTTAATACAGTAATCAACACATCCTTCACTAGGTCACTATCACTCTATTTTCCCCTTTTCTTCCCTTCACGGTGAAAATTCTTAAAAAAGCCATTTTGGAAGGATGTTAGGAAGGACCAATAAATATCATACATTTTACCCCAGAATCCAGAAAAAAAATAAATAATAAGACTGAGCACACTGAGAAGTATCACTTGCATCTTTCACTGCTACTTATTGTCTCTATACTCTACTGGCTTGCTATTCTTAATAAACATTCCCTTTGTATATATTCATTTTATTAATCCATCATAATATTTAAAATAAATAAATGATAAGTGTCCTGCTATTTTGGAAATGCATTTAGTGGCTTGCATAATTATGCTCTTTTCATAATTACCCTCACAGATTTTCTGAAAGGCGTAGAGAATAATTTTATCTACTGAAAATGTTCTTTTCCTCTCCAGTTGAAACTAAATACATGCATATAGCAGAGTTACGTTTACTCCCTGCAAAGTTGCTAATGAACATTTCTGGACTCAAAAAATAACACAATCTCCAACCAAGCATATATTTAAACATTACAGAAGCTTAAAAGAAAAAAATAACAATATATAGCATATACAAACCAAAACTTTTTATACACTTAAAAGAGACGTTTTAATATTTGACAACTTGCATAAAGTCTTAGAAATAAAAAGTTTTGTTTGTTTGTTTGTTTGTTTAAGTATTAGTTAAGAAGGCCATAGACATAGGAACTTCCAACTTTGGCTCTGCTTATTACCAATCATCCTGATAGATTTACTGAGAAATTTATATTCAATTAACATAAATAGAAATCAAAGCACAGATATATAATTAGCCGAGATAATATCTAGAACTACAGTTTTGGTGTGCATTTTGAACCAGCAGCTTAATTGGGGACTTTCTTCCCACTAAAACCCACATATAATCCTTGGAAATTATTAACAGCCTCTGGCTGGCCGTACAGAATTTTAAAAGTCAAGAGAGAAGGAAAGAGAAAGGATTCATTGGCCAATCTACCTAAAAGCCAGGCCACTTCAGCTGACTTGCTAACTAGGTGTGATAAACAAAGAACTACACTGATCCTTCTACACTGATCTCTCAATGTATGAAACACTAGAATATGTCACATGAGCAATATTGTGAAGTTCTGTGTCAAAGACTAGAATTTTTCATGAATGAGAGGACAGAAGGAAAAACAATGAAGTATGTGGCCCTAATGGCAAACAGAGACACTAATCCCCATAGAAAAACTGCATAATACAAAATTGTCCAGGAAAACAACTTGTCCTTTTTTCCATTCTCTGAGCCCTTAGGCTCAGGTTGTTATCATAGCAAAGATTTCTCAGTTTATGCTGTTATCCAAGGCTTTATCAATGAAATTAAGCCTGTAATAATAATATCACCTGCTTCTCTTAAAATTTTCTTCCCAATGTAAATACATATAATCAAGAAGTTCATGGTTTGTGTTCAGAGATTTCTTTCATCCCTTGCTTCTTCCTTCCACTTAAAGTCAACAAACATCTTTGTCTCCTCAATGAACCAGCTAACGGTGATTTGGATCTAAGATTCAAGAACGAATAGTGAATATGGAAAGAAAGTGTGGCCAAGGTGGTCTTTGAGGTAAGGATACATGGGAAATAACTCAATAAGTAGAAGGTCAGTAAGTTTTGTTTCCAAGGGAACTCCTGATGGGAAGGGCTTATTGAAAAGTAGAGCAAAGACAGAAACAAGAGGAGAATAAGGGTAGATTTATTCCAAAGGCTGTTTTTTTTCCTCTCTAATTATTTTCAAATTTTTGGTGAAGGCAGCTATCTGGAACAGCTGGTTTACCACCCCTGAATTTTGTTTCAACAAAACCTCATAAAAGGGGCATGGAGATGAATGTTCCAAGTAGTCATTTTATAGTGTTCCAAAATTACATGAGCTGCCAAAGAAAATTAGGTGAAATAAAAAAATAAAATTAAAAGTATATTTTAGAAAGCTGAAGAGCAACAAAGAAATCTACATGGCATACGGAAAAGCAGAAACCATAAACAAAAGTTTCATACAAACCACAAACTAAAGGAATTCAGAGAATCAATTGACGTTATGTGAGGCAAAGAGGATGTTAACCCCAAATCAAAGAACTGTCCTCCCAAATAGATGTTCCCATTTGAAACTAAAGCAAAAAATCTGTTTCAACTACATTCTTTGATATAAATGACACCATAAGATATCTAGACACCAAATACAATAAAAGGTGTATAATATAAAGCATACAGCATACTCAAAGTAGCATTTCAATCAATTCTAACAAGTAAAATAAAGAATTTAGAAAAACAAAATTTACTAGGTAATACTAGGTACTAGGTAGTATTTTGAAAAATATATTTTGGGGTGCCAGTGGCTCAGTCAGTTGAACGTCTGACTCTTGATTACAGCTCAGGTCATGATCTCACAGTTCATTGGATCAAGCCCCACATCAGCACTAAATAAATAAATAAATAAATAAACAAAATTAAAACATATACACATTAAAAATTAAAATATATATACATATATATGATATATAGATACAGTATATATATCTTGAAATCTAGACCTGGTTTTAAAGCTAACCTAACAGAAGCATTGAGTCATATTTAGAACTTGCTTAAATCATGAACGATTAAGCATAGACCACATTTAGCTCTGTTGTGCTAGTCTATAATAAAACTCTAGACAATTAATATCTTATCCAGTTTAATGTAATGTCTACACGAGAGAATCTTGGTAGAAAGCATATTAGTTAAATGTGCTTATCTATCTAAAATAATTGGATGATGCAGTTTACAAGTTTAAAGATTTAAAAGCTAATTTTCAGCAAGTGAGTTAGACTTACACTAAATTTTTCCAAGTCATGGAATAAATAAAACCAAATGAGATTTCTATGAAACTTACTATTACTCATTTTAAGGCCCCCTTTCATTTACACCAAAATTAAACATTGTTCCAAATGGTTTTTTAAATTGATATCTGAATATTACTATATTTATCTAGTAGCAATCTTAAAAATGATCACAATATCTTATCCACACAGTGTTGCTATGCTCTATGTATTGTTCTCCTAAATTTAATCCAAACAGCTACCCCAGAAAGCAGGTATTACTGCTATTCCCCTTTCCAAGACAAAGAAGCTGAGGTTCTGAGAAGTGAAGTGATTTGCCTAAAAAACACACAGCTGGGATTCAAATACAGGCCAAAGCTCCACAGAGACTGATGCCTTAATCATTTCATTCTATGAACGGCCTCCCCAGTGATATTGAATGAAGAATAAAGATTAAGTAAATTGTAGGGGACCATCCATCCTTTCCAGAGATACTGAATTTTTCTCTTCATACTTAGCTTGGGACTAGATCTGAAATACTTAATAATCATCATTATTTTGCACATTCTTTGTACCCAAATGACTACTTCTAAATTGTCTCGCAATCCTGAGCCTATGCACTCTACACAAATTCCTCTCTGTTTCTGTTTCTCCCTCCCTCTCTCTTTTTTAAACACCACTGATGGACTAGGGTGTATCTAGTGAAGAACATCTTATGATATATGTAGCATATGCACTAATTGATTATTGATAATTGATTATGATTTGGTTATGTACAAAGGACCTCAAACAGAACGGCCAAGGGAGGACATTTAATAGAATTAAATGTCAGCGACTCCTGAATTATTGTTTCTGCCCATTGGGAATCTGCTTTTAGTTGAGACTCCAATAAAAAAGGCACTCTTCCCACCAAAACTTCTCATCAAAAGTGATTCCTGTATTATGATAACATAAAGAACACATCCTTAGAAAAGAACATTATCCTTAGAAAAAAAGAATATTGGTTCAAAACAAAGCAGAAAGAGAGAGAAAGAAATCAAGAGAACTCTAAAGGTAAGTAAGAAAAAAACAAGAACGGTATCAAACAAGCAAAATCTTTTTTCTCTGGGGTATTTAGATACGTGTAGTGCAGCCAACACATTACCAAACACTATATACCAGAGAGTCACAGAAGAGAACACACAAATGGACTCTAAGAATATAAAAAGTTGTTCAATCTCAGAGGTAATCAGAGGAAAGACTGATGAAAACACAGATCACTGCTAGGTCAAAAATACCAACTGGATGTTTAGCCTCCCCCTCTTCTCTTGCCCAGTTAGCTCTCTTTCCTCAAGGGATAAATGTCCTTTGATTCATCTGCATCTTTCTTTTTGAGCTCTTGCTCCCCTTCAAAAGTCTAGAAATCTCTGAGTATTAATCACGTTTATGAATGAAGTCCCTGGTTGCTGTACAGAGTTGGGTTGGACCAGTTTTGTTTCTGTTATATAAGCCTGTGTCCTGTTTTCCCAATGGCCCAACTGCACTAAAGGACACAGAAGGTGAACTCTGTGTATATGGAAAAGGGACAGCTTAGCTGCAAATGGCAGGGACAGGCCTTGAATTGCGTTTTTCGGGAAAACTGCAAGAAGTCACACGCAGATATCTCACTGGGGAATGCTCTTGGGAGATACAGCTGGAAGGAAGTGAACATGGCCTCAATGAGCAGAAACAGAAGCTGATTGACAATGCTGTGGCCGATCCTACCAGGAGCTATTGAACTGGGATGGCCCTTCAAAGTTGTCCCAAATTGAGGCACACACTCCTGGTACAGCAAGTTTTCTTTAAGTATGGCAAAAAGACTATGCCTTTTAAATTTTGCCTTGGATCATCAGTGAACCATCATTGTTCTAAATACATGAATCAAACACACTCGGCAACTGCTTCCCAATTCATAGTCCTTATATAGTTAATCCTTTCCATCATACTTCTCAAGTACTGGAGACACTGAGCATCAGCCAGTGAATGCCCTCCAATTACACATTCCATGTTACCACTGGTGAATATTTTAACAACATGCCAGAGCTACCCATAATCCTATTTTCCACCAATAATTGCCAGACAGCTGATAAAAGACCCAACACTAAAATTCTATGTAATGTCTGTTTCCTATACCAATCCTGAGACCAAATAGCTTGGCATAGTTTCCATGGTGATAGACCCAGAGGTATGAAGTGTTCAGGAGTGGTCTTAAAATAGAGACTATAAAAAGTGAAGAAGGAAGGATGGGACCCCGGAAAGAGCTGGCCCTCAGTGGGGTTGTAAATGAAACCTTAGTTGATCCTATGGGAAGCTCCGGAGCTCTGTTTGACCCTCCAAAGTAGTCCCAAGTTGAAGCAAGATGGCTCAAACATTTTACTTCTGTACCAACCACTTATTATCCTTCTGGATCCTCTGCCAGGGGTTAAAACTTCGGGTGGTGCATTTCTCTGTTTCTGAGAGCCGTTCCCTGAGAAGAATAGAGTGGTGACTTTTAAGAAACCAATATTCTCAGTGGCTCAGGGATGGGTGCATTGGCCCCAAGGAGGGAACCTAGGGGGAAATACAATAAACCACAGATACACAAGTGGAAATTTGAGGAGTTTTGACATGAATACCTCATGGAAAGGATTGCCACAATCAAGATAATTAACACATCAATCAACCTCAATAGTTTTCACACGCCCTTTTGCAATTTCATCTCCTGCCCCTACCCCAGCCCCAGGCAATCACTGACAGGATTTCTGACACCATGGATTAGTTTTTACTTCCTATAATTTTATATAAATGGAATCGTACAGTTTGTACTCTTTTTGTCTTGCTTCTTTAACTCAACATAAGGATTGTGAGTTGCATCTATTCTGTTGCATTTATCCACGATCCATTCCTTTTTTTGCTGAGTGGTATTACACGGCATGGATATATCACAGCTTTTTTATTCATTCTCTCACTGATGGACATTGGGTTGTTTCCAGTTCTTGGCTATTACAAATAAAACTACTGTGGACATGCATATCCACATTTTCGTATAAAGGCAGGCTTTCTTTCCCCTTAAGTAAATACATAGAGGTGGAATGCCTAGGGGGCAAATGCTAAGTGAAAATTTAACTTTTTATGAAGCTGCCAAACTATTTTCCAAGTGGTTGTATCATCTCACATTATGCCCAGCAGTGTATGAGAACCACTTGGTAAACATCTTCACCAAGACTTGGTGTTGGTAAACCTCTTCATTGTAGCCATTCATTCTACTGAGAGTATAGTCGTATATTGTTGTGGTTTTAATTTGTATTTCCCTAATTATTAATGATGTTGAGCATTTTCTAGGTGTTTATTTGCCATTAAGAAATAGATATACCTGAAAAAATGTTCAACATCATCTGTGTGTACACAGACACACACACAGACACGCACACACACTAGTCAAATAGTCCAAATCTTTTGCCCATTTTCATTGGATTTTTTGTCTTATTGAATTATCATAGTTCACTACATATTATAGATAAAATTCCTTTGTTGGCTAAATATTTTGGAAATATTTTCCCCCACGTGATAGCTTTGCCTTTCCATTTGCAAAGATCCCTTAAAGAATAAAAGTATTTAATTTTGATGAAGTCCAATATATAGTCTTTTCCATCAATTTACATCATATTTAAGAAATCTTTGTCAAACCTAGAATCGCTATATCCTTCTGGGTTTGTCTACAGATTTTATAGTTTTTAGCTATTATTTTTAGGGCAACAACTCATTTTGGGTTAGTTTTTATATAAAGTCTGAGGTCAGGGTTGAGGTTAACATTTTAACATATGGCTGTAAAATTGTTTCAACACCATTTGTTGAAAAAAATTTCCTTTCCCCCCATTGAATTGCTTTGGCACCTTTCCTGTGTCTTTGCATGCTTGGTAATTTTTATTGGATGCCATATATTTTGAATTTTAACTCCTGAATGATGGATGTTTTTGTATTACTACAAATATTTTTCAGCTGGGTTCTAAAATGTAGTTAAATGACTTGGAATGTGTCTGATCCCTTCATGTCTTATTTATAATGTTCGATGGGACCAGGGAAGCCTTTAGTAGAGGGCTAATTTTTCCCCATTCTTGAGGCAAGAACTTTCTGTGTGTTCCACCCAGAACCCTATGAAGTATGTTTTCCCTCTTGGGTAGGAAAACAAATTCGTGCTGGCTCTGTATGAGACCAAGAATCAATGCTTTTGCTTCTTTTCAGTATTTCTTTCTCTTGCCTCCACACACGTGCTAATCAGTACTCAGCAAAGAAGTACTCAGCCCTGGGCAGATCTATAGATTCTTGCTCTCTCAGTGGGCTCCACCTTGGTTTGCCTTCCTGCTCTGTAGTCAGTAAACTGGGTGGTCAGTCGAGATAATCATAGGCTTCACCTCATTTATGTCTCCTCCCTCAGTAATCCTATACTACTTGATGTCCAGTTTCTGAAAAACTTGTCAAAAAAATTTTTTTTCAGATGGGAGGGTAACTCTGGCTCCTGTCACTCCATCTTGGTCAGAATAAGAAACGTACTACAGGCTTTCAACACATTTTAAAGGAAACCTTGCCACTACAAGTCAGGTGGTTCATTTTCTTTAGTGTGGTAATTCTCAAAATATAACGGGAAGCAGAAAAATCACTTGAGAAACTTGTTTAAAATACATATTCTAATGTGTTGCCCCAGAATCTCAATGGAGTAGCTCTTGAATGGAATACACTCTCTGGATTTTTAGTAAGTTGCTACAAGTGTGATACTGATATTGAATTTTTTTTTAATTTTTTTTTAACGTTTATTTATTTTTGAGACAGAGAGAGACAGAGCATGAATGGGGGAGGGGCAGAGAGAGAGGGAGGCACAGAATCGGAAGCAGCTCCAGGCTCCGAGCCGTCAGCACAGAGCACGACGCGGGGCTCGAACCCACGGACCGCGAGATCGTGACCTGAGCCGAAGTCGGCCGCTCAACCGACTGAGCCACCCAGGCGCCCCACTGATACTGAATTTTTAATAGCTCTGATACAAGGGGTTAGAAGGTCACAATTTGAGAAATTTGCTTCTGTGATTATTCTTCCAGGGTAACTTGGGCAACGATAACTCAGCTGCATGCCTGAGGTAGGAAGAGCAGAGACTTTGCCACTATTTGTGTTGTTGACCCTTTGGTTATCACTATTATAGCACCCTTTCCCCCTCCAACCCTTAATGCCTTCTTATCCAGAATTTGGAGTCTCTCCATAGCTGAGCAGGGCGAAAAGGGCTTTCATGTGCAATCTAGCCATATTCTGTGTTTGCTCCATATTGCTGTCTCAGCTTTAGATTGTCACAATCCCGTCTTCTCTCTATCTTTCAGAAATTTTTCAAAATCTTTGGGTTGTTAATGACCTTTGTCTCATTCTCAGATTGCTAGGAATCCATCTCTTTATAAATATTTCATTGTCATTTTAATTTAATATGTCAGGGAATAGAGTAAGGATAGATTCAATTTGCAATCTTCAAATGGAAGACATGATTTTTAAATGGCATTGGAAGTAATCTCTTAAATGGAGTGGTCTCTTATTCTTTGAGGAAGGGAATTTCTATACATTTCCACCAAGGTAAATCTTGTATAGTCTTAATAATAATATTTGCATTTTCTCCAGTGATGAAATCACTTTCTAATATTTTTTTATTTATCACTTAATTTCATCCTTTGGTCATGTCTTTTACAAGGATCAGAATTATTGGCAAATTTTACTAAGGTCGGTTAAATGACTTACTGAAAGTCACACAGGCAAAATAAAATTCCAGGCTTTCTGAATTTTAAGATCATTAAGTCTTACTCGTATGCTCTGTTTGTTTTTTGTTGTTCATGTTGTTAAAATCATCTTAATTATAAAAGTATGTATTGCTGCTAAAGTCCATATTGCTGCAAAACTTTGAGGATGAGTAAAACTAAATAAGTTTATTGGGAATTTTGATTTATCCTATTGATATTAATATCTTAATGTGTTGTCCTATAGTGACTACTAGTTGCTAGGCACTGGTGTAAGTGACTCTTGTAAATCAGCTCTTCATCTTCACAAGAACACCATGAAGCATGCAGCATTATTCCTGAAATTTTACTAACGGAGAAACTGAGGTACAGAACAGTTCAGGTTACATGGTTAGAAATTGTAAAAGCTCACACCCAAAATCTAGAAATTTTGCTCAAAACGCTGTGCTTTTAGCTACTATACTCCACTGCCTCTTATACTGAAGAATTCTCTGTATTTAATCTAAGAAATCCTTTATTAGTTGATCAGTTCAATATTATAAACACTGTCAGAGGACATTTTAAGCAGTCTGCTGCACAAAAACACAATTTCACAGAACCTCTGATCGTTCTCTTTAGTGACATTAACCAACTCTGATTTTTGCAGCCACCATCGATTTCAATCATCATCTTCTCACTGGGGAGTGAAGTATTAGGTTTGCATATTAATCTCTATTGCAAGAGACCTTCTATTAGAATCTTAAATTGACTTAGCAATAAAAACAAAATATAAAAGTCTACCTAGGAAATCACTATTTCAATATTTTTGTGGTTTAAAAGTGGTCTTGTGTGTATTTAAGTATGATTGTTTACCTTATCCTTTGATTTTTATTCCACCTCCCCTTTTTAATCAGCTTTGACTTTCTAACTGCTATGTCTCCAATGCAGTAGTTAACAGGTGACATTATGAGGACCAACTTTAAAGAATCATTTAATGATTTTTTTTTTTTTGCTTTCTGAAGAAACAGTTTTATTGAGATATAATTTATAGACCATACCGTTCACCCACATAAGTTGGAAAACTGGCAGCTTTTACTAATGCACAACTTTGTGCCTCCATCATGGCAATCAATTTTAGGACACTTTCATTACCCCATAAAGGGGAATGCACTCCTTAGCCATTTTCTCCTTCAGTCTCCCTCATTACCCTTCTGAGCCTTAGGCAACCACCGATCTACTCCATTTTTATAGATTTCCCCATTCTGGACATTTCATGTAAATGGGATAATACAACATGAAGTCCCCTGTGACTGGTTTCTCTCACTTAGCATTTTATTTTTGAAGCTCATTTAGGTCATCATGTACAAGCACTTCATTATTATTTTTGCTGAATAATATTCTCTCATAAAAAACACACCACATCTGATTTATCCACAAATCATATGATAGACATTTGCGTTGTTTCCACCTTTTCTCTTTCTTTGTTTTGTTTTTGTTTTTGTTTTTGACCGAGCTACCTAGGTGCCCCTCTTGTGTCATTCTTAATATTCTCCTTTACAAGTTTTTTTTTTTTTTGCTGCAGATTCTCATCATGTAAGTAATAACTATAAACAGAATTGGATGGATGCCCTTTCACCATTCTCCCCAGAATCAAAATTCCCTGTGTCTCCCTCCCTCCTTCCAACCCCAGGCCCCTCTCCCCCACTCTCCTTTTTTTTATTATTATTTAAATTCAAGTTAGTTAACATATGCATGACTGCATATTTTCAAATTTCCAAGTATACCCATCTCATTATTTTGGTCCCTAACAACAAAATACAGAAGCATCTGTTTGTTCTTTAATGTTACTATTTGACAATAGGAAGAAGTAATTTTTCCAGGAATTAATGGAAAACTAAACTTACTCTAGCTTTTGTAAGAAAACACTGCTCTTCAGAAATATAATAATTGGTTATTTTTAAAACTAAAAATAATACTATTGTAAACTGTCAGAAATTCAAAATAGCAATTAAAAAATTGTTTACGTTTATTTATTTATGTTGGGAGAGAGAGAGAGAGAGAGAGAGAGCACCAGTAGGGGGAGGGGCAGAAAGAAAGAGAGACAATTCCAAACAGGCTCCCCACCATCAACACAGAGCCCAATGGGGGGCTCGAACTCAAACTGTAAGATCATGACCCAAGCTGTGATCAAGAGTTGGAAACTTACCCGACTGAGCCGCCCAGGCGCCCCTCAAGATACCAATTTAATTATAAGCTCAAAGTTTTTGTTTGTTTATTTAGGATCATTATTAACCAGCCATTTTTACATTTGAGATCATCTTTTAGACGGCATTTAAGGAAAGAGGACTGCACTCTGAGTCAGAAAACATGAATGTGTTCTTAGCTAATTATCATCAGTGAAATGAAAAAGAAAATTGCATTAGAATACCTCTCATCTCTATCCCTAAAAAGTTATAAAAATATAATTTATATACTATAGTACTATGTAATAATATTGCCTACTATATAATCAGCCAGCTAACTGTAAAATAAGGAATAAAATATAGATGTAGAAGAAAGATAACTGATTAAGATTCCTAGATCCAGTTCCATCCAGCTCTCATGATATTACCTTTAAAAGTCATATAAGGTGTCTGGGCCTCAGTTTTGTCATCTGTAAAATGGCCAAAAAGATTGGCCCATATCCCTTCCAGCTCTCAAAATCATTCATTTTGAGACACTGGGTTACTTCTCTCAGATTGAATCTCTACTGATTTGGACAAGGTTAAATATTTGAGTACTTTTGAACTCAGAAATGATTTAGAAAGCAGAACTGTTCATACAATTATACACCTCTTGAAACTTCTTTTCTGGTAGATCACATTGTGAGCCAGAATTGGCATCCACCAGATGGCACTATGCCATCGTCATGGGACAGGCCAGCCCTTAAGTGCAGGTACTCATCACCTCTCAATCAACAATCTTAATCATTTGCAGTAATTAACAGTGCCACACTTTTTTTCTTTGTAATTATAAGATGATCTCCATACTTTATAATTTGAATAATTATGTTCCACTTTATTCTTCTTTCTGTGTCAGGTGGATAAAAGCTGAAGAGGGAGTTTGCTGGTTCTAACTCTTGAGCAAATGACAGAGACAGAGGTGATGAAGTTATCCATTCTCTGATAGAATGACGAGTCATTCTCAAGAAGACTGCTGAATCCAATGGCGAGGCTGTGAACTCTATGAAGGCAAGAACAATGCCTGTTCATGTTTGTATCCCCAAGACCTCCCTTATTAGGAGATACCTAATAAATCTGTTGAATGGATTAGGAACAAAATATAGGATCAGTGAACACAAGAGGTGGAAGAATGTAGAGATAGTAATCTGTAGAAATTCTGTAGTATTCGTTGCTTCAATTTTTCCAAGAAAAGTTTGCAGCAATGTGATCATCTGAGAATGAAGATGAGGGAGGAGGTGTTAGAGAAGTACAGAGGGCAGAGAAGTTGTAAAATGTTCCTAGGAGATGTGAGAATGAATGAACTGTACTGCAGTAACATGGTTTGATTGCTGACCAGTTTTGAGAATACTCTGAATCTTGGGGCACTTGGGTGGCTCACTCGGTTAAGCGTCTGACACAAGTCATGATCTCCCAGTTTGGTTCCTGGGTTTGAGCCCCACATTGGGCTCCACACTGACAGTGCAGAGCTGTTTGGGGTTCTCTCCCCTCCACCATCCCCACCAATCCTCTGCATTCTCTGTCTCTCAAAATAAATAAATAAACTTTTAGAAACAAATAAATAGGGGCACCTGGGTGACTCAGTCGGTTAAGCATCCAACTTCAGCTCAGGCCATGATCTCACGATTCATGGGTTCAAGCCCCACATTGGGCTCTGTGCTGACAGCCCAGAGCTTGGAGCCTGCTTTGGATTCTGTGTCTCCCTCTCTCTCTGCCCCTCCCCCATTTGCATTCTGTCTGTCTGTCTCTCTCTCAAAAATGTACATTAAAAACAAACTTAAAATAAATAAAATAAATAAACAAACAAACAATAAGGTGAATTTATCTCCAATTGTATGCATGGGTCCAGGCACGGTGTATAAAAAGCCTATAATACAGTTGTGTATAAGATTTATCAGGAAAGATTCAGAGAGCAGGATGGGGACAAGGGAGTAAGCTTATAGGAATGATTGTAATGGTGGATCATGGAGTTTAAAGTGAGTAAAGAGGAGAGAATGCCAAGGAATGAAAATGAGGGAGTATTAATGAATTAGAAATCCTGGTTGGCTTGCAGGATTGTTGGAGCACTGGATGAAGTCAGACGAAATGATAGGTGGTGGTAGTGAGCATGAGGCATACGTAATTATGAAGAGATTGCAGTTACTGGCAATGACAGGCTCTAGGGTTTGACCACTAGAGTTAGAATAGACTGATGGGCAAGATTATTGAAGGAAACAAGTCATAGAAAGTAAGAAGCAAAGTGCCTGAAAGTATTATCTCAATGTATCTTTATTTTTTTTTTAAACATTTTTTATTGAGAGACAGAGAGACACAGAGCGTGAGCAGGGTAGGGGCAGAGAGAGGGGGAGACATAGAATCTGAAGTAGGCTCCAGGCTCTGAGCTGTCAGCACAGAGCACGACGCGGGGCTCGAACTCACAGACTGCAAGATCATGACCTGAGCCGAAGTCATTGGCCCAACCAACTGAGCCACCCAGGGGCCCCAATGTATCTTTAAATCAGTAGGAAGAAAGTCGGGAGAAATGTTAGAGTGACAGTCAACAAAAATAAAGAAGAATAAGACAAGGGCCTCTTAGATGACACTAAATATGTTGATGATATGATATTCAAAGGTAGAGAATTTTAGGTAGGAGGGAGGGATCATGGTTTGAAAACAACCGTAAGGAATTAAGAATATTGCCCATAGGTAAAATACAAAGTCATCACTTCAAAGGGCTGTAAGAAAAGCAAGATAATCAGACAAGATCTAGATTTCTGTTCGAACAAGAAGCTGAAAGAATCTTACAGGGTGAGCATGTAGCATGTAGAAGTTAAGGAAGACTGTACATGAGATTTTGTCAATGATGAGCCACAATAGTCAAAGGGAACAGTGGAAAAGGTTTCAGAATTTGTGAAGTGATGGGGGAAAGGAGCAGAACAGTGGATAGAAGAACTTTATTGGGATTAGTATAAGAGCTAAGGGATGGCACAGGGGTGATGAATATAAAACAAGAAAAAAGGATGTAATAATGCTTATAAATCCTTATGGGTTAAAGACATCATAGCAAGGAGGCTCTGGATTTGGAAACAAAGGAAAGAGTAGGTTATAGGGCTCCTGTTGACTTCTGCTGATGGGTGGCAGTGAGATCTATAGATCTTATTGTGGGTTTGGTCCCACAGTATGAAACCCTGTTGACCCACACCAGAGGGAATAGACGCTTCCTCCCTGGGGTTTACTTTTGACACCTGTTAGGAGAGAGGTAACCCAAAACACAAGTGCACAGTTGCTGCTCTGAAGCCTGATAATGAAATTAAAGCTTCTCAGGAAGTCACCTGTTACTCTGCACAGATAGGAGTCCACTCAGCACTGATGATGGCTATAGAATATCTAGACGAGGTACATACTCTCCAGGAAAATTCTCATGTTTTTTTTTTCTTTCTGGAATTCCTATTATTTAGATGTTGGACCTTCCTAGGATGATGCTTTAGTTTTCTTCTATATTTTCTGCATGGCTTTTGCTTGTTCTGCTTATTCTTTCTGAAAGATTTCCTCTCTTTTATTTTTTTCTACATTTGTATGCATAATGGGGGTGACATTTAAGAACTTTTTTTCTCTTTTCAAACAACAACAACAACAACAGAGGATATAGTAGTTGTCTTATGGATGCAAGATTTTCTTTTTCTTTTTTTTTCTCCCAGAAGATATGCTTTTCTTTCCATAAATAGTGTCTCTATAGAGTTCTTTTCTCTTTTCCTCAGGAATGAAAAAGTCAGTTATAGTATTGGAGAAAGACCTTGTCAACTGGTGGGCTTAACCAAAGGAGAGTGAGCAAGCACCCAGAAGTTTCACTAGACTTCTGCCAAAAAGCCATCTCTGTAGATATTTTCTTTGAGACATTCAGTTCTCCCATAGGAGAATATTTCAATATCTTTAGGAAGTGAAACAGTGAAAGTCATCTAAAGTATATAAGCTTCAATCTAATTTCTGTTTTTAATAAGCTATGTTAGTCTCCACTTCACTGTGTCCTTATTCTCTTTGGTTCTAATTATGCAGAGAACACATGTGCTGCTATCCTGGGATAGGGTAGTTGTCTATAAGCATAGTTGAAGAAAAACTTTTAAGAAGTCTATGGACTTTTTAAGGAGATGCATGACAAATGTCCTAGTTTATCTCACTCCTTGCCGCACCTAACTCCTTAGCCTTTCAGGGTTCTTCCCTGTAGCTATCTTCTTTCAAAATGGCTTTGCCTTCTGCTGGGCCTGGATTTTGGCTTTCTCCACTCTGCAAAGCCTCTTGCTGCTAATACATCTGTTTCCCAACCTCTGAACATTCACTGATGTTTCCCATTTGCTAGAGTCCCTCCTCCTGTGCTCTTAGACTTGTGATTCATTCCTTTTTTTTTCTTTTTCCTGTGCTCTTATTTTACTGAGATATTTGAATAAGGCAAAGATTTGCACATGTTTTTAAGTCCCACTGTTACTTACATCCCTTTCATCAATGATAACTAGAACCTGGATTATAATGCAAAGAACCTTGCTGGGGCTTCCGTTGGAGCAAGTGTGGCCTGGAGTTAATGCCCATATGGTCATATCACCAGCAATGATTTAGTCCTCAGCGCTCTAGAAACCACAGATAAAACCAGGAAGGTGATTCTCTGGATTTTGCCATTTTCTCAAAGGAAAAGTGATTTATTTATACCCCTGCCTTATTTATTCCTATGTGATAAATGTCATTATCAATCAACATCTTATAGAGTTGTCAGCTGAACTTCACATAGAATCGTTTAACAAGGCTGCCAAGTGAAGAAATGCACATTTGTCTCAGGTCTCTCTGAATCCAGAGATCATCTTCTGGACACTACCCCACACATCTCCCTTGACAACCTCAAACTACCATGGTTAGAAGTTATCTGGAATATGCTATAATTTAGTGAATTCACATGAAGATATAGTCACTGTAATTTTTGTCACAATTTTGCATTCCGTTTGGCATAAATAATAATCTTATAAATTATTACAAGAATTATGCACTATAAATATTAAATACCATAACATCAAAGTATTCTGTGAAATCACACCAATGATTTCAAAACCTCCCAAATATCTCTACCATACCACCCTAGATTAGCCATTTTAAACTGTTTCCTAAGATGTCCTTTGGGCTTGTGGTGGTGGTAATCAGAAATGGGAGGCAGAGAGAAGAAAATGGAATAAGAAACGTGAGAACTTGGGTTTCATGCTTAATTTATGCCTGTGAATCATGTCCTCAATCCATTTCAAAGTGACAGACCAAAAATAAATATAATAAAATAGAAGACATTCCCTCACCTCAAATAAAGTGGACCACTTGAAACCAATGTGTCTGAAATATTTGCAAGTGAATTTCCTGGCAGAGGCAAGACAAATGTGGTACCATAATTCAGCAGATGAGAGTTAAAAATCCTTGGGGAAATGGCCATTGCCCCTTCTACAAATTGGATTTACATGCCTGTATATTTCATCAGTGCTTTCCCATCAAATCCATCACATCCTAAATGGCATTACAAAAACAAATGCTCTTCTTCTAATGAGTTTTTCATGTTTTTCTCTTCTGTTTCCCTACGAACATTCTTCCCTCATCAGTGAGGGCAACACACTTGTTCTTCAAAACAAATTTGAGTTGAAATTCCAGAAGACAAATGGGTTGTAAGTGCTTGGCAAGGTAAATAATTTGATGAGACATAGAAATAATGAAACTTCAACCACCTTTACTGGAGCTTGAAAGTCTACTTGTACTAAGAAGTATTAGGGGAAAAAATAGCAATGATATGCTAAAATTGCAACATTAATCCTTACTAAACCAAAAAGTAGGATGATTCACTGATGGCAACTTTCATGTCTGAATCATTGATGTCAATATTCTTCTCACTATAGTAATTAGAATCTGAATTGTGATCTATTTTTATCATTATTGTTTAGATTTTCTTTTCAATAGGTGAAGAATGTGCAGGGGAACTCACTTAAAACACGATGTAGCTCATGATGGAACTCTATTTCCACGCCCCCTACCTCTTACCCCTTAGCCTAGGCAGTAATAAGGAGCATGGAGGTGATTGAAGGGAACCCTCCCTCCCCCCCCTTGTGTTTCTATATTTATTCATTTCTTGTTTTTGCAACAGTGTAAGATTTATCTCAGAGAATTACTTGAAAGATTTTTAAAGGATTTTTTTTTTAGAAAGAGAGAGCACGTGCATGTGCAGGGGATGGATGGAGGGAGAGGGAGAGAGAAAATCTTAAACAGGTTCCAGGCCCAGTGCAGAGCCCGACCATGAGATGTCACAACCATGAGATCATGACCTGAGTCAAAATCAAGAGCAAGATGCTTAACCAATTGAGCCACCCAGGTGCCCCTGAAAACTTTTTTTTAAAGAACTAAGGTAAAGATACTTTTTAGCCATGATCAAATAATATATTGAGTATATATTTTGGCACTTTACATTATTTTTGTTAGTTTAATACTCAAAATTACCATTTTAGGAATACTATTATTTTTACAAGCTTGTTTAAGAGAAATATGAGGTTTCCAAGGCTAAACAACATGTTCAAGGTCACGCAACTGAGAAGTTAGGCAAGTTCTTCTGAGTATTAATCACTAATAAATATTTAAATTGAATCAGCAACATTATACTACTTTAGTAGAGTTCATTAACTTAAAATCAACTAATAGTGAACTTTTTAAAATGCCAGTTCAAGTATCTATTAAATTCTGTTTAAAATGTTAGTAATTTAATGACGTTAATTAGGAATGAATTATTCACATTTATAATAAATTATTCCTTTTGGAAAAGACCAACATAAAAGCTGGAGGGAAGTTAATGATTCATCAAACTTGGGCCACAAATGAGCCAACACATTTGTCTTATAGAAAATATGCCTTGTCCAGCTCACATGGGAAGAATCTAAAGAATTCTGGGAAAGACCAAAATGTGTCTCCCAAACCAAATTAATATTTCCTTTTGCTTAGTATATACCCCAGCAGCGTATAGCTGAATTGGAATTAAATATATTGCTAGCAAATATGCTGTAGGCACTCAATAAATAGTGATTTATTGACAAAACTTATTGTATAGAAAAAATGGTTTGTAAATTCAGTCAAAAAATGTTGCATCTGTTCATAAGCTTTCCCTTTCTGAATTGATCTCATCTTATGGAGGATTACACTTCAGTGTGGCAGGGGCTTGTCAAAAATGGAATCCCTGGGGACTCCTGGGTGGCTCAGTTGGTTAGGCATCTGACTTCAGCTCAGGTCATGATCTCATGGTTCTTGGGTTCAAGCCCCTCTTTGGGCTCTATGCCAGCAGCTTGGAGGCTGGTGCCTGCTTCAGATTCTGTGTCTCCCTCTCTCTCTGCCCCTACTTGCACTCTCTCTCTCTCTCTCTCTCTCAAAAATGAGTAAACATTAAAAACAATTTAATGGAATTCCTTAATATGGGTATAGCTAATGAAGCAAACAAACAAACAAAAAGAAACAAACCAAACACAAAGTCGCATATTTCTTCATCAAATATACCTAAGAAAAAGGTAATGGTCAATTTAATTCCCTATAATGTTCCCCTTTTCTGCATCTTTGAAATTGATTATACCTGAATTCTTTGTGTCAATGAAATATGAGATTGTTTGTTTGGCAAGAATAACATTGTTGCATTGTTTGCCATTTAAATAATCAAAATATCTTAAAATAATAGTGACTGTCATGGGGGGGACTTCCTATATGCCAATCGCTATGAGAGGTTTATTTATATAATTTCACTTTATTTTCACCCTCTTGAAAAACCCTGCAAACATTTATCTCAAGATTCGTACACTATTCTGTGATACAGATGGTACTCTAAACTACATTATGGAAAAGCTTAAAATACCAAACAGGTGAAATATCAAATTCCAGAGAAAGCATGCTATGTCTCTCTAGAATAAAATGTGCCAGGACACCTGGGTGGCTCAGTCAGTTAAGTGCCTAATTCTTGATTTCAATTCAGGTCATGATTCCACGGTTCGTAGGTTCAAGCCTTGCATCAGGCTCCATGCTGACGGTGTGGAGCCTGCTTGGGATTCTCTCTCTCTCTCTCTCTCTCTCTCTCTCTTTCTCTGTCTCTGCCCTTTCCTCACTCACACCCTCTCTCAAAATAAATAAATAAATAAACATTAAAAAATAGCATAAATATGCCAATCTAAATGGAAACCAAGATACCCAGACTGACAGTAGAGTGTGGTTCCTTGCAGTCCAAACTGTGAATGAAGTTTAATGGGTCGATGAAGATGTGAGCTCACTGCCATCAGCATTTCCATGCAGGCCCACACATCTCCTTCCAATTTATAAGGATAATGAAATATTTCAAAATGGTCCTATTGACTGTTAGAAATTATTGCATTAACAGAGTCCTTTGGCCTTATTCTTGCCAGGCTTGTTCCATGTAAATCAAATCAGAGCAAAATGTGTCTAGGCAAACCTCAGATGTATTTTGCTCCCAAGTTTCTTAATTTTGAATGAGAAATATGTAATTTCCAGTGAGTATCTCCCAAGACGCATGCAGTGCAGAGATAAATTTATGCACCTTATGATTAACCTTAAATGATTGTGATGCACCTTAAATGATTAAGTACAATTAACTTAATTGGGAATATTATTTTGCTTGTCTCTATTAGTCCTGTTCTAGAACAGGAACAAAAATAAATGTCTGCAAAACTGAGTCCTTATTAGATTCATGTCATGTCTTCAAGATGCTTTTCATTTTAAAAAAAATCAGGAAATAGTTAACATCATTAGCACTAATAGACATTTCTTATTTTCATTGTTTATATTGTGATTTGGAGGTGAGGGGATTCTCAACTAATGCAAGTAACTGAAAATACATGAAACATTAGTTTGTTTTGTAAGGATAACAAATATGTTGCATTGCTCATTGTTTAAATATTTAAAACATGTAGAAAAAATAGAGGCTGGCATTTGGAGGCACTTGCTGTGTGCTACGTACTATGAGGGTTTTATTTATATTATTTCACTTCACTTTCTCTATCACCTAATGTGATAGGAGTCAATGCCCCATGAACAGGTGAGGAAAATGAGAGCTTGAGGGGTTGGACATTTTGTTCAAGGTCAAACAACTAGTAAGGAATGGGTCCTGAAACTGAACCATTGTTATCTGAGCCCCAAACCTGTTTACTTGATGGCTCTGCTGTTCTTCCTATCAAGTGTTTGACTCAGGCGAATCTATTGCTTCATAAAGCATAATTCTCTGGATGTTACAAATGCCCTTTTAAGTTTCTTAAACAAGTTTGAGTCTACCTCCACAAAGCATCCTCGGCACATACTACGGCAAGTGTCTGAATCTCTAGGTGCAGTAGATTGAAGACTCTCCATCTCTTGCTGGAAAAATAGCGAGAAAGTTCATATCACCCCCTTGGCTCAGCAAATGCCCATTTGCTAGGAATAATTTGCTCTATAACAATAAGGAAATGATCATTAATCACCAAAGTACCGTGTTGCATTTCTCAGTTTAATTCTCAGTCCTTGGAATCTGTTTTTGTATCAAATATCCCCAGGCATTGGCCCATTACGATACTTCTCAATTAGGCAGTGTTGCTGATCAAGAAATATTTTTTCCTGATTTAAATGGTAAAAAGTTTGGAACGGGATATGTTGCTATGACTTTGTCTCTTGTCCTTGTTAAATATAATTATAATAAAAAATACTTTACTGTAGTGTCCTTGCAACTCCATATCAGTAATGAAAGAGCTTGGATTCAACTTGTCTTTAATAATTACTGCATTTTAGCTCTGTTGACATTTAGTGTGTAGTTGCTACAAAATCATTTAAAATTATTTACCAGGGTGCCTGGGTGGGTCAGTTGGTTAAGCATACAACTCTTGACTTCAGCTCAGGTCATGATCCCAGGGTCGTGGGATCAAGTTCCAGGTCAGACTCTGCAATGAGCATAGAGCCTGCTTGGAATTCTGTCTCTCTTTCCCTCTGTCCCTCTCCCCTGGTCATGTTCTCTCTCTCTCCAAAAAAAAAAAAAAAAGATGGGGCGCCTGGGTGGCTCAGTTGGTTAAGTGTCCGACTTCAGCTCAGATCATGATCTCACACTCTATGAGTTTGAGCTCCACGTTGGGCTCTGTATTGACAGCTCAGAGACTGGAGGCTGCTTAATATTCTGTGTCTCCCTCTTTCTCTGCCCCTCCTTGTTCACACTCTTTCTCTCAAAAATAAAATAAAAACATTAAATAAATAAATAAAATTAAAATTAAAATAAATAAATAATTTATCAACAATTTATCAAGCATATTGAGCAAAAACAATGTGAAAACATATTGGAAACAAATATTAAGGGGTTCTTTCTGCTCAGATTTATAGATAGTAACAAGTGATTTAAAGAAAAAGTGGTATGAAATGAAAAAAGAGAGGAGTTCTTTTAAAGTAGGTCAATGAAATAGTTATGGTTCTCAAGTTATAAAACCATGGATTAGTTGGGAGTAGGGAATGGAAAGAATTAAGCAGTTTTAAAAGTCAGTATATTGGGAATAAACTTATTGGTAAATAGCCATAATGACATAAATAACAAATACATGTCTGTTAAATGCTTATTTGTTAGTAATTTTCTATTATGCCTCATGATATATGATTATAGTGAACATTTTTTTAAAAAAGAAATATAGTGTCAGAACTTCATTAGTATATCTTAAATCATATTCAATGTTACTGGAGCCAAATTAAAATTCAGAATCTACCTGAATTAAGCTAGATGGCACAAACACACAAAATGTCTCCAGCATCCAAGTCTGTAGTAGAACTGGGGACATGATTACCCCTATTTGGGATCTATTTCAAAAGACCCACACTGCGTTTCATTTTCCAAAGCAAGTAAGAATAGATCCTAGGAATTTTCTTCAAGTGAACTGTCAATTCAAATAACATAAAACACTCCTAGTGGTATTAGAGACTGTTTGGGGTATGAGTTCTGGGAGAAAGAGAATGTAAATTCCTATGGAACCATGATTAATTCATTTTAGTACTAAGCTTATATTTTTAAGGAGTATGTTTTGTTAAAATGAGGCCATATGCTCCCCCACAGGCAGAGGTCCCAGCAGACCCAAGAGACCAGCCCCATTTGCTGGTATTGAAAGAAAGACCCCATAGTGCAATGAAACCTGTGCTAGCATGGTGTTGAGATTTGCCATAATCTCTGAACCTCTGCTGCTGTGGGATTGCACAAACGTTTTCTGGGGCAAGCCTGCACCTGGCCATTGCTCAGCAAGACCCTCCCCCAGACAGTGGGGTTCCAAGCTTCAGGGGTGTCTGAAGTGTGGGGTTTTGAAGCATAACTCCATCTGAGATAAAACTCTGGAGAGAGGTGTACTTGGAAGTCAGACAGCTTGGACACTGACTGGGTAAGGTAGGGAGTGGACAGAGGCCTGAGACAAAGGAAAGGTACTTGATCCTGGGAGGGTGAGAGCCTGAAGTTCCTGTGTCAGAGGAACCTAGGGAGCTAGGTGAAGCCATTTCCACCTCTCCCACACACGCACATGTGTGCCATAATGATCCACCCCAGTGAGCTAAGCAGTGCCATCTCATGGAGAACGGAGCCATTACATCATGCCCCGCCCAACTGCACTCTCCAAGCACACCCACTAGAAGACCAGCAACAAGTCCCTCCACCTGTTTAGTTTATAGACCATAGATGGCCCCATAGTTTCAGTTCTAGGGGAAACTGGATGTGACTTCATTCAGGTTTCTTTCTGTTTGCTGGTTCATTTATTTATTTGTTTTCTTTGCTTCTGTTTTTGCTTAAAGCATTTTCTTTATTTCCTCTTTCTTGGACACAGAAGACAAACTTTTATTTTTGTTTTCTTTCTTTTACATTATATTTTATTTTTAAATTTTTTACTCTTTTTAATTGTCTTCATTTTATTCTATTATATAATATTTTTAATTTTAAATTTTTTCTTTTCTTTCCCCTTTTTTCCTCTATTTTATCAAGCTTCTTTAAACAAGTAGGACTTTAAACAAATATACCTAGAATTGAACTTCCTTTATTTGATTGTCTGTTTTGTTTTAATTTTATTTTATTTTTTTTTAATTTTTTTTCAACGTTTTTTATTTATTTTTGGGACAGAGAGAGACAGAGCATGAACAGGGGAGGGGCAGAGAGAGAGGGAGACACAGAATCGGAAACAGGCTCCAGGCTCCGAGCCATCAGCCCAGAGCCTGACGCGGGGCTCGAACTCACGGACTGCGAGATCGTGACCTGGCTGAAGTCGGACGCTTAACCGACTGCGCCACCCAGGCGCCCCAGTTTTGTTTTAATTTTAATTTTTTATTTCATTAATTTCTTTCTTCCTCCAAAATGACAAAATAAAGGAATTCACCCCAAAAAAGGACAGGAAGAAATGACAAACAGAGGCTTAGTCAACACAGATATAAGCAAGATGTCTGAACTACTGAACTATAATTTAGAACCATGGTAAAAAGAATACTAGCTGGGGGCACCTGGGTGGCTCAGGCGGTTAAGCACCCAACTTCAGCTCAGGTCATGATCTCAGTTTGTGGGTTCAAGCCCTACATTGGGCTCTGTGCTGACAGATCAGAGGCTGGAGCCTGCTTCAGGTTTTGTGTCTCCCTCTCTCTCTTCCCTCCCCCACTCGCACTCTGTCTCTGTCTCTCTCAAAAAATAAATAAACATTTAAAAAAGTTAAAAAAAAAAAAGAATACTAGCTGGGGTTGAAAAAGCATAGAATCCCTTCTGAGGAGATAAAAGAAGTAAAATCTAATCAGGACAAAATTAAAAATGCTATAACTGAGATGCAATCTCCAATGGATTCCATGACAGCAAGGATGGAAGAAGCAGAGCAGCGAATCAGGGACATAGACTATAAAATCATGGAGAATAATAAAGCAGAGAAAAAAGGGAAACAAATGCAAAAGAGCAGATACAAGACTTAGAGGATTCAAAGACTAATTAAAGAGGAATACCATCTGAATCATAGGAGTCCCACATGATGAAGAGAGAGAAAAAGGGGTAGAAAGTTTATATGAGCAAATTATAGCAGAAAATGTTCCTAATCTGGGAAAGGACACAGACATTAAAATCCAAAAAGCACACAGAACTCCCATTAGACTCAACAAAAACTGACCATCAACAAGGCATATCATAGTCAAATTCACAAAATACACAGACAAGAATGAATTATGAAAGCAGCAAGGGGGAAAATATTTCTTAACCCATAAGGGAAAAAAGAACAGGTTCACAGCATACCTATCCACAGACACTTGGCAGGCCAGAAAGGAGTGGAAGGACATATTCAACATACTGAATCAGAAAAATATACAGCCAAGAATTCTTTATCCAGCAAGGCTGTCGTTCAAAATAGGAGAGATAAAGTGTCCCAGACAAACAAAAACTAAAGGAGTTCTTGCCCACTAAACCAGCCCTGAAAGAAATTTTAAGAGGGACTTTTTTTGTGGGGAAAATACTAAACCAAACAAAAAAAACCAAAAGCAAAAAAGACTAGAAATGACCAGAGAACATCACCAGAAACACCATTTCTACAGGCAACACAAAAATTGCACTAAATTCATATCTTTCAGTACTCACTCTAAATATCAATGGAATTAATGCTCCAATAAAAAGACATAAGATATCAGAAGGGAAAGAAAACAAGACCCATCTATATGCTGCTTACAAGAAAATCATTTTAGACCTAAAGTCACCTTCAGATTGAAAGTAAGAGGACAGAGAACCATCTATCATGCTAATGATTGTCAAAAGAAATCCAGAGTAGACATACTTATATCAGACAATCTAGATTTTAAAATAAAGACTATAACAAGAGATGAAGAAGGGCATTATATCATAATTAAAGGGCCTATACATCAAGAAGATCTGACAATTGTAAATATTTATATTCCCAATGTTGCAGCACCCAAATATATAAATCGATTAATTACAAACATAAAGAAACTCATTGATAATAATACCATAATAGTAGGGGACTTCAACACCTCATTTACAGCTATGGACAGATCATCAAAACAGAAAATCAACAAGGAAACAATGATTTCGAATGACACACTGGACCAGATGGACTTAAAAGAATATATTCAGAGCATTTCATCCTAAAGCAGCAGAATACACATTCTTCTCGAGTGCACATGGAACATTCTCCAGAATTGATCACATATTGAGTCACGAATAAACTCTCAACAAGTACAAACTGATCTATATCATACCTTGCATATTTTCAGACCACAACACTATGACTCAAAATGAAACAGAAGAAAACATTTGGAAAGACCATGAATACTTGGAGATTAAAGAATACCCTACTAAAGAATGAATGGGCTAACCAAGAAATTAAAGAATAAATTAAAAAGTACATGGAAGTCAGTGAAAATGAAAACATGTCAGCCCAAAACCTTTGGGATGCAGCAAAGGTGGTCATAAGCAGGAAGTATATAGGAATCCAGGCCTTCATAAAGAAGGAAGAAAGGTCTCAAATACACAACCTAACCTTTCACCTGAAAGAGCTGGAAATAAAGCCCACAAACAGCAGAAGGGAAATACTAATAAATAAATAATAAAGATTAGAGCAGAAATCAATGATATCGAAATGAAACAAAACAAAACAAAACAGTAGAACAGATCAATGAAACAAGGAGCTGGTTCTTTGAAAGAATTAACAAAATTGATAAACCCCTTGCCAGATTGATCAAAAAGAAAAGGAAAGGACCCAAATAAATGAAATCACAAATGAAAGAGTAGAGATCACAACCAACACCGCAGAAATACAAACAAGAATAAAAGAATATTATGAGCAATTATATGCCAACAAGTTGGGCAATCTGGAAGAAATGGACAATTCCTAGAAACATATAAACTACTAAAACTGAAACAGGAAGAAATAGTAAATTTGAACAGACCCATAACCAGTAAAGAAATTGAATCAGTAATCAAAAAGCTTCCAACAAAAAACAGTCCAGGCTTTCCAGGGGAATTCTAGCAAACACTTAAAAAACAGTTACATATTCTTTCAAAGCTGTTCCAAAAAGTAGAAATGGAAGGAAAACTTTCAAGCTCATTCTACAAGGCCAGCATTATATTGATTCCAAAACCAGACAAAGACCCCACTTAAAAGGAAAACTACAGACCAATTTCCCTGATGAACATGGATGCAAAAATTCTCAACAAGATACTAGCCAACAGAATCCAACAATACATTAAAAGAATTATTCACCACGATCAAGTGGGTTTTATTCCTGGGATGCAGGGCTGGTTCAATATCTGCAAGTCAATCAATGTGATTCATCACATTAATAAAAGAAAGGATTAGAACCACATGATCCTCTAAATAGATGTAGGAAAAGTGACAAAATCCAGCATGCTTTCTTGATAAAAACCCTCAAGAAAGTAGGGATAGAAGGATCATACCTCAAGGTCATAAAGGCCTTATACAGAAGACCCACCACTAATATCATCCTTAATGGGGAAAAACTGAGAGATTTCCCCCTAATGTCAGGAACACTACAAGCTTTCAACATAGTGCTGGAAGTCCTAGCATCAGCAATCAGAGCATACAAAGAAATAAAAGGCATACAATCAGCAAGAAGGAAGTCAAACTTTCACTCTTCGCAGATGACATGATACCCTTAGTGGAAAACCCAAAAGACCCCACCAAAAAAGTGCTAGAACTGACACATGAATTCAGCAAAGTCACAGGATATAAAATCAATGTACAGAAATCAGTTGCATTTCTATACACCAATAATGAAGCAACAGATACAGAAATCAAGGAATTGATTCCATTTACAACTGCATGAAAAGCCATAAAATACCTAGGAATAAAACTAATCAAAGTGGTGAAAAAACTATACACTGAAATTTATAGAAAGCTTATGAAAGAAATTGAAGAAGACACAAAAAAGTGGAAAAGCATTCCATGCTCCTGGACTGGAAGAACAAATATTGTTAAAATGTCGATACTACCCAAAGCAGTCTACATAATCAGCGCAATCCCTATCAAAATAACACCAGCATTCTTCACAGAGCTAGAACAAAAAATCCTAAAATTTGTATGGAACCAGAAAGGACCCCAAATAGCCAAAGCAATCTTGAAAAAGAAAACCAAAGCAGGAGGCATCACAATCCCAGACTTCAAGCTGTATTACAAAGCTGTAATCATCAAGACAGTATGGTACTGGCACAAAAATAGACTCTTAGATCAATGAAACAGAATAAAGAACCCAGAAATGGACTCACAATCATACAGTCAACTAATCTTTGACAAAGCAGGAAATAATATCCAATGGAATAAAGACAGTCTCTTCAGCAAGTGCTGCTGGGAAAACTGGACAGCGACCTGCAGAAGAATGAACCTGGACCACTTTCCTACACCATACACAAAAATAAACTCAAAATGGATGAAAGACCTAAACGTAAAACAGGAAGCCATCAGAATTCTAGAGGAGAAAGCAGGCAAAAATCTCTTTGACCTCACCTCAGCAACTTCTTACTAGATGTGTCTCTGGAGGCAAGGGAGACAAAAGCAAAAATGAACTATTGGGACCTCATCAAAATAAAAAGCTTCTGCACAGCAAAGGAAACAATCAGCAAAACTAAAAGGCAACCAATGGAATGGGAGAAGATATTTGTAAATGACATATCAGATAAAGGGTTAGTATCCAAAATCTATAAAGAACTTATCAAACTCAGCACCCACAAAACAAATAATCCAGTGAAGAAACAGGCAAAAGACATGAATAGACACTTTTTTTCCCAAAGAAGACATCCAGTCTAACAGACACATGAAGATGCTCAACATCACTCATCATCAGGGAAATACAAATCAAAACCACAATGAGGTACCACCTCACACCAGTCAGAACAGCTAAAATTAACAACTCAGACAATGACAGATGCTGGAAAGGATGTGGAGTAAGAAGAACACTTTTGCACTGCTGTTGGGAATGCAAACTAGTGCAGCCACTCTGGAATATGTCGCACTACTAGGCATTTATCCAAAGGGTACAGGAGTTCAGATTCGAAGGGGCACATGCACCCCAATGTTTATAGCAGCACTAACAACAATAGCCAAATGTCCATTGACTGATGAATAGATAAAGATGTTTGTTATATACATTGGAATATTACTTGGCAATCAAAAAGAATGAAATCTTGCCATTTGCAACAACGTGGATGGAACTAGGCTATATTAGGCTAAGTGAAATAAGTCAGTCAGAGAAAGACAAATATCACATGATTTCACCTATATGAGGACTTTAAGAGAAAAAACGGATGAGCATAATGGAAGGGAAGCAAAAATAACATAAAAATAGAGAGGGAGACAAACCGTAAGAGACTCTTAAATACAGAGAACTGAGGGGGTTGCTTGTGGGGTGTTGGGTAGGGGGACGGGCTAAATGGGTGAGGGGCATTAAGGAGAACTTAATGCTTGTTGGGATGAGCACTGGGTGTTATATGTAAGTGATGAATCACTAAATTCTTTTCCTGAAATCATTATTACCCTATATGTTAACTAACTTGGATTTAAATAAATAAATAAATAAATAAATAAATAAATAAAATAAAAAGACTAAAAAGAAATTTTTATATTTCCCAAATTTCTCCAGTGGTGGTTTAATCATTCGTTTCCTCTTCTTCCTTCCCCCCTTACTTCTTTCTTCCTTCCTTCCTTCTTTCCTTCCTTCCTTCCTTTCTCTTTCTTTCCTTCCTTCTTTCTTTTTCTTTCTTTCTTTCTTTCTTTCTTTCTTTCTTTCTTTCTTTCTTCTTCCTTCCTCCCTTCCTTCCTTCCTCTCTCTCCCCCCTTCCTCTCTCTCCCTGTCTCTCTCCCCACCTTCCTTCCTTCCTTCCTTCCTTCCTTCCTTCCTTCCTTCTTTTCAGAGACAAAATTCTTGGGATTACAACTTTGTTAATCTTTTGTGATATAACTTTAATTTAATCCTGATTTTTCTGACTTATATAATTATACTTCTTCCACTTACCACAACTCTGTACTTCCCTTTCTTTAATCTCTACTTGTTCTATAATTTCAGAATACCCTCCGCCCCCCCCCCCCCCCCCATACACACACCTCTCTCCTTCTCTGGTCCTTTTAAAAAAAAGTCTTCAAATGTCCATCACTTATCTCTCTCTCTAACATATCTCCATGATTTTTCATTTTTTGCATAAGCTCCAGATAGAGCTGTATATAGGGCAGCAATTTTTTCTCTTCCAACACCAGTCTTTTTTCTGCTTTGTTGCTATAGTGTTCAATAATATAAATTTTGATCATTTTACTACTTTGGATAAATTTGTTGATTCTTCTCCATCCAACTTTCTTAATTTAGTCTACAAAAGTTCTTTTCATGGCATTCCTAAGAAATCATTATGGAATCAACCCTTCATCCCTGTCTCCTCACTATGGAATTAACTCCTCATCCCCTGTCCACTCTCTTTACCACATGAACTCATCTTCCAGATCATCACCATTTATTGCATGCCATAAAATGTTTCTAAATCTTAATTTTCCCTGTTCCCAACACATTTCTGAACCTTCTACAACCCCCATAATGTTGAACCTGTTGATCTTCATACCTAGAATATCACCATACACTCTTTGATGGATTCTTTACAATCTGTCCTAGGTGAGAGTTCAATTTTCTTTGTTCTCAAGAGATTTTGCTTATGTCTTAGAATACTATATTGAAGATGATCCGTTTATCTTTTCTTAACTGCAAAATGGACCAGGATGATTTTTTCCAATGCTCTGTTTTCTGCTGGTATTTTCCAGTCGCGGTTCCAAACAAATTTGACCATTTTGCATGGAGTATTTATGCCACAAAAATATCTTGCTAACTAAGTCACTCTGCCTTCTTTATTCACTGCTTTCTTCCTGTTGAGTATAAATTGAATCTTTAACCTTAGCCCTCTGGGTAGAATTACCAAAATAAATTCTCCCAGCAGTCTTTTTCTTTGTTTCTTAATGCTTTCTCCATAATAAATGCATTTTCCTGCTGATTAAATTGCACAAAACTTCTCTACACAAGATTTTTTAAATTAAGCTCAGCAAGGGAAAAATGAAATAAATATCAGTGCAAAATAAAATGAACCTACTGATCTGTGGTTACTCATTTCTTTTTAAATAAATATTTATATAATTTCACTCCCACATTAGAGTCAAAAAATATTTTCCACACAAAGCAACTTTCTTCTCCCAAAATGGCTGGCTGATGACATGTTAAGTAGTTTATGTTTATGAGCAATGGACAAATTCCAATACTTATAGTCAAACTGCAAACAAATTGTTAATTATTTGGAACTCTGAGTTGCTTATGTGTTGCTGCCAGATCTCCATCATGCGTCTTTTATGCTCCAAGTCTGGCACCTTGATGTGGCTGACTACAGAAAGGCTGGTTAGTGACTTTCTTGTGAATCTCCAGTTCTTCTAAAAGGTCTTAAAACATCCTATTTTTCCAGCTTCTTCCACAATTGTGTAAGATCTCATTCCCATAATGAATCCTTTGTTCTACAATATTCGTGCAGGTTTGCTTCTTTGACAGAACACTGACTGATACCATTGTTAATTTTTTTTTAATGTTTATTTATTTTTGCCAGAGAGAAACAGAGCATAAGCGGGGGAGGGGCAGAGAGAGAGGGAGACACAGAATCTGAAACAGGCTCCGGGCTCTGAGCTGTCAGCACGGACGCGGGGCTCGAACTCACAGACAGCGAGATCGTGACCTGAGCCGAAGTCGGGCACTCAACCCACTGAGCCACCCAGGCGCCCCTTGATACCATTGTTATTATCAGATGTTTGTCTGGAGAAAAGAAACTTACAATGGGAATGTGTAATTAGTTCTCTGATCTGATTAAATGTGGAAGCAACAATGTTGTTGGTAAGTCAGACACTGACAGTCCACACATCCAGTGGCAGAAAGAATTCCTTTCATTATCACCTATGATCAAATGCTAACAGAAGGCCAAGCCATATGTGACCAAGTATTTACTACCATAAAATATTATAGCGAAAGATTCTCAGGATAAGGGAAGTCATTGTTTGGTTCCAACGTACAGAGAAGTTGGAGAAAGAAAATTATAAGCTCAGGTCTTTAAATTCTAAACTCAAGTTTCAGGTAGGGGATCAGAGAACTTTTATGACTACACTAATTTATGATCTCCTATAGCTTCAGGATCCAGATTTTTGAAAACGAAGTCCTAATTCTAATCTACAGATGCCTAAACTAAATTCCTAATTTCACAAGCATTCTAAAATTATGTCAGATATTGGAAACACGAAGACCTAAACATTGAGATAAAGATTGATGGGCAGATTGTGATGAAGTTGAAGACTTTGAACTCCTAAATCCTACTGATCCTCATGTGCCTGTAGGGGCAACTTGTATTCCTTTTTCTGAGGAGATTAATCTCTCCTTTGCCTGAAAACCTGTATTTGTCTCCAATGAAGTCAGCGCTTTGCAGGGAATTGCTGTTATCTCGTTGTTTCTACACCTAGAACTAGAACCAAGTCTGAGCAGACTTCCAGCATGTTGGCAAAGTATGATCCATTAGGAGACATCCTGTATGTACATCAAGGTAATTGCATCATTTTTCCAGCTTTCAACACAAACGTACAGAATATGTATAGGAACATAATCTAAGGTGTAGGATCAGGGTAGAAGGAGAATAATGTTCAATCAGGTTGAACATATTAAAATAGGTGCACTAAGCAGAGATTCTCCATTCACTGTATCAGTTTGAGTGACTGGGAATGCTCCAACAATTTGCTTAATCAACGTATTCTAACCTGGACCCAAAGACAGTCCATACTAAATAAACTTGAGATTCTAGAACTTCCTTGGTATACTCTAGAGGAAAATAATCAAAGGCTGGAAAAAGAGAAATGCTGAATGGAATTTTTAATGTGAGATCTTCTCACTCACACACTAACTGTGAGAGTCCTGAAGTCATTTTCTTCATCAGACCTTTGAGGTTTGATACATTGGAGGAGGGTTCTCCAGCATCTGTGAGGAGCTCCATAAAGGCCAGGAACAACAGTGGGTGCTTTTACTATCAATGTGGCCTCTCTGAATCCAGGGAAGATGATGAGATGCAGGAGTGACAGGGACCAGGTGGAAGCACTCAAACTCCAAAGACCTGGAACCATTATGGGTGCCAGATCCAAAACAGTTATCAGAACATATCAGAATGGTTTGGCTCGCAGGGAAATATGATCAGTTTAATAATGTCAGTTATTTTGTTGATATTATCTAACTGATCATAGTTCCCTAGGACTGAAATTGATAGCAGCCCATTATTCTTACTTGATTTGCAAAACTGTAAAAGTTTCAGGTAGTGTGAATATAAGTCTGACCTTAATTCTCACAATAGAGAGTGGTGCACGTCTATTTTCCCACATTGTGCCAGTTCGTAGAACGAAGGCCTTTAAAACGAAAAGTGAGTTCATTTTATACCAGATGAAGACTGGAAGTGGAATCATAGCTTAAGGAATGCACTCTTCTCACCATGTTCCCCATCTCTGTGAAGAAATTGGCTTCATAGAAAACAGAATAGCATTTTGAACTATGGCACAAACCGAGTGATGACACCTTGTATATCTATGGTCACAAAATCTATAGGGCATTCTCCCATGAAGCGATCCATCTATAGTGGTGCTTCTTCTGTAACTAGGATACTAGCAATCCTAACCAGGCCAATATTGTGGGGGTGGGGGAAGGAAAAGGCATGCAGATATGAAAAGAAAAAAATTAATCACTATTTACATATGACATACTGGTCTTTGTGGAAAATCCCAAGGGCTCTAGGTACTCCAACTTACTGTTTAACCTCTACAAATTCATGTTATTTCCATTGACAACAGTTAGAAGGTTGACACCTTCAAACTGCCATCACTCCAAAGATTTCTGCAGAGCTAAATTTCTCTGCAATGAGCTGTACGGAGGAGCCTCATCCTGTTGTAAAAGGAACTGCTCTTTCTTGGATAATGAATTGTAAATCTAAATTAGATGAGTCAGTTCCATTCTGGCATCCTGAACGTGCTTAGTGTTCAAATAATCTTTGACCTTTAGTGTATAATGAAGATAAAGCTGGCAAAAATTAATTACATATGGGGCTGAGGGTCAATAAGTTTAGCTTTAGCTTCACAGAAGCCAGTTTGAATTTCTAGGCTTTAGACTTATTAGCTCTAATTTAGACAAGGTTTTGGACAAGCTGTCTAAACACCAGTTTCATTATGTAGAAAATAGGCATAATTTCAGGGTTGGGGCAAAAATTATATGTATTATGTAGAGAGCTTAGTTCAATGTCTCACACAGAATAGAAAATATATGAGTGGTTCCTTTCATTATTATCATTATTGTTGTTGTATTTTCATGGTAAACTAGAAGTTCTTAGTTAATGACTACAACGAGACATCATTACATGCATTACATGAACTAAAGTAACTTCTGGCTAGTTTTATTTCATACCTTTGAATTTTTTTCTGTCATCTTCTATTTCTCATACACCTCTGATACATTATCTTGCTCTCTTGTATACATTATTGCAAGCTACTTTCAACTGTTTTGTAACGATGTTGACTTTATATAAGAAAATGGATGAGTAAATAGATAAATATACATATAAATAATCCTGAGCGGTAAAGGAATAAAATGTCACAGAATCTAAAAAGTTGGAAGTTTTTATAATAAAAAAGATGCATTGGAAGATATAATCTCAAGTATATAAATCGACTAGAATTTAAAATTTACTTACCACTCTTTTCTTATCAAATTTAAATATAAAAACTACTAAAAACCAAAAAAGCCAAAACATTAAAAGTAAATATTTTGAAAAAGAGTGATTTGAGCAATTATTTTATGAATTCATTTGGTTTCCAAGCTCACTGAGAAATAGGTCCCCAAATTTGCATATTCCTCATTAAGTGGGTTATTTAATTTTACTCTTTGTTTACCCCGATGAAAAATGAAAGTTAATTTCATACTGTTTTTTTTAATTTTCTAGTATAGATACAATGTACAAAAAGGAAATATTGCTACAGATAAACCAAATGAGAGAGGATCCTGAGAGAACATTATCCATGAAAACTGATTTTTTAACTGAATCAGTCTAATTATATATTGAAAAAATACCTAAAGGAATAAAACCAACATAATACTGTGTGTTTTTGAATTATCTGTCTGCATAAGAAAAACATCTTCCTTCATAACTAAAGGCGTAATTTTCAAATATGGTAGAGAATTTTTATAGAATATATTATAATCACAATGTATTCTGGCTATATTTGGTTCACTATATACTTAGGTGGTAATTTATTAATGCAGGCATTTGGATAAACACTACCATATGGTGAAACACACAAAATAAAAAACAGAAGGTGTCACATAAAGGGCTAACAAATAGCATTCAATGTGTGTCACCCATAATTCAGGCTATTTAGTAATTTCAGACATTTCTGTTAAAACAGCATTATGCAAAATCGCAATTTTACTACATTGTGTATGATATGAATATGACATTCTTTTTGAAGAAGCAAAGATGTAAAGTCAAATAGTTAATTTGTTAATGTAACCTTTAAGTATATCAATAATCACTACTGACACGACTTAAAAATATAATATTGGATTTTAGGACAAATATGATTTTGGACATTTTAACTGCTTATTTTGAGATTTTATGCATACGTACATTAATTCCTTTAAATGTGTCTCTTTTAATGTTTTGTAATTGTGTAGCAGAGGTCTGAGGATAGCTAAGACACTAAAGCACATTTATTGTCCTGGAATATGCTTTTTTTTTTTAATAAAAATCACTAGAGACTGCAGTTCTATGCAGACTAGATGATTAAGAACTGTAGGCTTACTCTCACTTAGATGTTAGAAGACATTAAAGTTGACTTTAAAAATCTCACATCTGAAACACATATTGTGTTCTCTATGTTATCTACTGCTATTATTTCCAGTATAGATTTGAGTCATTAGATTTGCCAATAAATACTTCCCTTTTGAAGGAAACACTTTTATTTGTTCTGCAGAGGAGAACAAGCAATAAACAAAAGAAGATATAATTTGCAAGCAGACTTTTATTGCTATCCTTTGCACAATCTTAAAATACAATTGCTTTGGTGTTTTCTTACCATGGGGTTTACATTATGAAGTGCTTAACAGAAAATCACATCTTATGTATATTTTCTGAATAGATGATAGATTTCTTAACGTTACTCTTACTGAATCAATCCATAGTGTCTATATTATAAAAACCAAACTATATATTTAGTAGATAGATAAAGAAACTAAATGTTCTAAATGGAATGTGCTTTGATTTAAACGATTAATTTGTTCATATCCACATATATTATGTAATTGTGTGGTTATATAGAGGTAAACAGAGCAGCTATCTATTTAGATGCATGATCTTATGGTACCATATGTTTCCCACAAGTACTTCAAATTCAACAATTCCACTTTGAAGGATTTACTCATTTGGGTCTTGAAATAATTTTTGTCCCTAAGAATTTCGTGTAAAAATATAAATGCTCTGAATAAATGGAAGTTTTGTCATATAGCTTCCATTGATTTGCTCACTAATTCATTCTCAAACAATATTTTCTTACCATAATTTACATGTTCTCTGTGCATTGGATGTTCCAGACAAAGTAGCATGGGTGTTAAGGGAGTTGGCCAGTGACAAACACATGGGTAATTTCAGGTTGCACTGCTATAAAGTGTTCTGTCCCAGAAAGGAATGTGATGGTGGAAGGGGGAGTTTGCCTTGGTTGATCAGGAGAGGTCTTGTCTTATTTTTAGGAGTTTGTGGCTATGAAAATGTGGGAATGAATCACCACTTTTCCTCCTTTTTGTTCACCTATCTAAAAATAATGTCCCTGGTCATAAAGGATCAGAATGGAAGCAAGGAGACTTGTGTAGGAGTCCAGACAAGGTAAGATGGGTGACCCAGACTAAGGTGGTAGCAGTGAAAGTTCAGAGAAGTAAGTGCATTCAGGATATATTTTGGAGCTAGAACAGTCAGGAAAAGGAAAGGAGTCAAGAATGAGTCTTGGATCTTAGTTTTGTCAACTGGGTGATAAGGCAGAGTAAGAGCATGATTGTTCTTTTAATTTAAATGTTTCGTTAGTATGCGCAGCAATGCAAGGGATCAAGATATAAATTTTGGTCATGTTAGTTTTAAGATAACTATTAGATATTTGGAGATCTCAATTAGGCCATTCAATGTATGTTTGAAAGGCCATGGAAGAAATAAATAAAGCATCAGAATTTAGGCACTGCTTAAATTACATGAGCAAAATAGACTGTCTAGGAAGAGACAATGTAGAAAAGAAGAGAAGTAAGTCCAGGGGTATTCCAAAACCCTGCTGTCTAGCAGAGGAGAAGGAACAACTCAAAGAGACTAAAAAGGAGGCCAAGAGGAAGATGGTATCACAGAAGCTAGAAGAGGAAAGTGCTTTAATATAGAGAAAGTAGTTAATGCTGTTGAGAAGTCAGCCAAAGAAGACAGAGATATTGCCAACATGGAGGTCATTAGTGACTTAATACCAAGCAGGGTCAAGGTCCAATGGAAATTTTCCATTCAACATGGTGCATAGAACACATGTGTTTACCTTCACTTGTTCCCCAAACCACACTACAATGACAGCAAAGAAATTTAAAGGATAAAATGTCCTATATTGGAATCTTTGACTTAAGCAAAAATTTTGATCAGGCTGTAATGTTAGCATAGAGAGATGGGCAATGTGTGTTTCATCTGACAAGGTAAAAGAGCAAAAGTATCATAAATACAACGTGGTCTTTAATTATTGTCTTAATATTAAAAATCAAGACATAGTAATATGAACATTTCATTTAGAATTATGCAATTAATAGTTACAACAAAAACAATTGTAGCAACACTTATGTGTTATATACAGTGTGCTAAACACCGTTCCATCAATAACCCCTTTGATAGGTTATATTGTCACACCTACCGTGGAGAGGAGAAAACTGAAGTACAGAGAGCTAAGTAACTTGACCCAAGTCACGTGGTCAGCAAGGAGCAGAACTTTGCATCAACTCTTGCGGGCTGACTTCAGCTTCTGCCCTGGAGGTTAAAGTGCTGTCTCCAGAGAGCCAGAATCAGGAGTGAGTAGTGAGTAAAGTGGAAATGAAAACGCTTTCTCACTCCATTGTCTTTGTTCTTTAAAAATATGTACATGTATTACCTGATAAAGTAATAAATTAAATTACTAAATAATAAATTGATAATTTACTAATAAATGACTAAATAATAAATAACAAATTGATGAATTGATTAAGTTATAAACTAAATTATTTGGAAAGGAAGACCATATACCAAATTTTAAGCTTGAAATTCTCTGGGTGTTGGAATAATTGATAGTTTTTAATTTGTTCTTCTTCCTTGTCTGTATTCTGGTTTTCATAAAATTGACTCCTCTCAGTTGTATAAATTTAAAAATGTTGTTTTATAAATTTTTACAAGTATGATGAGGAGTTGAAAGAGTATAACATGACTTTCTAGAAACATTGTTATAAAAGAAAGAATAGAAATGAGGTGTTGGAGATGTGAGATCAAGATGAAAAATCCCAGAGTGTGTTGGTATGGTGATGGCAATGATCTAGCAGAGAAGGGGGAAAGAGATGATGAGAAAAGAGGAAGTAATTGCCAAAGGTTTTGAGAAAGTGAGAAGAAATAGAATACAAAAATCAGTCTTCCTGGGAGCATCCATTTCTACAGGAGTGAAGGCAGAAATGTTAAGATCAGATATAGTTAAGTGGATAGATCCTGTAGTTGGAAGAAGAGGAACTTCAATTCTGATAGTTTATATTTTCCAAACGGCATTTGAGGCAGTTCCCTGGTGAATGGGTAGGCAGGGAAGGAAGGGGTACGGAAATTTCGGGGCACAATTAGAAGATATGAAATGGCCTTCAATGGGCTCATTAGTAAAATAGATTTCTTGACCATGTTATTTGTCTATTTGAGATTTGTGGCCATTCATTTAAAGTGAGAATAGACAAATTATGATAAAAGTAAGCACTAGCCTTACACATTGCAAGCTATCCTATAATGTTGCATATTATTTCATTATCACTCCATTCCCCTAACCAGAAGTCTCAGAGCCAGATTGGAACTCAGAACTCTATCACTGGCTTCAGTGAAGAACCTTCTGAAAGGGGTGTCAGATGTTCTCAGATTTAATTCCATCTAGTCATCTTCTAGCTGCCCATTGCTCTCCTTGCACAATGCAGATCTTTATTATAGCATTCTCTATGCAGGTCAGACATTTTCTCCACTTTATAATCTACTTTTTCTGGAGATAGGGGAATAGTTGGAAAGGGTGGAGCCAGGCTTTTAGATGAGAAGAGTTCTCTAGGACACATTTTCCAGTTGCTTTGTATCGTGCCAAATATCTTGCACATATGTATTTATTTTAGTTCCTTAGGGGGAAAAATCCCATAGAATCTATCCTTTACAATAAGAACTTTCAGAATTCCCTTGTTCTCTGTATCTCTTGGTTGCTCTGTGACGCTACTGACTCAACATCTGCTTTCCTGAACCCATTCAATTGTTTCCATAAAGGAGTGTTTAATCTTCATGATCTTAGTTGTGTATGTTGTGTCAATCATTTCAATGGGTGTCAAGACATTCAATATAACAATATTAATCACAGTTTTCAATCAAGTAGCAGAAATATAGTCAGGTTGAGTGACTTGTCCAGGGTAATCTTGTTAAAAACCGGCAGCATAGGATATACATCTAATTCAACTTATCTTCTCTGTAACTCTTCTTTTCAAATTTTATAATGTATCATAATCACCTGGCGTGTTTGTTAAAACACATTTCTGGGATCCAATCCCACAGATGCTGATTCAGTAGGTATGGGATGACGCCTGAAAATATAAATTTCTGATAAGCTTCCAAGGGATGTTGATTTGCAGGTCATTTTCTGTAAAAAATAAAACAAACAAACAAAAAACCATAAAGCTTTTGAAGTTCTGCTTTCCCAAATCTCACCTTCTGGACCCAAGTCCACCAATCTTATTAATTGTCTGTACTTCCCAATGTTTTAATGATCTTTTTTGATGTGCATGCCCTAGTCTTGGGCTCAATCGGGACTATTTTTGGAAGTTAGAGTCCTGGTAGTCTCTCCTTACAGCATCGTCTTCAAGCTCCTAAAGTTACTCTTGGAAGGGTCGCCTGTTAATACTTCTATGAAAATATCTATATCATATGTAGAATTTCAGTTAAAGAATAACTCCTATATAGGAAATTAATTTGTAACCTCTGCCACTATTAAAAGTGTAACATCCTTGATTCTCTCTTCCACATTCCTGTGTAGAAAGCCAAATCCCATGCAATGTCACTTCTATTTTCTCCAAATAGATGCCTTCTGGACATCTTTATGGGTGTTGATAGTTTAAAGGCAATCACTTATTTCAAGTAGTGTTCAGACTCTCATATGCAGGAAAAACAAATTATTTTTCACAAGACACAAGGGTCATGTCATTAACTTAATCCCAAGAGAAGCTTATCGTCCCCCAAGAAATAAAAACCGCCAAAATGAAACATCTAAAACCTGAGTTGAATCTCATATGCATGTATTAAATATGAAACATGATTCTTTAAATGTAAAATGTCATTTTGAATTTAGTTATTCATATCTAACAGTTTAGATACTGACAAGACTTTAGCTACCAGTATAATCAATCCTCAAGAATATACTTTTATATTTTCTTAAATCAGACATCATTCAGGTAAAATTGACTTTATGCCAAAGATTTATTTGAATGTGAATTATGACAATCCAAAAAGAGATATTCTTGCTTTAAAAAAAGAGATATTCTTGCTTTAAAAACTTCGACATGGAACACTGAGTACAAAAAAAATCTGAAAAGCATTCAAAGAACTTAAGATGGTAAGCATTTTCATTAAATTGTCAAGCAAGATTTCTAAACAATAAAACAAAGTCATATCATAAAATGCTGGACTTATTGTACCCAGGCAGACATGCACTTTGTGATTCAAGGCATGAAGATTAACGGGCATCAAAAAGATACTATGTCATTGAAGATATTTCATTTGTCTTGATAGCAAGTATGAATTTATAAAATGAACAATCCTAATTAAAAATCATAATTTCTAGAAAATTTCTACATCTGTGCATATTGTTCTATATCTCTATTTTGAGTATGTGTGTCCAAACCTGTATTAATAATCTCTTTTTAAATGTTTATTCATTTATTTTGAGAGAGAGAGAGAGAGAGAGAGAGAGCGCGCGCGCGTGCGCAAGTGGGGGAGGGGCAGAGAGAGAGGGAGAGAAGGAATCCCAAGCAGGATCCTCAGTGTCAGCACAGAGCCCAAAGTGGGGCTCTTTCTCACAAACTGTGAGATCATGACCTCAGCCAAAATTGAGAGTCAGACACTTAATGGACTGAGCCACCCAGGCACCATGCATTAATAATCTTTATGTGAGTTTAGAAATGAATAAAGCAGGGGTACCTGGGTGGCTCAGTTGGTTGAGCACCTGACTTTGCTCAGGTCATGATCTCATGGTTCATGAGCTTGAGCCCAACATTGGGCTCTGTGCTGACAGCTTGGAGCCTGCTTCGGATTCTGTGTCTTTCTCTCTCTCTGCCCCTCACCTGCTCACGCTTTCTCTCTCTCTCTCTCTCTCTCTCTCTCTCTCTCTCTCTGTCTCTCAAAAATAAATAAACATTAAAAAAATTTTTTTAAAGAAATGAATAAAGCAAAATACATCCCAAGAAATGAAAGTTACCAGGTCATTTCCGCGGTCTCTATCCTCAGCAAAAACAGTAAAGCTTCGTATCTAAAGACCAAGCTGTAAAACATTGCTTCTTGGATACAAGAGTATTTTATTCTGGGCATTTCTATCAGCTTCAGGTCGAGGTCAGTCCATCTCCATTATCTCTGTCTCTGACTTAGGAAGTCCACCTGTCCTTCTGGCCTTTAAAAATTGTCTTCTCATCTTCTCTTCATTGTTTTTAGTAATGACTCATTCATTAACAATTCTCATTTGATGATCATTATCTTCGTACTGACGCTCTTCCCAGTCTCTCAAAAACCTGTATTTGCTGCCACTAGTAATTCTATGATGGAGTATGCAATACATATCCAATTCTTCCCTATAAGAAAGGTCCGAGCACACAGTTCCAGCACATCGCACCATTTAGTGTAGACCATCTCCAGATTTCAGCTTATGTATGTGACAACCACCTTTAAGTTTAAATAGAAAGCTGTCAAAAATTTTTAGAAAAATGTTTTTTTTCAATTACCTAAACTTCATGAGTTTTGGCGATGATGGACCTAAATAATAATGCTGATGTAAATATTTCGTAATTTCCATAGAAGTCAGAGTTCTCAAATCAGTGATACATAATACTTGGTGCAAAGCAGGTAGTACATCCACATTTTGAAAATATGCAAATAAATGAGTGAAAGTGATATGCACAATCATGGTGAGAAGGCTGCAGGTAAAACCCACCTCTTTCGATTTTCTATGAGGATATTATTTCAAAACAATTCAAAGCAAACAGTATAATAGATAGCATACCTTGACTTCAGTTCATAATCACACTCATGAATATTAACCTTCCCACACGCTGCAAAAGAACTACATCTTTACCAAATTGGTGAACAAAATAATGCCACTTGTCCTTTATTTCTGATTTTAATTATATACCCACATCTCCCTCATAATGTGAATGTATCACGTCCCTATGATTAGCAAAAGAACTTGAGTTCCACTTAGCCATTTCAAGAGTCCAGTCTTGATTATGAAGAGAAAACTAGACTGTCTGGTCTGTCTGGTCTGTCTGTTCCAGAAGCCCTGCTTTTCCTGTTGATATTGCTGCTCCCAGCACCACAGAGTATCCCTACAAAACACTGAGGCTGCAGACTTCAGAGGAGAGCCTGTTGTGACCAAATAGCTCCACCTTTCTTGATGGTTTGAGTCTGATTGTGTTTTTAAGCAGGCAGTGTGGGGAGAACCCCTCTGATTCTCCGGCATCTGGTTGACTTCAAATAATTTCTCAATTACAACCAATGTCACTGAAAGTTTTTTTGTTTTGTTTTGTTTTTTTCTAAATCACAAGTCAGGGCACTTGGGTGGCTCAGTAGGTTAAGCTTCGGCCTCTTGATTTCTGCTCAGGTCACATTCTCATAGTTTGTGAGTTTGAGCCCCACCTCCCACTCTGTACTGACAGCAACAAGCCTGCTTGGGATTCTCTGTCTCCCTGTCTCTCTGCCCCTCCCCCATTCACATGCACACACATGCTCTCTCTCTCCCTCTCTCTCAAAATAAAATAAACTTTAAAAAAAATCTTAAAAAAAATCACAAGTCTTTCTTGCCCCCAGTCCTGCTTCTACATAGCTAGGATCATCTCATTGCCACTCCTGAAACATCTTTTTAGAATGATCTTTCAGGAGCTGCCCAAGGAGCAGTTTGTTCTCTTTTTGAGTTATTAAAACTACCTGTATTAACCAAACCCAAGATAATTAACAGATGGCCATTCTTATTGCTAAAGAATCTTTGTAACAACTCTAGTATGTCTATACTGACACACTAATTATTTGTTCCATAACAATAACACATGACTGAGCCAAACTGAAGAAAATGTTCTGGATTGAAAAAATGAAAAGTCCTGTTCTTGGATTTCCTTGTTGACACACTGAAGACATGAACGATAAGTAAAAGGTGTCTTCATTTGTAAATATAACTATCTGCAAAAAACATTGTATTCATTGGTTTGCCTCTTGGAATTCAAAGCATAATAGAAGGGAACAGACTGTGGATAAAAACGCAAGGGCGTGGTTTCTGGTCCTTGCTCTCTACTCCTTAATTTTGTCATCTTAACCAAATCACAGCTTTGGGTCCACTTTCCTCTACCTCATCTCTAAAATTAGGGTGTTGAAACATTCTTAAAAAAATTCTTACAATTCTCCAATTCTTGAGTTTCCATTTCAGAGAACAAAAGCTCACCAAGTATTCAGATCATGACATTTTTGTCTATCATTTAAAAAATGGGGTGCCTGGGTGGCTCAGTTGGGTAAGTGTCCAACTTCAGCTCAGGTCATGATCTCACGGCTCATGAGTTCAAGCCCCATGTTGGGCTTTGTGCTGACAGCTCAGAGTCTGGAGCCTGCTTCGGATTCTAGATCTCCCTCTCTCTCTGCCCCTCCCCCACTCATTCTCTCTCTCTCTCTCTCTCTCTCTCTCTCTCTCTCTCTCTCTCTCAAAAATAAATATTTAAAAATTTTTTTAAAAAAGAAAAAGAAATTTGCACACATATTAGCATCCCATTTCCATAAATCTTCACTGGGCGCCTGCTTTCAAGGTATCAGCATGTATTAGCATTGTTAATAGGAGACATAGAATGAAAAACCTCCAAATTTGATGGAGTAATGGAATAAGAAATCTTGTCTGTTATTATCCTGAATTTATGATGGGGAACCTAAGGCCACAGGTAAACCATGCCACAAGGGCCTGCCATCTTGACTTCTATTCTAGTGACCTTTTTAGTAACATATGTCATTAAACAAAATATCCTATATCTCTCTCTTCTAAAACTTTATCATCTATGAGAGGGTAGAAGAAGTTGGTATGACATACAGCTAGTATGGCATTGCAAAATTTCCTTAGTAAAAATATATCCAGCCACATTCCCCATTCATTAATTCCTGTCAATAAATGTTTATGCAAAGTACTATTTTAGTGACTTTGGAAAATCCGAACACAAGTCAATTTTGGTCTTTCACCTTCAGGAGTTCAATCTAATATTATAAAAAGACATGAAGATAAGCAATTAGAATTAAGGCCTAATCAGATTGTTCCACTTACAGAAATAGAAATGAAATTCAGAGCAAGAACGGAGATGGTTTCCTCTGATGAAGCTAGCTGAAATTCGGTTTGAAAAAGAAGAAAGATTGGCAGAAGTAGAGACGAGTGTAAGAATCACATTGTAGATAAGAGGATAAAATCGATATTGGAGAGTCACAAAAAGGAGAGAAAAGGGGGAAGGGATAATGTTCACATGATTCTGGAGATCCATTTTAATTTTATAAAAGTCATTCAATACACAATACTTGGGCAAATCAGTCTACGATGGCAAATAAAATATGGGTTTTAGAGGCCAGGGTGAGAAATGCCATTTGTACTTTTGCCCAATGCCATGCATAGGCAATGAGTAGCAGTGATGAGGATTTTCGAATGGTTAATAGAGATAAGAACAGCCAGCAATATTCATTCAGAAAAGAGCTTGTGGAACATACCGAACATTTTAATGGCTCTGCTTAAGGAAATTGGAACCCTTCAATCTGCACCAGTCTCTGCATTTGACAGAGGAGAAGAGCATGATCAGAGAGGTTAAGTGATTTGTCAGATCACACTGTTTGCAAATGGTGACCCCAGGGTTGAGATTCAAGTTTATCTGATGCCAGAATCTGTGTTCTTCCACTCTACTATACTCTACTCCTGAACGAATGAGTAAGTAAAAGATATAAGATATAAGATATAAGGAAAGGTAGAAGGAAAGTGGCCAATAAGAAGTACATGCACACACACAAAAAAAATCCCACTTAGAATTATGGTTATCCACTGGAGAGAATAAAGCAAGACTGAAAGGAGGAAATAAACAAACAAATAAACAATATTTTAAAATCTGAGCAGAGAAAAGACAAGGAGTTTGGATTTTTAGGCAAAATCGGTGATGCAACCCATCTACTGTCAATCAAATTTTGGCCATTTGTATTTAAAAGGTTAAAACTAATCCCATGGATCTCACTGAAGAAAAATATAAGCCAATTATAAATGAAGAAAAAGTTTAAAATTCAGTCATATTTCCTTGGCAATGTTGAATAACAAAATTAAGTTTTTAAAAAAACTTAATGGAGGAAAAAGAATCTGTGAGCCAAATATTCTATACCTCATACCCATTAGACATCTAAAATTGTGTGTTGCATTAATGGTAAATACTGAGTAAGTGATAATGATTGCCATGCCCTATTCACAGATAAGAAAACCAGACCAGAGAGAGATGGAAAACTTGGCTCGCTCAGACAGCAAATGAATGGTGAATGCATGGTTTAAAAGCAAACAGCCAGACTCCAGAGCTTATCCACAAACACACACACAAACACACACACACACACACACACACACACACACACACACACCCCACTGCTCTTAGCCTGGCACTAAGGCTGCTTCCCTAGGAACAGAAAGACATTCAGCTATGTCAGAAAACCACAGGCATGCTTTTCATTTACTGTTCCAGCAGAGTGAAAGGAAAATCAAGGACTCTATGCATTAGTCAAAAATACATTTGGTACACATATAAATCAGTTAATTAGATGAAATCAGTTTAAACAGATGCTATAAAATTTAATGCAAGCATTGAAAAATTATCTATAAAAATAATGAGTTTACCTATACCAATCTCTGTTTCAAAAGGCTTTGAAAAAAATGCAAGTTACCAAACCATTAGGGTAACAATTTCTTATTAAGGATCTAAAAAACAGGGCCTCTGGGTGGCTTAGTCAACCAAGCATCCAACTCTTAATTTTGGTTCAGGCCATGATGTCATGGCTCATGAGCCTGAGCCCCTTGTGGGCTGTCAGCTCAGAGCCTGCTTGGGATTCTCTCTCTCCTTCTCTGCCCCCCTCCCACTCACTCTCTCTCTCTTTCTCTTTCTCAAAACAAGTAAATAAACATTAAAAAAAAAAAGGAATCTGTGGGCGCCTGGGTGGCTCAGTTGGTTAAGCTTCCGACTTTGGCTCAGGTCATGGTCTTGGGGTTCGTGGGTTCCGGGCCCTGGGTCGGGCGCTGTGCTGACAGCTTAGAGCCTGGATCCTGCTTCAGATTCTGTGTCTCCCTCTTTTTTCTCTGTCCCTCCCCTGCTCCTGCTCTCTCAAAAATGAATAAACATTTTTTAAATCTGAAAACCATAGAAAATGTTAAAAACAAAAAAGCTACCAAATTTATTCTATAAGCTTTATATCAAAGTAAGGCTACTGTCTATTCCTAAAAAAAAAAAAAAAAAAAAAAATCTAAGTAAAATGTACAGAAAAAGAAATGTACCAAAATGCTAATGGTCTTAAAAATTACAAGTAAATTTGTTTTCTTCTTTTTTCTTTAGTTATATCTACAAAAGTCATGTTTGTTTTAAAGTTATTTATAAATTATTTTAAAGTATATATTGTAATTTAATACAGTTATAAATTTGTTGTGCATGCATTTACTTCAAACAGAGTTTATTGTTAAGAATTAAACTTTACTGGGAAAGTAATTTTTTTAAATGCTAACAATTTCAAAATGTTTCACATTACAATCTACTATGAATCATTTTAGGAAAAATAAAATATGTGGTTTCATTTAGGATATAATAATTAGCATTCTTCTGTTCACACAGCACTACCATTTAAGAAAAATTGTGCTGTTGGGGTGCCTGGGTGGTTCAGTCGTTTGAGCATCCAACTTCGGCTCAGGTCACAATCTCACGGTTCGTGGCTTCAAGACCTGCATCCGGCTCTGTGCTGACAGCTCAGAGCCCGGAGCCTGCTTCAGATTCTGTGTCTCCCTCTCTCTCTGTTCTTTTCCTGCTTGCACTCTCACTCTCTCTCTCTCTCTCTCTCAAAAATAAAGATAAAAAGAAAAATTGTGTTACTTATAAGACAAAACTTTATTTCTTGATTAATAGTAGAGAGAAGCTTTTCTTCATCATGCTGTTATGAAAGTGCAAAAACTTTATATTTATTCCTGTAAATGACCCTACATCACATTCAGATGTTCAATCAGTAGAATTTTGTATGCAAATATCCATGTCATAAAGAACCTCTGACCAAGAATCACTACATAAAATTAATTACAGAGAAATTTAGATACAAAGAAGTTGACAGAATTGTGTGAACTTTCATGTACTTTTTTTTTAATATTTATTTTTGAAAGAGAGAGAGAGAGACAGACTGTGAGTGGGGGAGGAGCAGAGAGAGGGGAAGACACAGAATCTGAAGCAGGCTCCAGGCTCTGAGCTGTCAACACAGAACTGTAATAGGTCAATTTATAAAATATCAGAAAGCCTATTGTATATAAATTCAGCTTAAACTCACCTTTCATGAATAGTTGAGATAAAATGCTTATGTAGTTCCCTATTAGGGTTATCGGAAATTACCAACTGCCCTATCTTGCTTCTGTGACCTTGCCTGCTTACTAAATAGATAACTTAGGATGCAAAATGCTCCCCCACCCCCTCTACCAAGATCTGGCCTAGGCAAGACCAACATGTAAAAAGTCACCTACTCGCTGCCCTAGCTCAGGTGTCTAACTATGATTGGTCATTTTAAACCCTCTTAGGACAAAGAACTTTAAATTGATAGGTTCCCGCCAAAACTAACGTCTGTGTGTCACAATATAATTGGCTACCATGAAATGTTGTAAATTGTAATTGGTTAACCAAATAATGACATATTCTGACTTGCTAAAATCCATATAAGCTCACTGCTACCTTTGTTTGGGGCCATTCTCTGCGCTTTTCTCCTTAAGATCAGGAGATCAGGTTTGGCCCAGCTGTGAATAAAATCTTGCCTTGCTTCTATTTGGCGTCTGGTGGTTTTTTCGGCAGCACCCTGTTTCAAGAACCTGATGCAGGGGCTTGAACTCATGGACTGCGAGATCATGATCTGAGCCGAAGTCACACCCTTTTACTGACTGAGTCATCCAGGTGCCCCATGTACTTTTCATTCATATGTCACAAGCATCAACCCATAGCCCATCCTGCTCCATTCCCAGTCCCTTTCACATTTTCTATTTATTATTACTTGGAGGCAAACTAAAAGCATTGTAAAATTTTTATTCATAAATATTTACTATGTATCTGTAAGTACAAGGGTTTTTTCCTTTTTTTTAATCATTTTTTTAACAAAAACACATCTTTATTATGTTAAGAACAATTAACAGTAATAAACTGAGAATATGGTAGTATCCAGTCAGTGTTAAAACTTTCCAGTTGGTTTATAAGTGTTATAATAACTTTTGGGGTTCTTTTATAGTCTTTTAAAATAAATAAAATAAGTCTATGCACTGGGACTGATTGATAAGTTATTAATATCTCTTTTAATCTATATCTTTCCTTTCCAGCAATTTTTTCCTTGCAACTTATTTTTTTTTAAGTAAAAAAGCTATTTGTTCCATGCAGTTTCTTATACTTTAGATTGTCCTCATTGTACCTTAAAGTTTAACTTATTTTCCTGTTTCTGTCCAGTAGTGGTAGATTTAGAGATTTGACTAGATCTAGTTTCATCCCCCATTTTTTTTTTTACAAGAATATGTGCATAACAATGTGTACTGCCATCAGGATGTAAAGAATAACTCAATGTCCCCTTTTTTTGTTAGCAGTCCTTAATGTTGCATTAGGTCATTAGGGTGAAATTCTAATATCATCATTTCTTCTTCATTTACTATCTTCAACTATTCTTTAAAAAGAAACTTTAAAAAAAAAAAAGCAAACCTATTTCTACTATTCTTTTTAGCCCATTGAAAGCTTGTTTTAAAAAATCAGAGTAAAGGTGCCTGGGCGGCTCAGTCAGTTGGGCATCCAATCATGATTTTGGCTCAGTTCATGATCTCATGGTTGATGGGAATGAGACCCTCATGGGGTTCTGTGCTGATAGCATGGGGCCTACCTGGGATTCTCTCTATCTCCCTCTAGGGCCAATGATCAATATGTAAGTTACTGTTGGGCCAAAATAAAATTGGTGCACTCTGTGGCAACCAGGAATGTCTTGCTTGGTCACAGTCCATACCCGAAAGGTCCTACAGGTGGGACAAGGAGGGATAATAAAAAAACAGGAAAGACCAAGTCAGCTCTCGGAAGTAGGGTCAAGCCTGGGTAAGAATGACTACTCCCAGCACCTTGCGAGACTGACAAGGCTTTTGGCTGTGAGTGGCATAGCCAGCCAAAACGAGGGGTCAAGAGATGAGGTTTCTCCTGGACAGCTATAGGAAATTGAGATAAGGGACAACTCTTCCTTTTTCCTATCGATGGGTAATTCCCCAACCAACTCCTTTGGAATGCATTATAATTCATTTGCTTTTGCCCAAAGGCTTAGTCCCAATACAAATTAGAAGAGGGAACTTGACCTCCAGAGGGAAATAACAATGACAATACTATCCTACAATTGGATTTGTTTTGCAAATGTGAAGGGAAATGGGGAGAATTCCCCTATGTTCATTGTTTTTAGGCCTTAAGAAAAAATTGAGATATATGTAAGCAATGTAAGGTGGATTCTAATTTAATGGCAACCCTTTCTAAAGTCCAGCAATCAGGAGGGGAAACAAATAAGGGCCCCCTACCTGTATCTCAAACAGACCCAGAGGAGGAGGAAGGGAAGTCTCCTATCTCACCCTCCTCCTCCTCAGGTCCTCCATCTATATATTAAAAATAATAATAATACAATTCTGTTCCCTGCTACCCACCTTATCCAGGCCCTCCCCAAAATATAACAGGCATGTTTTCCTTACAAGAAGCTACAATGCCAGAAGAAAAAACCTTTACATTACAAGGTTTAAGACAGACAAAAGGAGATCTAGGTAAATTTTCTGATCGGATAAGTATGTAAAGACTTTTCAGAATATTATGTATGTTTTTGAGTTGACCTAGAAAGATATGATGCTTTTGTTAAATCAGATTCTTAAAGAGACAGATGTTTCGAAAAAAATTAAAGCAATCTAAGATTTAGCCCTTAGATTATGCTAAATTAGCCACTGTTTTATAAACACAAAAATGAGAGCCCAATGGCCCTCCTGCAGAGGTTGAGGGAGACCCTCATTAAATATATGGCTATCTCCCCTGGCACCCCTAAGGCTGAGATTATTTTATAGAACAAATTTGTTACTCAATCAGCGCTAGATATTTAGAGAAAATGCAAAAATTGGCTGTTGGCTTTGAAGGGACCTTGGAGGAGCTCTTACGGGCTACCAGTTGGGTATATTACAACCAAGATCAAGAGGAGAATAAAAAAGAAAAGAAAGAAAAGAAAAGAAAAGAAAAGAAAAGAAAAGAAAAGGGAAAAGAAAAGAAAAGAAAAGAAAAAAAAGAAGAGAAAGAAGAAAAAAGGAAAAGGAAGAGAAGAGAAGAGAAAAGAGAAGAAAAAGAAAAAATAAACAGAAAAGGAGGCTTAAAAAAAAAAAAATCTGAGGCTTTAGCTGTGGCCTAACGCACTATGTCAGACCAGAATTCCCGAGGTCCTGGCACCAAGTGCCATTTACATGGCCATTCAGAGCACTAAAATGAGACCATCCTCAGAGGGGACTGAAAGGGCGGGCCTACGCTGGCTGACTCCATCTTGTTCTGTGTCCTTCACCTAGACCACGCCTCCTCCCCTTGAATAACCTCCCGCTCACTCATTCAAACTTCGTGATCAAAACACGCCCAGCGACCTGCATAATAGGACTCCGACCCTTCCCCAGCCAATCGGCTGAGGCCACAGCCATTACCTCAACAACTGCCCCTAGGCCCCAATAAAACCTTTGCCCTTTTGAAACTCGCTCTCTCTCCCTGGTATCTCACCGCTGCATCGGTGCAGGTAGGGGATTGAGCTTGAGCTAGCTCGAATAAAGGCTCTTCTGCTTTTGCATCAGACTCGGCTCCCTGGTGGTCTTTGGGGATCACGAATTCTGGGCATAACAGAGACAACCAAAATGAAAACCCCATAAACCATGCCCCTTAGGTGGAGACAATCACTGGGATCTGAGTGCCTCAGGGACCTGTATCTGTGTGAGGACTCAGATAAGCAATGTCCCTGGAAGGGACTACCCGGGCCCTGGGGCTCTTCACAGTGGCTCCCCTAAACCAAGGGTCTATCAGAAACCCAGAGCTGCCAGGAACTAAATATAGAAGGAAAACCGGTTGATTTCCTTCTTGACACCAGAGGAAACTTCTCTGTCCTCCTTTCCACTCCAGCCAACTACCCAAATGCAGCGTGACGATTACAGGCATCTCCAGAAAACTTCTAACTACGTTTTTCTCTCAGCCCCTGGGATGTATACGGGAAAATTAATTTTTTTCTCATTCTTTCCTGATAATGCCAGAGAGCCTCACTCCCTTGCTAGAAAGGAACATTATAACCAAATTAGAGACTATGGTGCTACTAACTCCAGGTCAGATAAACAATGATATGAGTTTTTGAAAATTACTAGATATTATAGCTGCAGATACCAGCGTTCAGGAAAATAGTTTACCTGCTACGTCAATTATTAAAGGAGACTCAATCCTACCTACTCTACCCCCCAAAATAAACTGGGGTCTGACTCCAGACTGTCGCCAGCCCTTGGAATGGTTACAAACAGAGCAGGGCAATTACTATTACCAAGCTCACAGAGCTAAAAGATTATTAAAACACAGCATCAGCCCTTTCATTTAGGGAGGGACAAAACTTCTCAGATGGCCCAAAGGATGTTTACTAAGAAAATTTGTCAAGGACAGTTCTACAAGCAGTATCAGCCTGTGAAGTATGTCTTAAAAATAATCGTTTCAACAACAAACTTGCTCTCCCCGGCAATGAGGGAACTGGAGGCTATCCAGTCAAGACTAACAATTAGGTCTCACTCATATGTCAAGGTCAAAGGAATTCCAACATCTGTTGGTGTGCATTATACTTTTACTAATTGGGTAAAGGCCTTCTCCTACAGGACAAAAAAAAAAAAAAAAAAAAAAAAAGGCACAAAAAGTAATACAAGTTCTGCTTTATAAAATAATACCCAGGTTTGGCTTACCTAAAAATTTACAAATTAATAATGGTAAATGGCTGCCTTGACTCTTTCTCTAGTAGAACTCCGCTCTTGGAAAAGTTTTACACCTCAAAATAAAGCGGATTGTCTGCTTATACTCAGCCAAAACTCTAAATCATACCTCATAAGCATTAGATGCTTTAAAATTATTTTAATTAACTTAGAGTCAAACTCTTGGAAATAGAGCTACCATTGATTACTTATATCACCTGGGTTATGAGACATCCCCTGATATATGCTGTTTACGACATCAGGGTCTCTCCTAGATTGTTTGACAGGTTTGGAAACTGTAGACATTATCTTAAGATGCCATCTTGTTGGTCAGCATAATCTTTACTTTGTGTTTCTCTCTTTGTGTCTGCTAATGTTTATGCCACCCTGTGCCTGCCAGCCTTCCTACAAAACCGTACTGTGGGTCACCCGACCAACCCTGGGGTAGACTCTATCTGCTGTACCCCTACACCATCCCTCATCAGCCTGAAGAAGCCAGAAAGGTCCTCATCCCTGTATCCTAACAGCAAGTTACAGGCTCTATTCCAGGGGGAGAAGTGAATAGGGAAAGGGGTAACATTAGGCAGGGAGAGGTAAAGGACCCTCGGGGAGGCAGACTGCAGCTGCAGGTGGGAGGCTGAAGAAGCAGATGGGGTTCTCCCCTTATAAAATCCTTTATGGGCACCCTCCCTCCATCATCAAGGGCATAAGAGGGGGATCTAAATGCGATAGACAATCTAACCCTAAAACAACAGATGCAGGCCCTTGGCCTTACCCTAACCACCATACACCACTGGGTCAGGGAGCGATTACCTATAAATCTGACCACAGACACTCACCCCTTTCAACCAGAAGATGCAATATAGATAAAAGAACGAAATGTCCAACCCCTAAAATCTCTCTGGAGGGGCCCATTCACTGTCATTTTGTCCACCCCTACTACAGTAAAGGTAGCTGAAGTGGGTCCCTGGGTTCACTACAGCAGAGTGAAGCCGGAATCTCGAAGCTGGGAGTGCATTCCTGATGCAGCCAGCTGTGCCGGAATCAGCAGGATCCAGCCAGCTGTGCAGGAATACGGAAGAAACAATCTGCAGCTCCAGAGGCTCCAGGAGACTGCAGCCCTGCTTTAGTCAGTCCGGAAGCTGACTGATCTACGCATGGCAGAAGCTTCAGGAATCAATGGTTTGGTGAAACAAAAGACTGTCTGTATTTTCCATATGTTTCCTTGCTGTCATGCACTGTCACGTTTTGTTTCTCTCTATTATTGTCATTCTTGCTCCACTCTTTGCCATGGGATCGGCCAAGGCTGCCCCGGCCGGCTGAGAGATTTCTGTTAACGCTCACCTTCCTTTTGTGGAGAGCTTACTTGGTTGGTACCAACATGGGGAAACAATGGTCATAAGAAACTAAAACATGAGATCCCACAAACCTTTAGTAACACAAAATACCCCGGTCCTACTACTGGGGTTTGGCTTCTCAAAAGCTCAATTGTTGGGAAAAACTGTCTTGCTTAGTGGGAAAAGAAGTTCATCGCCATCTCTCTTAAAAACTTACCGTGCCTAGGCCGAAGATTTTATAACTCAACTGCCCGAAAACCCAATGATGGGGGACCCCAGATCACCTTGAGCCAGATCCCCACCCCTTGTCTAACGTCTCTCTTCTCCGAGAGGCCTGAGACAATGTCAATGCAGCCGTCAAATGGCAGGTCAAAGGTGGACCGTACTAGGTATATGTGGAAGGACAGCCTATATAGCACTTCTGTCAGTCCAGTCAGGGTCCTGTGTGCTGGAAACTCTTCCTCCATCTTTCTTCCTGTTCCCACTTGCCAGAGGGAAACGTCTGGAAATACAAGTGTTTGGGGACTGGGAGACTCAAAGGAAACAGAGCCTTACAAATTAGCAATTAAAAAGATGATAAATGACCCCTCGAGGGTATAATCCAAATTCATGGCCCTGCCACCTGAGCAGAGGACAGGTCCTGGGGCTACCACACTCCCATTTACATGCTAAACCGCATAATCAAACTACCAGCAGTTATAAAAGTTATAACCAATAAAACTGCCCCACCTCTTAACTTACTAGCCAAGCAACAAACCAAAATGCTCAATGTTATCTATCAAAATCACCTGGCCTTAGATTACCTAACTTGCTTCTGAGGAAAAAGTTTATAAGAAGTTTAACCTAAACAACAGCTGCCTACAGATGAGTAATAAAAAAAAAAAAAAAGTCATAAAAGAGACCACAAATCAAATAAAAAGGATTGCTCATGTCCCCGTCCAGACCTGACACAGTTAAAACCACAGGCACTTATTTGCAGGATGGTTTTCAACTTTCAGGGGATTCAAAACTCTCATTAAAAAAATTATCCTCCTAATTCTGGGAGGTTGCTTAATCCTACCTTGCTTAGCTCCCCTGGTTGCACATGCCTCATCGAGGCCATGATTTAAAAAGGACGGCCACTCATGTAATGATGTTTTAAAAATATAGATCTCTAAACCAAGATGATGCTCTTTGACCCAAAATAGAGGGGTCTGAGCATCAAAGCATCAAAGGGGGAATGTGGTAGGGTCCCTTCTTAAGAAAAGAAAAAAAAAAAAAAAAACCCTCTAGGCAACCTGGTTATACCTGTTTATACCTAGGTGACAACATCCCTCACGACCTTGTAACATGAGACCACTTAATCAGACAACATGTTTATATGTTACCATATATGGGAGACAAAGAAGTGGAAAATAGATTAAAAAAACTACACCACGTGGCGTTCGGGGCTCAGTTCTTTGGGTAGGAACCAAACTGAGTGGTGTTAGCAGGAATAAAGTTGCTTCCTGGAAAGAAAAGCCTGATGTCATGACTCTGTGCGAGAATTCTATTACACTCTCTCTCTCTGCCCCTCCCCCGAGGGGATACACCATGGATTACATTATAATTATGCATTAAAAGGAAATGTTAGGTTGCTCACAGAAAAACACAAATGCAACAGTATGACATAAAGATCCAGCATGATGTAAAGATCTAAGTCCAAGAGTGCTTAAAGGACTCATATTAACCATAAAATGAAATAAAAATAAAAATGAAAATAAAGCCTATTATCAAAGTTTAATTGGCACCATTTGTTTCCTAATGGCATGTAAAATGTAGGCCATCCGATAATCAATATGATTTCAACTTTGAAATGCTTTTTACTATGACAAGGTGATCCATGAATATGCTTTTCTCGAAATTCGTACACGAGCACAAACATCCATTCTCAGTCCCCTGCCCCAGGTCTAATAATGTCCCTGCCTCAGGTCTAATGATGTTTAGCTTGTTTACTGCTGGGAATCAAAATATTCTCTTTGACATATATTCTTTTAGATACTTCCTATGCATTGAGATACAGATGCAAATTCTAAAGTATGTAATTGGTTTATTGTTTCTTTTCCCCATTAGTGTCATTATGTATTTCTATAGTTACCTTTTTTTTGACAGGATGATATATTTTATTGACGAGATGAGAAAAGGTACAAGCATATACTGATAGAGTTTGAGTTGAGATATTCTGAAAAGCAATTTGGCAAGTGCATACTACGATTTAAAATGTGCATATCATATAATCTGAAACCCACTATCTACTTCTACTCCAGTGCAAAAGCTCTCACCTATGTAAAGGAGGCACACTGCCCTTTTTGTAACAAAGCAATAATAAGACATGCTAAGTGTTTCAATGGGAAAAGGGAAAAAATGAATGACCCACTGTGGAATACTATCTATACAGCAGTATAAGAATGAAGTAGAGGGGTGCCTGGGTGGCTCAAAGTGGGTTGAGCGTCATACTCTTGATTTCGTCTCAGGTCATTATTCCAGGGTTGTAAGTGAGCCCCACGTCTGGCTCAGGGCTGGGCCTAGATCCTGCTTAAGATTCTCTCTCTCTCTCTCTCTCTCTCTCTCTGCCTCTCTCTCCTGCTTGCGTGCTCTCTCTCTGTAAAGTAAAAAATAAATTAAAAAAAAGAAGAAGAATGAAGTAGGCCTACAAGTACAACCATGGATGGTTTCCCCAAGACATCTTGTTAAGGTTTTCTTTTTGTTTGTGTCTTTAGATGAAATTTATCCAAATATATTTAAATGCTAAGAGAAGGAGATTGTTAAGAGGGTAGATGTAAAGGCACAGGGAGGGGTTTTGCTAGAGCTGAAGTCCCTGTAAAGTGATAAAATTTAGAGTTCTGGATGAAGATGGACACGTCCGGAACAGAATGAAAGGAAGGGAGAACACACATCGTAAGGGGCACAAAGGCATTCATTCTACTCTTCTCCCAATTCTTGTTTATCTTAGCAAGTTTTTATGTTGAATCCCCATCTAACCACCTGCCCAATCTAACAAACCCTTTGTATCTTCTGCTAAAGTTTTGGAATACCCTCTGTATTGCTTTCTTAAGGCTGCCGCTGTCACAAATCCATCACCACAAGCTGAGTGGTTTACAACAGAAATTTATTCTAGTTCTAGAAGCCAGAAGTCAGGAACCGAGGTGTCAGTAGAGTCACACTCTCTTCTAGGGCTCTAAGTGACTGCCCTTCCTTGCCTCTTCCAACCCCCTGGGGAGCGGGTGTTCCTTGACCTGTGGGCCCACACAGCTGCGTCTGTTTCACGTGGGCCTCTCCCCTGTCTTTCCTCTTCTGCCTGTGTCTTCCACTTGTAATTGGACCACGATTTTCCGAAATAATCTCATCCCAAGATCTCTAATTTAATTCCATCTGCAAAGACCCTTTCCCAAATAAGGGCAGTTTTACAGGTTCTAGGCACTAACATGTGGGGACCTATCTTTTGGGGGCCACAATTCAGACCACTACATACTCTTTATTTTTTTTTCTTTTGATAAAGACCTCATTTCTTTTATTTTTATGTCTGAAGATGATACAACTTTAGATCTTAAGGGAAAGGTGCATAGAATTAAAATAGAGCACGTGGGGCACCTGGGTGGCTCAGTCGGTTAAGGGTCTGGCTCTCAATTTTGGCTCAGGTTGTGATTTCACACTTCATGAGATGGAGCCCCACATCTGGTTCTGCACGGACAGTGCAGAGGCTGCTTGGGATTCTCTCTCTCTCCCTCTCTCTCTTCCCCTCCCCTGCTTATTCTCGCTCTCACTCTCTCTCTCAAAACAAATAAACTTAAAAAAAAAAATTAGAATATACACCAAATGGTGCAGGATGGCTAGGAAGTCAGATATTTGAAAAGCTCAATGCCTGATATGAGTAAGAAAATGGGAGGAAAGGAAGAATTCCTGAAAAAATCAAACTCTCTTGTCAATACATTTTTTTATTTTAGAAAGAGGCTGGTTATGGTGATTGGAAGAGGAAGCCAATTTGGAAACTGCATAAGATATAATATAAGAAGGGCCTCACCGGGAGCCTGGGTGGCTCAGTTGGCTGGGCATCCAACTTTGGCTCAGGTCATGATCTCACAGCTTGTGAGTTCGACCCCGCATCGGGCTGTGCACGGACAGTGCGGAGCCTGCTTAGGATTCTCTCTCTCTCTCCCTATCTTTCTCCCTCCCTCTCTCTCTCTCTAAAAATAAATAAATGAACTTTTTAAAAAATTCAAAAACCAATGTAGATAACAATCCTGTGAATTAAACTATCCTTTGTCTTCTCCATATAACACAGGAAGTCAAAGAGAAAACTGAGAAGGTCCTGTTTCTGGTAACGACCCGGAGGGCGGCTGCGGGTCTCCTGTCGCTCACTCTTACTCCACAGGCCTTGTTTTCCCCGGGAGATTACAAACTCCTTGAGAATAAGCACGTGGAATCTAATACTCATCTCCCAGTAAGATTTCTGAGCATGTGCTCAAAAACCAGAAATATTTTTCCCACTGGAAAAGCGAGGCAACTAAAATCTAACATCACAACCCTGGCTCTACAATGTCAGGAAGAGAAAGCCGTGTCTCCTGATTCACAGAGCTAATAATTCCAAGCAGACCCAGAACAGACTCTCCCCTGAACCACGAAAGAGGTGAGTCCTAGGGAGCAGTAGGTAGCCCCCTGGACAGCGGGATGGCGGAGACCCAGGGAGACAATGTCACATCTCTAAGTCCACAGCACCCTCTTAGCGGGTTCCGGACCACCAAGAAGCTCACAAGTTTCCGAGCTTCATCTTTCTCATAGGTCGAAGTAATGGAAGGAACAAACAATATGAGCCCAGGCTTTCAAAAGAGTAGAGCGTAGTGCACGCGCGGCTGTGGCTGGAGAATTACTTTGTTGCCACATCCTGAGTAACCTGTGCCAAACACACCGCAACAAATAACCCTAAATGACCTTGGGAGCAGGCATGGAAAGAAGGGATTGGAAGTCAGCAGCACGGTTACTTGTTACAGGAAGCAGTGGAGTCTCTGTGGACTCATCGGTCCTGTTTTGGTTTGGTTTGGTTTTCATTTTAAAAATAAACCTTGAGACCATTAAAAGACACTCCTTGGGGGGCGCCTGGGTGGCTCAGTCGGTTAAGCGTCTGACTTCAGCTCAGGTCACGTTCTTGCAGTCCGTGAGTTCAAGCCCCACGTCGTGCTCTGGGCTGATGGCTTAGAGCCTGGAGCCTGCTTACGATTCTGTGTCTCCCTCTCTCTCTGTCCCCCCCCCCACCCCCGTTCATGCTCTGTCTCTCTCTGTCTCAAAAATAAATAAAAACATTAAAAAAAAAATTTTTTTAAAAAGACACTCCTTGGATAAATTCACATATGAGAGGGGCAAGTAAAGAAAAGGGGCATCAAGTTGGGTTGCCGACAACTGTTTCAAAGGAATTATAGATCAAAACTGTTGCTTCAGCAGGTGCAGGTGGCAAATCAATAGCAAAATACTTTCCTTCGGGGTCAGAAAATAAGGGAAGAGGAAAATCTACCTCCGCTTTTTGTTCAGGCTGGCTCTACAAATAAGACACCGAGAGAGGAGAGAATCCAATATACCCCTTCTCTCCATTTTTTTTTTTTTCTTTTCTTAAGGTTCTGCTCACTAATCTCACAACGTGTTTTATGGCACAAAACGACACAGCAGGAAAGACAATTTGACAAGCCATCTGGTGTATTTCCCTAAGAACCTGCAGAAGCGAAGGAAGGCTCTTTTTCCGTAGCACCATCTCAGATTCACAGGCTAGCTCTTGTCCCCTGGGGAATTAGTGTGCCGACTAACGTGAGACATGAAGAGGCGATTGTCAGGAGCTTTACAATGTATTTGGTACAAGGTTGTCTACAAGCAACAGTGTGATACAGTCATAATAATCTAGCTCATAGGATATTTTATAAACACAATCAAAGGAAGAATATTAAGTAACTATATTAAGACTTATTACAAAAGCGTTTGGGGGGTGAGGTGGGAACGGGAGGAGGGAAGCTATATTTAAAGAACTTCATAACATAGCCTTCCATGAGAAAAGAAAATACGTTCTGAGGGCACATGAATGGTGGGTAATAGGAATAAAAGAGAAAAAAACAATTTGCAAATAGTAGATATCTAGGCAATTGTTTACAAAGTAGTAAAATTTAAAGATCCACTGATTTTGGTAGCATCAGAGGAGTGCTAGGGTGCAGACTCAGGTGATTCTTGTGCAAAATCAAAATTCCCTCAACCTGCCACCACTGGGTAAAAACCTGCCGATGACTGGTTTTCAGGATCTGGAGTTGTATCTGGCAAATGCTGACTGAAATGTCTAATTGAAATGTTTTTTTAAAAATGAGACACTTAAACACTGAATCGTGATTAACTGCCACTCAGATATGATTTGTTTAGTCTAAGGTTATATCAATAAACTGAGAGGGACCTTCCGGTAAAATACCTTTAATGACATGGTCACCATTTACTTTCAAGACCTCTGCTGTTCCAACCTATAGTAGGAGTCAGAAGTTGGATCTCTAATTTCATACTAAATAACCACCTTAGCAGATCCTTTCCCACTATATAATGCTACCTATTTTTGTTCCCCTTGAGAATTATGTCCCTGTGATAATTAATTTTTTCTTAATCTAGGTGAGGGAAGTTTCAGTTAATTCTCGTGAAAGAGCAAATTCTAAAATTATTTTAATTAGGGGTACCTGGGTGGCTCAGTCAGTTAAGCATCTGACTTCAGCTGAGGTCATAATCTCACAGTTACAAGTTCCAGCCCCACATCAGGCTCTGTGCTGACAGCTCAGAGCCTGGAGCCTGCTTCAGATTCTGTGTCTCCCTCTCTCTCTCTGTCCCTCCCCTGCTTGTGCTCTCTCTCTCTCTCAAAAATAAACATTAAAATGATTTTAATTAAAATTCTAAGATAATATTGAAAACCTGGTACTTGAGTATTTGAGACATTCCATTTATTTTTTATTCCTTTGACCAGAAGGAATTATTACCACACAGAACAAATCTCACACTTAATGACAAATAACTTATTATCTTGCTTCTTAAAACCACTTGTCCTTCCAAATTCATAATATCTACTCAACAATTTCTATTTGCCAGCAATTCAATGATAATTCACCACCTATCCTGTGACCAAGCAAATACACCACAAATCCTTTTTCCATCCTTTTTACCTATTTCTTACCAGGTATAGCACTTTTCATTTTGAAAAAAAAAAAAAAAAATCAGACTTACCTAAAGGTTGCAAATGTAGTATGAAGAATTCCCTTATACACTTCAGCTAAATTCTTCAAATGTTAACTTTTTTTATTGCTATTATTGGAGAGAGAAAGAGAGAGAGAGAGAGAGAGAGAACACGTGAGCATGAGAGGGGGAAAGGAAGAAGGAGAGAGAGATAATCTTTACCAGGCTCCATGTTCAGTGCAAAGCTCCAGAGGGGGGCTCAACTCCACCACCCTGGGATCATGACCTGAGCAAAAATCAAGAGTTGGAGGTTCAACTGACTGAGCCACCCAGGTGACCCCTCAAATGTTAACATTTGATCACACCTTGGTTAACCGATTGACTGATTAAATGGACGGCTAGAGATGTTGCTATAATTTTTCCTAAAATTTTCCTAAGTTGCAAAGATAATGTTGCCTTTATCTCTAAATATTTCTGTGTATGTTTCCTAGAAACAAGGATATTTTTATGTGACTGAATGTGCTTGTTAAAATCAGAAAGGTAATGTCGATACAATACCATTCCCTAATCCATTAATCATACTCAAATTTTTCTAATTGTTCTACTAATGTCCTCTTTATTGCATTAAGTTACGATATCTCTTTACTCATCATTAAACTGGAACAATTCTCAGACCCTCTTTGTCTTTTCTGCCCCGAACAATTTTTTTTTACATACAGGCTAGTTATTTTCCTGAACATCCCTTAATATGGATATTTCTGATGTTTCCTCATGTTTAGATTTATAATATGCATTTTTGACAGGAATACCACAGAAGTGATGGTATTCACCCTTCTCAGTGCCGCGCATCAGGAGACACATTATACCAATTTGTCCTATTATTGTTGACATTAACTTCGATCACTTGGTCACAATGGTGTCTCTCAGATTTCTCCACTGTAATGCCACTATTTTTCTATTGTAATTAATGTTTCTTGTGAGAACACACTTTGAGACTGTGCCAATATGGTATTTTCCATGAATGATATCATTGCCTTCTCATTTTTATATCTATTTATTATTCTTCCCTGAAAAAAAAAAATCACTGCAATTCCTGCCAAATAGTGATCTCCTAATACCATCTTCTTGCGTTCTAGTTAGAATCCTTTGGTAGAGAAGAACATTCCCTTTAAATTATTTAGTCATTTATTTGCTCATGTCCGTATATACTTAATTTTCTCCATATTCACTGGTTGTACTTTTCTATTATCACTAATCTTTTGTTGAAGTTCCAATTGTCCTATATTCGAGATGGCCCCTGTGTCTTTTGACGTATCCTCATTTTTTGAGATTACCTTATTTTTTTGTCATCAAAGCTATCCCAGGTTCATCTTATACTTTTCCTAAATATATTAATAAATCAATATCTTAGAGCTGCTGTAACAAAGTGCCACAGATTGAGTCGCTTGAATGAGAGAAATGTATCATCTCATAGTTCTAGAAGGTAGAACTCCAAAATCAAGGTGTCGGTAGGTCAGGTTGTTCTGGGACTGTGCGGGAGAATCTGTTCCAGGTTTCCTTGGCTGGTGGATGGCCATCTTCCCCCCATGCCCCTTCACATCATCTTCCCTCTACATACATCCCTATATCCTTACATACTATTCTTCCTTTTTATAATGACACCAGTCATATTGAATTACAGCCCAGCCTACTGACCTCATCTTAACTAGTTGTACTGAAATGGCCTCATTTCCCAATAGGGTTGGGACTTCAACATACGAAATTTAAGGGGACACAATTCAACCAACAGCACTGTCTCAACACTTGAACCAGCCATTTCTCCAAGGAGTTCTGACTCCTTTTATTAGAAATTGGTATTTGGAAACCAGTATGTAAATGCTGGATGGGCCGTCTAATTTGGGGACATAATGGGTAGTGGTCCCCTTCCATGGACACAGCCAAGAACCGCAGACACCACCACATCTACTTCTACTTCCACATCTACGTTGGGAGCCAGAGATATGTGACTAGTGCGTACGTACACAAACTGAGTTCACACTGAAATCCATGATTCCAATCCAATACTGCAGAATTTATTATAACTTTTCTCTTTCTTTAATTTAAGCCTCTCTCTAAAAGTTAGCGACCTGGGACCCATTTTCCACAGAATGTTTATTTATTTGCTCAAGCCATGACTACACATATAGTAGTTTTAGAATTAAACCAAACCACTGTGTAAAACAACCATTCTGAGTTCTTGGTCCAGCATGTAAAGAACTTGCCAGTTCAAACACCATATCACAAGGATATGGAGTAACATGAACTCTCATTCACTGTTGGTGAACTCTCATTCACTGTCTTCCACTTTGGAAGACAGTTTGATGATTTCTTACAAAACTAAATATTCTCTTACTATGTGATACAACAATCAACTTTGGTACTTACACAAAGGAATTAAAGATGTATGTCCCTCAAGAACTTCACATGAATGTTTATAGCAGTTTTACCCATAATTGCCAAAACTTGAAAATAACCAAAATGGCCTTCATTAGGTGAATGTGTAAATAAACTGTAGCACATCCAGAAAATGGAATATTAGCCAATTCTAAAAAGAAATGAGCTATCAAACCATGAGAAGACATGAAGGAAAGCTAGATGCTTATTACCAAATGGAAAGAGGATATCAGAAAAGGCTACACCATGTATGATTCCAACTAGATGTCATTTTGGAAAAGATAAAACAATGGACATGGTGAAAAAACTCAGTGATTGCCAGGGCAGGGATAAATAGATCACAGAGGATTTTTAGGGCAATGAAACTATTCTGTATGATATCATAATGTTGAAAACATATCACTCTACAGTTGTCAAAACCCATAGAATATATACCATTGAGGGTAAACACCAATGTAAACCATAGATTTTGGGTGATAATGATTTGTGAATATAAGTTCATTGATTATAGGGGCACCGGGGGGGCTCAGTCAGTTGAGTGTCCGACTTTGGCTCAGGTCACAACCTCGCAGTCCGTGAGTTCGAGCCCCGCGTCGGGCTCTGTGCTGACAGCTCAGAGCCTGGAGCCTGCTTTGAATTCTGTGCCTCCCTCTCTCTCTGCCCCTCCCCCACTCATGCGCGCGCTCTCTCTCTCTCTCTCTCTCTCTCTCTCTTTCTGTCAAAAATAAATAAAAACATTAAATAAATAAAAAAATAAATAAAAAATAAGTTCATTGATTATAAAAATATACCATCCTGGTACACGATGTCAACAGTGGGTAAGGCTAAGCGTTGGGGGGAGGGGTATATGGGGACTCTCTGTGCTTTCTGATCAATTCTTGCTATGAACGTAAATCTTCTCTAAAACATAAGGTCGATTTTTAAAAAATAAGAACACACACGCTAATTGAATTTAACATTGGTTTATATGTTTTGTCTTTCTCCTGAGAGATATAGTCGAAACACCATAAGAGACTTATATTAGGTCCCCCTACTCCATCCCTTCAGTACGGTTATGTTCTTCATTTAGAATGTAGTTGGTTTCCTTTTTTCTGTACTATTTCATTTTGAATTTTCTTCATTTATTTCACTTATTTATTTGGTAAGAGTTCCATAAAATCTTAACATAGTTCTAAAAGTCAGAACTAAATGAAATAATATATTCTGAGAAATGTCACTCCATGACCCTGTCCTCAATCCTGCACTATTTCCACCCCATTCTCTTCCAACTCCCATAAATGACTAATCTTATTAGTTTATAGTTTATTCTGATTGTACTTATTTTACTCACAAATAAGCAAGCACACGCAGCATATTATAGATATTCTTACGTGACTCACACTTCATTTAATGATATATCCTGGAGATCATTTAATATCAATTCATCAAAGCCTTCTTTCTGCTTTTTCTGAATTGCATCCCACCAAACTGTGTGGATGTACCATGCTTGATTCAACAATCCTTTTACATATGGTTATTTAAATTGTTTCCAATGATTTTCAATTATAAGCCAAGCTACCATGAATAAAATATGTGCATGTACTTTTTTGTGTTGTTGGAAAATCCAAATATAGTACGTTTGATACAATTTTCTTTATTCATTCAAGCAAGTAATCGTGAAACCTGACCTGTATGCCAAGCATGAGAGACAAGATGGCAAAAAAATAAACTGCCGGGCTCATGAGACTTTCATTCTGGTGTGATACTCACACTTTCCTAGAATTCTCTTCAATGCATCCAGTTTCAATTCAGGTCTATGTTCACTGGTTCATTCAGTAATGCTTAACGTGTATTTATTGAGTCCCTCTCAATGAGAAAGTAACCTCATCTTTGGGCTCCCTGTTCTTCTATTCCCTTCTTATCTATCCCTCCTATTCATTTATGGAATCACGTTGCTTCAAAATAAATATTCTTCTTCCATCTTCCAATTAAAAATCTCTGTACCCCTGAAAACAGGATAAAGTCCAGACTCCTTAACAATGAACTTGCGGGTCCTTCACAACCTTACCCATCTACCCAAATGGTTTTTTAACAGCCCTCCAACCGGCCATAAAGGTTAACTTGCTTCAAGCCTATGCACTCGCTGCTTGCTGAGCTGAGTCCCTTGGTCTGTAGCTGAACCAACTACTTTCCTCGAGACTTGCAGACCACTGGCTTTGAGGAGCAAAGGACCAAACTTTCCCAGAAGATAAGGTCGACCACATTTGAAAACGACTGTCGCTGATGCCAGCAAGTCTATTCAGGGTCATCTTGACATAAGAGTAACCACCTGGCCACCTGCTTCTCCTGCACATAACCCCCCCTCCCTCTTCCCATGCTTTCCCCTTTAAAACCCTCCAGCTTCCCCTGGCTGCGGAAGATGGTCGCTAGTCCACCATCTTCCCAAGTTGCCAGCTTCCTGAGTAAAACAACCGTTCCTTTCCTACTGTCACTTGCTTCTTGAGTATTGATTTTGAGCAGCGAGAAGCCGAACCTGAGTTTGGAAACAGTTCTGTGTCCGGTATCGTCAGGATCTCACCTTCTGTCAAATACTCCAGCATGCACTTCACACCCTGGGCAACGGTGCTCCCTATTGCTAGAATACTCTTTTTGATCCCCACCTTAACAAAATCCTATTCATCCTTCAGTAATAGGCTCTGCTTTGAAATCTTGTCAGATTTCCCACAGTAGATCTAGCACTTTCTTCTAGCATGCTCCCCAAATATATGCTATGGTTTTCTAGACAAAGATTCACACTCTAGTATCTCACTAGCAGTGAATTTTTCCAGGAGAAAGATTGACTATGGTGCCCACAGTGGGATATCAGTAATACTCTTGTGAATCGATAAAAGGACTGTATTTTTCAGTAAAGGTTTGAAAAACCTCTTTTATTTTGTTTGGGAGCAAAATTAAGGCACTAGCAAAGGTAATAACTGCTCATCTTTATTTATTTATTTTTTTAGCTTTTTTTTTTTTTTTTTTTTTTGAGACAGGGAGAGACAGAGCATGAACAGGGGAGGGTCAGAGAGAGGGAGAGACAGAATCCGAAACAGGCTCCAGGCTCTGAGCTGTCAGCACAGAGCCCGACGTGAGGCTCAAACTCACAGACCGCGAGATCGTGACCTCAGCCGAAGTCGGCCGCTTAACCGACTGAGCCACCCAGGCGCCCCATTAGCTGCTCATCTTTAAATCACCCTAGTGATTTCCTTGTAGAATGACAGCAACAGCATGGTAACACACAACAAAACTGCTACAGCTCTTAGGGGCGCCTGGGTGGCTCAGTCAGTAAAGCTTCCGACTTCAGCTCAGGTCATGATGTCGTGGTTGGTGGGTTTGAGGCCCGCGTCGGGCTCTGTGCTGACAGCTCAGAGCCTGTATGTAGCCTTTCAGATTCTGTCTCTGTCTCTGTCTCTCTCTGTCTGTCAGTCTCTCTCTCCCTGCTCACACTCTGTCTCTCTCTGTCTCTCAAAAACAAACATTAAAAAAAATATTGCTACAGCTCTTTTCCCAGAAGTTGAGACAGCTCTTCTCCCAGAGGTTGAGCAAGCTAACCCACGAAGGCCTCTTGGAAGAACCACAGCTTAGCAAAGGAACAAGTGCTCCACCCATGAAGTTAGAGAGCAATATTTGTCTCATTAGTGAGAAGAAATAATCAGTTTAAATCATTCTTTTCTGGTCTTCTGTAAGGAAGAGCGTACCATGACTTCCTGAAGTTTCCTAGGTATTCAGTTTTGACAAAGGGGCAGATTTGGTTTATATCAAATTGATGTTAAAATCTTTCGGCATTTTTGAAATGGAGAAATGGCTCAGACTTTTATCTGAGAAAGGTATTCAATTTTGAGAAGATCGTGAACTTATTTTGAATTGTATTTTGAAGTAGTTCTTGATTTTTATAATTTTGCAGGGATTTGGAAGGGGAGATATGTACTTTTTATACAATTGTAATGGAAACAGATTATCTACAGGTAATTGAGGGGGTCTTTGTTCTAAAGAGGAAGGATGAATTGTCACGAGAATCCACAGAATTTTAAATTGGCTTAGTAAAGACAACAAATCCATGTATGTACTTTAGAAACCAGTGATTTTTAGGGTAGCTTAGATTGATGGTAAAGGACACAAAACACATACACACACACACACACACACACACACACACACACAAACTTTCAGGAGAGCAGAGATACATGAGGAAACAGGCTTGTGAATGACAGGGTCACCTGTGTGAAGGACTTTTGTGTATGTTTTTGCGACTGGAAAAACTTGGTTTTATAAAGGAAAAATAGCAAGATTACTCACTCATTTATGGTAAGTTCCATGGTCACACTTTCCAGGGAGTGGATAGTGAGGGTCAGGAATATTCCAGAAATAGAAAGAAAAGATCATTTTCCTTATTGCAAAGAAAAAATATTGCTTTTACTAGTATAAAACCTTTAGTGTGTCTGTAGATAAGATTTTAGCTTCTTAATATATAGTTGCATATATACACCTGATTACAGTACTAGCAAAGTTAATAAAACCTCCTCTTTAAATCACTCTAGTGCATAAGACAGTATACATTATGCTTAAAAACTTAAAAACAAAATTGAAACCAATATAATATTAATACTACACACACACACACACACACACACACACACATATTTTCTATTGCTACTGTAACAAATTAGCCCCAACTAGTGGCTTACACAACACAAGTTCATTATCTTACACTTCTGGAGGTCAAAAGTATGGAATGGTCCCTCCCTGAGCTGAAGTCAAGGTACTGGCAGCCACATTCTTTCTAGAAGCTCTCCCTGCCATGCCTTTCCCTCCTTTCTAGCCTGCCTGCATCCATTCCTTGGCTCTGGGCCACATCCTCACTCTCCAGAGCCAGTACTGCACCATTCTGACCTATTTCTGCCAACACATCTCTTTCTCTCCCTCTTCTGCCTCCCTTTCCCATCTTTGAAGTATGGTTTTGAGTACATTGGACCACACAGATAACCCAAAATAATCTCTGTATTTTAAGATCAGCTGATTGACAACCTTCATTCTGCACATTTAATTCTCCCTTGTCATGTAACAGGAACATATTCAAAGATGACAGGGGTTGGGATGTAGACATCTTTGTTGGGGACATTATTCTGCCTACCACATATTTACATACATATGTGGCTATTTCTTGGTAACTTAGAGAAAATAAAGCATGCATCAAATTTGAGGTAGGAACTATTGTTTTAGGGCAAGAAAATAAGGAAGCAAGAAAATATGAGACTCCAATATTAAACATTGGAGGTCGCTTGTTCTATAAGTTCATTAGTGATAGCATATCTACAGGTATATTTTGCAGATACAGATGATATCGCAATAAGTACAATGCATAGCCATTGAACAGCATTACTGAATTCCTGGTGGCCTTTTTCCTTCACGAATCATTATTCTAATATAACATGATCCTGTTGGAGAGTCTGTAAAATTGACAACAACAAAGAGGTACCCTTATTAAAACTATTGGGAAGCAGTCCCTTTATGTTTAATACTTTTTTAAAGATTATTTATTTATTTATTTATTTATTTATTTATTTCGAGAGAGAGCGAGAGCACATGGGAAGGGCAGAGAGAGAGAGGGAGAGAGAGAGAATCCCAAGCAGGCTCCACACTGTCAGCTCAGAGCCCATTGAGGGGCTGGAACTCATGAACCATGAGATCATGACCTGAGCCGAGATGTCAAGAGTCAGATGTTTAAGGGACTGAACCCCCCAGGTGCCCCAGTGCCTTCGTTTTTAAAATTGCCACTAATCACTAAGACAGAAAATTCTAGGAAGCCAGCCTCCTAACAGTGACCAGTAAATAGAGAATGCAATAGACATCAATTAATCCACTGCATTGATGGGCTATAGATAATGGAATGGTGTGCCAAGCAACAGCTTATGGGGCAAGGTGCCAACTACCACCCATGTGAGTTCAAATCCCTATCTCTATTCCCTGCTATTGATCTAGGTCAAGTCCTCAGTAAATGGTAGTCATTCTGCTCTTATTAAAAAGCATCCAGAATAGTTCTCAGATGTTAACAGCTAATGAGAGAAATCCATGATTTTCACACATGAGGACATCAAGCCTCTATTGTATAGAGAGTGGAAGGGTACTGAATCAAACAAACAACTATTACTGGGAAAAATAAATTTTGGATATAAAGGTGAGGAAGTATACTGGAAGAGGTTTTGGCTACCATATTGAAAACCTATGGAACGATCATCACAAAATTAAGTCTGACTTTTCTAGCAGGGTAAAAAGATACTTTTTTAAAAAAAAAGTGTATCCTTCTATTACTAAATTAAAAAGAAAAAAATATAAGTAAACCAGAAAGAGATGTTGGGATATGCATGTTCAAACGAATAATTTTCAAGAAAACTGAAGATGGTTTTTAAAAGCTACATATGTAGAGGGAGGAGCCAAGGTGGTGGAACACCGTGGAAGTTTTTTGTGTGTCTCAGTCCATGAAATACAGGAGACCAACACTAAACCACCCTACACACCTAGAAAACTGAGTGGAGGATTAACACAACAATCTGCACAACCTGAACTACAGAATTCAGCAGGTACATGGCACGGAGAGGTGAACTTGGGGACAGAGAAGCCAGCAGTGGGCAAGGAGCCGCTTTTGCAGGCAGAGAGAGGACAGAGACTGGGGGGTGGTGGGAGGGGTGGGTAAGAATGTGGGAAAAGCACCCCTCCCCAAAAGCAGCTGGAGAGAAAGTGGAAAACTGGAAACAGCTTCAGGGACTAAACTAAAAAGGGAGAAAGGAGAAAGGAAAGGGCTTAAATTCCATTAAGACTGTAAACAAGGGGAGCGCAAAGGCTGCAACTCCACAGTTCCGTACCTGGCAGTGCTCTGGTGGGAAGGGCAAATCCCCAGGAACAGAGTGGGGTCTGGGAGGGTCTCAGGCCACACAGGCAAAAGCGGTTCCACTGCTGGAAGGACATTTGGTAGAGAATGTTGAAGCCACCCGGTCCCAGCAGACCCCAGAAAATGGCCACATTGGCTGCTGCTGCAACAAGGTCATTAAGGGTGAAGCCTGGTGCCAGATGTGTGTTGCGATTTTCCATAATCCCTGAAATGCCGCTGCTACACTATCTCGTGAACTTTTTCTGGGGAGGGCTGGCACCTGAAAGTCTCGGGGCAGTCTCGGGGCACCGGCAAGAGCAGGGTCCAGCAGGCGTTCCTGGCTGCAGCTGGCATTTGGCCATTGCTCCGTGAGACCCTCCTGCAGAGGGACAGAGCGGGTCAAAGCCGCAGTCCTTTGAAGTAAGGGGCCTGGGAAAACAGCCACATCTGAGACAAAACTCTGGAGAGAGGTACTGCCTGGGGCCTGGTCACAGGGAGTAGACAAAAGCTGAAGACAGAGGACGGGTGTGCGATTGCTGATCCGGGAGAACAGGCTGGGTAGCTGGGTGGTGCCATTTTCACCATTCCCTCGCATGCGCATAAGCACCTATGGGCCCCACAACAATCCACCCCGGTGGGCTAGCAGCGCCATCTAGCGGAAAGCGGAGCCCTTACACTGAGCTCCGCCCAACTGGGACAACTCGCTCTCAAGAACACAAGTCTCACCGCCGGCTTAGTTTGTGGACTCTAAAGCACTACACAGACTGACTTCTAGGGGAAACGAAGTAATTTCAGTTGTATTTCAATCTGTTAGCAGGTCCATCTATTCAATTTTCTTTCTTTTTTTTTCTCTCTCTTTTACACTTCTTTTCTTTTTCTTGAATACAAAAAGAGAAAAACCTCATTTTTATTTTCAATTTTTATTAAAAATATTTTTCTTTAATTTCTATCACTATATTTTTTCTTTGTGTAATTTTTTTCAAATTCTATTTTACTTCCATCATTTTATTTTAGTCTACTTCAGTGTATTCACCTTTTCAAATTTTCAATTTCCTTTTTTTCCTTCTTTTTCTTTTTTCTCTTTTTTGTTTCTTTTCCTTTTCTTGAATGCAGAAAGAGAAAAACTTCAATTTTACTTTCAATTTCTATTTAAATTTTTTCTTTAATTTTTTTACTATATTTTTTGCTTTTATGTAAATTTTTTCAAATTCTATTTACTTCCATCATTTTATTTTAGTCTAATACAGTGTACTCACTTTTTCAAATTTTCAAACGATTTTTTTTCTTTCTTTTTTATCTTTTTTATCTTTTTCTTTTTCTTGAATACAGAAAAAGAAAAGATTCAAATTTATTTTTCATTTTTATTAATTTTATTTCTACTTTATTCTTCACTTCTGTGTATATTTTTTCAAATTCTATTTTACTCCCATCATCTCATTCTAGTCTACTTCAGTGTATTAATTTTTTCAAATTCTCAAATGATTTCCCTTTTTTTTTCTTACCCCCCCCTTTTTTCCCTCTAGTCTGTCAAACCACTTTTAAACACCCAGACCAAAACACACCTAGAATCTACCATTATTTATTCGATTTGTGTGCATGTGTTTTTAATTTTTTAATTTTAATTTTTTTAATTTTAATTTTCTACCTCATTAATTCTTTTTCTCCCTTCAAAATGACAAAACAAAGGAATTCACCCCAAAGGAAAGAGCACAAAGAAACGACAGCCAGGAATTTAACCAACACAGACACAAGCAAGATGTCTGAACCAGAATTTACAATCATGATAATAAGAATACTAGCTGTAGTCAAAAATAGATTAGAATCCCTTTCTGCAGAGATAAAAGAAGTAAAACCTAGTCAGAATGAAATAAGAAATGCTATAAGTGAGCTGCAATCAAGGATGGATGCAGCGGCAGCAAGGATGGATGAAGCAGAACAGAGAATCAGCGATATAGAGGACAAATTTATAGAGAATAATGAAGCAGAAAAAAAGAGAGAGATTAAAGCAAAACAGCATGATTTAAGAATTAGAGAAATCAGTGACTCATTAAAAAGGAACAACATCAGAATCATAGGGGTCCTAGAAGAGGAAGAGAGAGAAATAGAGGTAGAAAGGTTGTTAGCAAATCATAGCAGAAAACGTTTCCAACCTGGGGAAAGACACAGACATCAAAATTCAGGAAGCACAGAGGACCCCCATTAGATTCAACAAAAACCAACCATCAACAAGACATATCATAGTCAAATTCACAAAATACTCAGGCAAGGAAAGAATCATGAAAGCAGCAAGGGAAAAAAAGTCCCTAACCTACAAAGGAAGACAGATCAGGTTTGCAGCAGACCTATCCACAGAAACCTGGCAGGCCAGAAAGGAGTGGCAGAATATATTCAGTGTGCTGAATCAGAAAAAATATGCAGCCAAGAATTCTTTATCCAGCGAGGCTGTCATTCAAAATAGAAGAGGAGATAAAAAGTTTCCCAGACAAACAAAAATTAAAGGAGTTTATGACCACTAAACCAGCCCTGCAAAAAAATTTAAGGGGGACTCTAAGAGGAGAAAAGATGATACCAAAAGCAACAAAAAATTAGAAAGGACCAGAGAACACCACCAGAAGCTCCAACTCTACAAGCATTATAATGGCAATAAATTCAAATCTTTCAGTACTCACTCTAAACCTCAATGCACTCAATGCTCCAATCAAAAGACATAGAGTAACAGAATGGATAAGAAAACAAGATCCATCTATATGCTGTTTACAAGAGACCCACTTTAGACCTAATGACACCTTCAGATTGAAAATAAGGGGATAGAGAACCATGTATAATGCTAACGGTCAACAAAAGAAAGCTGGAGTGGCCATACTTATATCAGACAATCTAGACTTTAAAAATAAAGACGGTATCAAGAGATGCAGAAGGGCATTACATCATAATCAAGGGGTGTATCCACCAAGAAGCCCTAACAATTGTAAACATTTATGTGCCAAATGTGGGAGAACCCAAATATATAAATCAATTAATCACAAACAAAAAGAAACTCATCCATAGTGATACCATACTAGTAGGAGACTTCAACACCCCACTCACAGCAATGGACAGATCATCTAATCAAAAAATCAACAAGGAAACAATGGGTTTGAATGACACACTGGACCAGATGGACTTAACAGATACATTCAGAACATTTTGTCCTAAAACACCAGAATATACGTTCTTCTTCAGTGCACATGGAATGTTCTCCAGAATAGACCACATACTGGGACACAAATCAGCCCTCAGCAAGTAAAAAAAGATTGAGATCCTACTGTGCATATTTTCAGACCACAATGCTATGAAACTTGAAATCAACCACAAGAAAAATTTGGAAAGGTAACGAATACTTGGAGACTGAAGAACATCCTACTAAAGAATGAATGGGCTAACCAAGCAGTTAAAGAAGAATTTAAAAAGTATATGGAACTCAATGAAAATAATAACACCACAAGCCAAAACCTCTGGGACGCAGTAAAGGCAGTCATAAGAGGAAAGTATATAGCAATCCAGGCCTTCCTAAAGAAGGAAGAAAGATCTCAGAGACACAACCTAACCTTACACCTTAAGGAACTGGAAAAACAACAGCAAATAAAACCCAAAAACAGCAGAATACAGGAAATAATAAAGATTAGAGAAGAAATTAATGCTATCAAAACCAAAAAACAAAACAAAACAAAACAAAAAAAAAAAACAGTAGAACAGATCAATGAAACCAGAAGCTGGTTCTTTGAAAGAATTAACAAAATTGATAAACCACTAGCCAGTTTGATTAAAAAGAAAAAGGAAAGGACCCAAATAAACAAAATCAAGAATGAAAGAGGAGAGATCACAACCAACACAGAAGAAATAAAAACAATAATAAGAGAATATTATGAGCAATTATGTGCCAATAAAATGGGCAATCTAGAAGAAATGGACAACTTCCTAGAAACATACACACTACCAAAACTGAAACAGGAAGATACAGAAAATTTGAACAGACCCATAACCGTAAGGAAATCGAATTAGTAATCAAAAATCTGCCAAAAAACAAGAGTCCAGGGCCAGATGGCTTTCCAGGCGAATTCTACCAAACATTTAAGGAAGAGTTAACAGCTGTTCTCTTGAAGGTGTTCCAAAAAATAGAAATGGAAGGAAAACTTCCAAACTCTTTCTATGAAGCCAGCATTACCTTAATTCCAAAACCAGACACAGACCCCACTAAAAAGCAAAACTATAGACCAATTTCCCTGATGAACATGGATGCAAAAATCCTCAACAAGATGTTAGCCAACAGAATCCAACAATACATTAAAAAAATTATTCACCACGACCAAGTGGGATTTACACCTGGGTTGCAGGGCTGGTTCAATATCCACAAAACAGTTAACGTGATTCATCACATCAATAAAAGAAAGGACAAGAACCATATGATCCAAGAACCAAGAACAAGAACCAAATGCAGAGAAAGCATTTGACAAAATACAGCATCCTTTCTTGATAAAAACCCTCAAGAAAGTAGGGATAGAAGGAGCATACCTCGAGATCATAAAAGCCATATACGAGCGACCCAACGCTAATATCATCCTCAATGGGGAAAAACTGAGAGCTTTCCCCCTAAGGTCAGGAACAAGACAGGGATGTCCACTCTCGCCACTGCTATTCGAGGTAGTATTGGAAGTCTTAGCCTCTGCAGTCAGAAAACACAAAGAAATAAAAGGCATCCAAATCGGCCAGGAGGAGGTCAAACTTTCACTCTTTGCAGATGACATGATACCCTATATGGAAAACCCAAAAGATCCCATCAAAAAACTGCTAGAATTGATTCATGAATTCAGCAAAGTTGCAGGATATAAAATCAAAGCACAGAAGTCAGTTGCATTCCTATACACCAACAATGAAACAACAGAAAGAGAAACCAAGTTATCAATCCCATTTGCAGTTGCCCAAAAAAACATAAAATACCTAGGAATAAATCTACCAAAGAGGTGAAAAATCTATACACTGAAAACTATAGAAAGCTTATGAAAGAAATTGAAGAAGACACAAAAAAATGGAAAAAGATTCCATGCTCTTGGATAGGAAGAACAAATATTGTTAAAATGTCGATACTACCCAAAGCAATCTACATATTCAACGCAATCCCTATCAAAATAACACCAGCATTCTTCACAGAGGTAGAACAAACAATCCTAAAATTTGTAGTGGAACCAGAAGAGATCCCGAATAGTCAAAGCATTCTTGAAAAAGAAAACCAAAGCAGGAGGCATCACAATCCCAGACTTCAAGCTATACTACAAAGCTATAATCATCAACATTATGGTACTGGCACAAGAACAGACACTCAGATCAATGGAGCAGAATAGAGAACCCAGAAATGGACCCACAAATGTATGGGCAACTAATCTTTGACAAAGCAGGAAACAATATCCAGTGGAATAAAGCCAGTCTCTTCAGCAAGTTGTGCTGGGAAAACTGGACAGTGACATGCAGAAGAATGAACCTGGACCACTTTCTTACACCAGACACAAAAAGAAACTCAAAATGGATGAAAGACCTAAATGTAAGACAGGAAGCCATCAAAATCCTCGAAGAGAAAGCAGGCAAGAACCTCTTTGATCTTGGCCACAGCAACTTCTTACTCAACATGTCTCCAGAGGCAAGGGAAACAAAAGCAAAAATAAACTACTGGGACCTCATCAAAATAAAAAGCTTCTGCACAGTGAAGGAAACAATCAGCAAAACTAAAAGGCAACCAATGGATGGGAGAAGATATTTGGGAATGACATATTAGATAAAGGATTAGTATCCAAATTCTATAAAGAACTTCTCAAACTCAACACCCAAAAAACAAATAATCCAGTGAAGAAATGGGCAAAAGACATGAATAGACACTTCTCCAAAGAAGACATCCAGATGGCCAACTGACACATGAAAAAATGTTCCACATCACTCATCATCAGGGAAATACAAATCAAAACCACAGATACCACCTTACACTAGTCAGAATGGCTAACATTAACAATTCAGGCAACAACAGATGTTGATGAGGATGTGGAGAAAGAGGATCTCTTTTGCAATGTTGGTGGCAATGCAAGCTGGTGCAGCCATTCTGGAAAACAGTATAGAGGTTCCCCAAAAAACTAAAAACACAGCTACCCTACGACCCAACAATTGCACTACTAGGCATTTATCCAAGGGATACAGGTGTGCTGTTTCAAAGGGACACATGCACTCCCATGTTTATAGCAACACTATCAACAATAGCCAAAGTATGGAAAGAGCCCAAGTGGCCATCGATGGATGAATGGATAAAAAAGAATTGGTATGTATATACAATGAAGTATTACTCGGCAATCAAGAAGAATGAAATAGTGCCATTTGCAACTATGTGGATGGAACTGGAGGGTATTATGCTAAGTGAAATTAGTCAGAGAAAGACAAAAATCATATGACTTCACTCATACGAGGACTTTAAGAGACAAAACAGATGAACATAAGGGAAGGGAAACAAAAATAATATAAAAACAAGGAGGGGGACAAAACAGAAGAGACTCATAAATATGGAGAACAAACTGAGGGTTGCTTGAGGGGTTTTGGGAGGGGGGATGGGCTAAATGGGAAAGGGGCATTACGGAATCTACTCCTGAAATCATTGTTGCACTATACGCTAACTAATTTGGATGTAAATTAAAAAAAATGAATAAATAATAAAATAAAATAAAAATCTAAGAAAAAAAAATCTAAGAAAAAAAGCTACATATGTAAATGTAAAAATTACACCTTACGTTCCCCATCAGAAAGCTCATAAACTCAATCAAAATTCAGCATAGCAAACTGGCTAAGGCAGAATATCTCTGAATGGATAAAAGAGTATTTGTTTTATTATATTTTTAGAAAATATCCATGAAGGGCTCATGCAAGTTGATTACAAGTAAAAAAGAAATTGCAGAAGACATTAGGCTAAGGAAGCTCCAAAGGGAAAAAAAAAAGAAAGAGGATTTGTCTTTTTTTCTATATAAGGCTGGAAATCAGGCCATTAGTGAGAAGCCTTGATTAACACGATACAAATGAAAATGAGACAAAAATAATCACAATCTAATTATTTGCTTTGGATTTTACTGAGGAAGATAGTAAGAAAATTCTCATTATGAAATTGTCTCTGAAGGAATGTCACATTTGAAATAGAATAATTGCTCGCAATATTGTCAAAGTAGGGTATTTGAAAAACTAAATTCAAATAAGTATAAAGATTACACGGTATACATGAAAAAAATTTTTAAAGGCAAATAGCAGAGAAATTATGAAACTGAAAAATTAGTACTGTGGCTATAATTCTTCTACAAGAAGAATTCTAAAAATACCCTGGATATACATGCCTGAGTCCTCTAAGTATGGCAAGACTTTAGAACTAAAATGTCACAGGCAGTAAATTCTTAGCCAAATGATCATTGGAGACAAAATAAAAGTATGCTTTCTTAGAAGAAAATGTTACTGAATGTCGTTTTGCAAGGGACTTGAGGAGTTTGATAAGGTTCCACACCACTAATTTCTTTGATTATCATGAAAGGCAGTTAATATCCATTATTCTCTGGCTTTATTTGCTATCTAAGTTAACTCTTTACATATGAAAAAAAAAAGACACTTTTGGACAGAACAGGACAACTTGAAAAGCAGAGATCAGAGCATTCATAATCACATTTAATATCTTCATAAATTATATGGAATAAAAGAATAGTTCAACAAACTATGGAGCCAGTGTCATTTTTTTAAAATATTTTTTTAACGTTTATTTATTTTTGAGACAGAGAGAGACAGAACATGAACGGGGGAGGGTCAGAGAGAGAGAGGGAGACACAGAATCTGAAACGGGCTCCAGGCTCTGAGCTGTCAGCACAGAGCCAGTCGCGGGGCTTGAACTCACAAACCGCAAGATCATGACCTGAGCCGAAGTCGGATGCTTAACCGACTGAGCCACCCAGGCGTCCCGCCAGGGTCATTTTTTAAACAGTTAAGTGCTTATGACATCCCAGACACAGCAAAAGTGCTGAGGTCAGAGAAGTGAGTGAGTCATGGTTTGCCCTTAAGTAGTACACACTGTCCTGGGAGAGATGACCTTGAATCAATGGTTGGTATAAGTGCAAAGAATAGCAGGTGTGCGCAAGAAGTTATAGGTGCTCATGTCCTTCAGATCTGCAGATCTCACTGAGCTCTTTCCAACAGAGAGATCCCAAACATATGGGAACAAGCAGAAGCCAGAACCCACGAGACTGTTTAGCTTAGCACTGAGTGGCAAATAACATCAACTTCAAAGTAAACAGATTCGTGAAAAGCTGGTCCCAAGCCTCCTTAGATGGCGTGCTAGATACTCAGTCACTGCCTCTAAGAGTCATCACAGACAGATTCCAAGAATACCACGTCTCCATCTGCACCAAATACACTTAATGCAACACTTGTCCCTGAAACTTACCAGACGTGGAACTACGCATAAAGTCCATACAAGTACCGTTTAGAGATTCAAAACACGGACAGACCGTGTTGAAGTGACTTTTACCAGAACATAGCAGCATTCCTTCAGACTTTGGAGAGATAAAGGTTGCTTGTTTCTGCCTTCTGCAGAACAACTGCTGTACTGCAATTGTGACAGATGGTTTACAGAGTAAACATGATGATTTATTTTGAAGCACCAAAGTCTTTGGCTAACAGATTTATTAAAGAAGTGCTGAAACATTACATAATTCAGTTTGAGACTCACCACTGTCTTCTAAATTCTCCTCCTTCTAGATATATTTAAAACATTTTCAAATGCATTCTCTCTTTTTCTGGATACTATAGTCTTTTGGTGATATTTTAAAATTTTTTATCACACCCTCATTTCTGAGAGAGCAACTGTTTCTCTAAAGACAGTTTTTAAATTGATATGAAAAATGTTCCTGGTGATTTTGTTCTTCCACCTATTAAGACTGTGTAAAAAATAAATTTCTTTTCAAATTCTTTTTACGTATCTCACGAATCATCCACTACTTGAATAGATTCTATCTCTAATATAGTGACCAATATATTGAAATATGTGTTATCAGTCCCTTTCACCATCACCATCAAAAAATTGAGTTTGTTTTTATGAAAAAAAATGACTTAATTAACTATGGTGTCAGTGGGACGATCCCTCTGTTCTCCCTGTAAATGGATCAGTCTCATCAACAATCACTTGAGGCCCCGTTACCTACTTAGAATCTTGCTAAATTCTTGGATCGGACCTCTAGCTGAATATAGGCATCAAAAAACAGTAATAAGTTTTATTCTTTAGTTGCCTACAATAAATAGAAAAGACAGTAAGTTTGAAGATATTTTATAGCTTATCCCACCTGGTTGAGTATTGACTAGTTCCCAGCCATGGTGCAAATTTTTTTATTCTCCTTGCTTCTGGGAAAAGGAGTTTTATTTTATTTTATTTTATTTTATTTTATTTTATTTTATTTTACAAAAAGGATTATTTACCATAATGTCCACAAATATACCAACTGGAAGCTAATTTTGAGACAGCAGATAGTAATGGATACAGATTTAAGTTTGTAGGATAATGCATTTTTGTGAGTGAACAAATGAAAAGCGGTTATTCCTGTAAAACATGTGTTCTTCATGGTTACAGGTTTCAGTGCTACTGAAGAAACTATTAAAGGAAAATCTGCTTATTTCTACCACTAACTTTTAAAAGGGTGGTCATATGATCAATTAGCAGTTACATTATTTCCCAGATGTTTTTATAATGTCTCAAATATTCTAGAATCCGTCCAAATAATATAAACAAGCTGACAATTAGTCTGTGAGCCCAACAAAGAAATAAAGCAAACCCTACTTTTTCTGGCACGGAAAGAACAATTCTCACTAAAAAGCTTTATTTGGCAAAGCAACATTCTCTCTTTGTGAAAAACCACAGGCTTTGCATTTTTTGTGGCTTTGTTTACATGCTGTAAAGATGTCTACAGCCTACTGCCCTTGGGTAAGATATGAAAGGAAAGTCAATTTATTCAGCCAACTCATATTTTGTGACCTTATGCTATGCCTATCAGATAATTACCAAGACAATAAAACAAATGGCCAAAATTTCTGAATGCATATGGTTTACATTTATTAGGAGGAAACAAAGGATAAAAATATTAGCATATCAAATATTGACCTGAAAGAAGTCAAATGGGCTGGGAGGGTGGGGGGTCAGATCAGAAATGTGAACCTGGGAACCAAATAAAGATTTTAAGATTTAAAGTATTTAAAGTCATAATGAGACTGGGTATCACCTTGGGGGCTCATGCCATCAGCAAAGCTGTGAGAATCAAAACTGAGTCCAAGGGCATTCTAATACGTAAAAGTCAGGAGATGATGAAGAGTCTAAGAGAAATAATCAGTGAGACAGAAAGAAAGAGATAGATGTGGTCCGAAAACAGAGAAAACACTTTTTCAAGATAGTAGCTATGATCAGCTTTGTCAAAGTGAAGTGGCAACCAAGAATTAACCATTGAATTTGGGTCACCTTGACCCAGTCAAGAGCAATTTCAGTGAAGAACAAATAAGGGAAGAATTAGATGCAGGAGGTATAGAAAACTCATCTATATTTACAGTCTTGCCATAAAAGGAGCAAAGAAATGGAATACTAGCAGAAGGTAGATGTGTGGTAAAGTAAGGGGGGGATGTTTGCTTTTGTTTCTATGTTTTTTTTTAACTTTCTAAAAAATGTTTATTTATTTTTGAGAGAAAGAGACAGAGTGCAAGTGGGAGAGGGGCAGACAGAAAGGGAGACACAGAATCCGAAGCAGGCTCCAGGCTCTGAGCTGTCGGCACAGAGCCCGATGCAGGCTTGAACTCTCAAGCAGTGAGATCATGACCTGGGCTGAAATCAGATGCTTAACCAACAGAACCACCCAGGCACCCCATGTTTCTTTGGTTTTAAGAGTGCGATAAATTTCATGCGTTCATACGCCAATGATGATGATGCAGTTGAGCGGGTACTGTGTGATACAAGACTGAAGGATACTTTCTGTACAGATGTCACTGATAATGCCACAAAGGATGGGATCTAGCGCACATGTAGAGTGTTTAGCTTTAGTTAGGAGCAAAGCACAGTTCATCCAGAATAATGGAAAGGAAGACATTGCATAAGCTCAAATTGGTGGCTGGGTGTGTGGGTTGAATTGTGTGTCCCCCTAAAAATATGTTGCAGTCTTAAGCCCCCAGAACTTGTAAATGTAACTGTATTTGCAAATAGGGCATTGGCAGATGTCATCAAATTAAAATGAATTCATAATGTATTCAAGTGAGCCTAATCCAGTGTCTGATGGCCTTATAAGAGAGAAGTGAGAAAACAAAGCCACAGACACCCAGGGAGACTACCATGCGACAACAGAGATAGAAATTGGAGCCAAGGATGCCAAGGATGCCAGCAACACCAGCAGCGAGGAAGAGGCAGGGATCCTCCCCTAGGATCTTCAGCAACCACGCGGTCCTATGACACCTTGAATTTGAACTTCTAGCCATCAGAACAGTGAGAGAATAAATTCTTGTTTTAAGCCACCAAGTTTGTGATACTCTATAAGGAAGACACAGGAAACTAAGAGCGGTATATATGCAATGATAGTTCTCCTTCAACTGCTTCCTCTCTGCGTCACAAGTCATGAACTATTTTTACAAACATTTATCAAGGCTTTTGACATACTTGTCTTTCAAAATGTTGCCAATAATGTAAACGTTTTATTTAGTTCATTAAGAATAGAAACAATAGAAAAGAAAAGAATTGGGTAAAAGAATGTATCAGGAACATTGTCAAATTGGGGAGGAATGTCTGAATGAGATACTAAATTATACGAAAAATTAGCTACATTTTGATATTCTACATAAAACCATAATACCTTTAGAAGTTTTTTTTCTGCCAAACTATGATTTTATAGCTATAAAGCCATAACAAGCTATGATTTTATAACTATAAAATCATAATGATGTATACATTCCTGTGCCTTAATCTCTACCCCTAATGATGGCAAATCACCAACATCTCTATCCAATGCATGTTATCCAAACATTCTGTGACACATTTCACTTCCTAAGATCCTCTGAGGACACATGATGTAGGAGTTGGAAAAGCTGTTTTTACTCATACAGGTTAATTAGAAAATGGTCTAGAATAATGTGAAAGTTTCCAGCCTTTTGTCTTTCCCAAATTTGGATAATTTGGGATAATTTTTCCTAACCATATGCAACCAAGATTTATAACCAGACTGTATGGCATCAGAGTAGATATTACTATATTACTAACCACTTCAAACACTGATAAGTATCAGTTATAAAGACAAACATTTAACGGATTATAAATGAATTCACTTTCATATGATAATGGACTATAATATACCAATTAAAGAAAATGAAATTACTTTTCAAAGACTAATTAGTTTCCTATCTCTAGCAAATTTTCCTTTTGATTTTGGTTTTAATATCAGATTTTTTTTGTTTATAGAAAGTTAACACATTGGCTTGCACCCTGCTACTTAATGCCACACAACTTGAATTTTCATAAGTTCCCCTTCTGTTTTCTTCTTCCCACCAGCTTATAATTGGCTTCATGTGAAAACTTCCTCAGAAAGGACCTCATAGTGACTACTTTCCGGAAGAGATCAGTTAATATACTGGCCACTGACCCCACTGCCTTTTTCTATTGTAACATTTTAAGGCATTCTATCATCTCTAGTGCTTCTAATTAATCCCTTATATTTCTTTTGGTGAGAATGACTCACCAGCTTGTCTATTTAAGTAAGCCAATTACTATAATACTTAAGTAGTTTAAAACAAAGTTGATTTATTTAACTTGCTAATAATTCATAGATATAATAATACCCATATAATAAGCACTTTAGTTCTAGAGATAGAAGAAACTGCTGTGTTTATGATCTACAATTAAGCATGTGTTAATGCTCAATAATATTTTTTATCTTGGATAAGCACCAACTGCCACTGAGCTGGAATCATTTCTTTATTCTTTCTAAGTAAGCTATTGAGACATTCACATTCATTATAGTGAGTTGAGAAAAACAGTAATTTAAATACACTAAGTCAATAAAAAAATGTCAAAATTTCTTGAATTCTGTACTGTCCTCATGGCTTGTTTTTTTTTTTTTAAACACATAATGAAATCAATGAAGACTATAATAATCTGATTATTTTAAATTCACTTTTTTCCCAACTCAGCAAAAGTGTTTTTTTTTTTTTTAAATAAATTTAATTTGTTTTAAGTTTTGGAACAAGCGTTACATTGTAGGTTCTTGGCTGGCTGACTCATCCTAAGTGGACCAGTTTATCCATTTGTCAGTAAAACATTATTGTTCCTTTTTAGGGTGCCCAATGACCTTACAACTTTTTATCAGGCTGTTTATTTGCTCTATATGGACATTAGTCAATCATATGAAACATTTACTTATTCAGACCCTAGAGCATTTAGGCAGTCCATAATTTGGACTATCACAGAGAAGAATTCATGATATAATTTTAAACTATAAATATTCAAGGTCTTAATACCTCCCTCAAGCCCTAATTCTTCCTATGATGGTTATTTGCAGTCATAACTACCTAGATGGCAGAAACAAAAAGATTTGCTAATTTAAAACATTTTTTTCATTTAGAGTTAAAAGGGCTTAAAGAATGTCACCCATACATAATTGCAAATCTTTGGATACACTTAAACTATGGGAAATATGCATTTCTATAGCTCAGTTAACAAAATACATGTATATAAAACACATGTGTTACACACCTATACAGATAAGCAAAAGCCATTTAGTATTTAAATAAATAGATTTATTCTCTGAATAAGAAATTTTGAACCGTGGACAGTCAAAATTATGGGGCTTAGCATTCAACCAGTGGTTTCATTAGAAAGAAATCCTTCATAGAATCTCCCTAGATTCAGAGTATTTTAAGTTGTGATATTTTAAGCTGCACATTGCTTTCACCACCTTTGAACAACAACCAGACAAAATTATCACAACATTGTAGAGGTGAAATTAAGATTTTAGATGAGGTTTATCACCATGATACCATTCTGAAAGCTTCTTGTAATATTAAGAAATGTATTTGGGGGAGCACCTGGGTGGCCTAGTTGGTTAAGCGTCTGACCCTTGATTTCAGCTTAGGTCATGATCTCACAGTTTCTGGGTTCGAGCCCCACATCAGGCTCTGTGCTGACAGTGCAGAATCTGCTTAGAATTCTTTCTCTCCCTTTCTCTCTGCCCTCCCCACTTGTGCACGCTCTCTCTCTCTCTCAAAATAAATAAACTTAAAAAAAAAAACAAAACATTTTTTCTTTCCATATACTCTGTAGTCATCATTAGCCTAGATTAAGTATCAAATGCTGCTTTTAAATAATGCAACAAAATCCCTACTTTTTTCACACTAAAATCCTTAATCTTGCTCTACCTGATATAAAACAGTAATTTTTTTAAATTAAAGAAAAAACTTTTCATGGAATAAATATGATAAATTGTCCATTTTAACACTTCTCACAGTTATAGTAAAACATGGATTTTTTTATGTTACCTTAAATATTAACAAAGTAAAATAAGACAAAAGTGGTATTTTTGAGATTTCAGTATAAAGAAAAACAATAAACATCAAAGCAATGTCATTACATAAATGATAAATAATTAGAACGACCAAGAAACAAAGCTGAAAATAAAACGTTGAATAATAGTAATATATGAATTAATTAGAGAGAATGTAGACAAAAAATTAAAGCAATTATAGAGAGGTTTATAGATATAAAGTCAAATAAACATGAAAAACATAAGGTTAATTATAGTTTATAAAATTTTATAACCATATTTCATAAAATATGGAGCCCTGAAGAACCCAAATATGGAACAGAAAATATATTCCAAAATATGACAAGAAATTTTTCTTGAAATACAAAAGAACTATATCTGCAGATAAAAAGAGGCTTCAAGTTTGAGAAAATAAGGACACAGAAAGATACCCAGGTATCTCCTGATCATTATTAAATTTAAAGGAAAAGGAAAAAGCTCTTCAAACATCTTGGGAGATGGAAAGATTGGTTTACAAGAGAGAGAAAATCTTCTGAACTTATGATTTCTTCACAGCAGCATCCAGAATTAAGAGAAAATGCAACGATATTCACTAAGTGTCGAGGTAAAGAAAATTTGACCCACGATTGTGTAACTAGTCATTTAATAACACCTGGCAGAGAAACATTCTCCAATATGAAATTGCTCAGGAAATAAAGCAAGCATGATTCAAATCTTAATAAATCTATAATGGAATTGGAACAACTTAAATATGTACATATATTTCATATATACATGAAAGAAGAAACCATGTTAAATGTACCATTGGGTAACACTGAATTTTTATTTTTTTAAAGCATTCTGCCTCTTTAACTGTGTCAAATATGCATTAACAAGCTAAGATAACTCTTGAAAATATAAACTTAAATAATGTTTTGATGGTGAAGAAAAAAATGGAAAAAGGTTGAAAGTGCTTTAATTTCTTTATCTTCTTTTTCGGGAAGTCAAGAGGCACCTTTAAAGTAGGATAATCAAGAAACAGAGGATTGCATATATTACTTTGAGCTGTAACATGGCTAACATGAGGGCATAAGCTTAAGAAGAACACAACCAGTCTAAAATGTGAGCCAGAGTGGAAAAGGAATCCGAACATTATTTGCTAATTTTCCCATTTTTTTCACCCAGCAGGAAGGTAGAGGAGCCCATCTACAGTAGGTAAAGCAATAAAAGGAGCTCAGTATATTAAATAATGACATAAAGGCAACCACTAGAAGAACAAAAGCAAATTATAAGCCTTCCAAATTACCACAGGGAAAACATTCATGAACTACAAGACCACAAATTCAACAATTAAAGGGAAGGGACAGAACAGTACATGAAGTTTCCTGAAAGAAATCACAAGTTATTAACGGTGGTTTTCTTTAGAGCTGATATTGTGGAGAAGGAAAGGGAGAGGAAAGTAGAAAGTCTTGAGGCTCTGGCTCTGCCCCTCACATTTTCTAGCTACTTGACATTTATCTGCATTAATAAGTGCTATTGTATAGCATGTATCAGTCAGGAGAAAATAATTGTCAAGATCGGTGATTCATAAATCTCACGAGCCCTGGTATGCATAATACGTAGACATGTGTCTGCACAATCATAATCATGTTTATGGTCTATAACTGAGTTTATTGATTCTTTGCACAAACTCCTATAACTTAGCTTACGCTCACATAGGCAATGCGAGAAAGCAAACCTTACAAGTATTCTATGTTTTAGTTTCAATTTTCTTTTTAAAAAAAATCTTTGAACGTTTTTTTATTTATTTTTGAGACAGAGAGAGACAGAGCATGAACGGGGGAGGGGCAGAGAGAGAGGGAGACACAGAATCGGAAGCAGGCTCCAGGCTCTGAGCCATCAGCCCAGAGCCCCACGCGGGGCTCGAACTCAGGGACCGCAAGATCGTGACCTGAGCTGAAGTCGGACGCTCAACCGACTGAGCCACCCAGGTGCCCCTCAATTTTTTTTTTTAAATTACTTTTCTTGCTCTTAGAAACATAAGGGATTACAGTCAACAAAGAAGGGGGAAGGGTTTCTGTTCACTATGTATACTGGAAAGATTTCCTTCATAAAGTGGATTTTGGAAGAAATAGAACCCACAAAATAGAGTGCCATCAGGAGGGGGGAGATGAGGGCGGTTTGGGGCTGGAAGGGTCCGATTCTAGTGATTCTGGGTGATGGCAACAGAAAACAGTTCTGGTGTCAAGTAAGAAACGTGACCGGGGATGTTCAGGAGGAAAACTTTGTGATAAATTAGGAAGTTTCAAGATTCATTCATGGATGTGACTAGAGAGTACTTCCTTAGAGAGAAGACACCCAATCAAATAAAAAACACTCGATCAATGTTGTTCATTGTTAATCAAATATAGACGCATTAACTGTTTATTAAAGGCCCTAAACAGTGTTAGGTATTTGAAGGGAGATCCAAGACTCATATCAGATGTGGTTCTACACTTAGGAATGTATGGTCTGTGAAGAAAAAGAGTATTGAAGAAGTTATTATAAAGGGTGATATATACCAAAAACTTTATGAATAAAGAGAGTCATTAAATTCTGAAGTCAATACATAATGGGTCAGAGCTATGTGAACTTACCTTAAAAACAACGAATATGTCTAAAGCTTGCAAAATTTGACCAGTACCTAATTAAATGTATTATTCAAAGGAAGATTGTGCCTCAGCACAGATCAGATATGATATAAAAAGGAATATTACCTAAGCAAAAATGAATCACGTTATCCTGACTGTCCAAGAAAGAAACAGTTTTGGCCCCAAAACAAGATCAGCATGGCCCATTTGGCAGCTCCTACTTTGGGGATGCATCAGACTCTCTTAGCCACAAAATATTGAAATGATATAAATCCACTTAATTCATTTGGATTTCATATTCATCAAGCTTCTTTCTAATTATGACTTGGCTTCTTGCATCTTTTCAGGGATAGAATTTGTTAGTCTGAAAACATAATTGTACAATGTTTTTGGCTGTTGTAATTTTTATTATAAAGTAATGCATGGGGCGCTTGGGTGGCTCAGTCAGTTAAGCATTGACTCTTGATTTCAGTTCATGATCTCATGGTGAATGAGTTTGATCCTTGATGGCACAGAGCCTCCTTGGGATTCTCTGTCTCCCTGGCTCTCTGCCCCTTCCCTGCTCTCCTGTGCTCTCTCTCACTCAAGATAAATAAATAAACATTAAAAACAAGTTTGTTAAAAAATAAAATAATGCATATTTTAGTTTATGCACAGCCTTTGAAATCTTACTTCATTGAAGTCATTCTTAAGAGATGGATCCATTCTAGCTGTAATATTTTAAAGAATCAGATTTCTGATCCTGCAAAATCAGGGAAGTGCTGTGTGTTTAAGGACAGGAAGCTGAGAGGTATTGAATTCATCAAAACAAGGATGCCATCTGGTTAGAAGGTCTGTGAGATACACCCCACCATCTCAGTTGACCATACTTTGCTATCCCTTAATGTGTGCCCACCTCTCTCTGAAACCTCTATATTGTTAAGCTCAAGAAACATAACAATATGTTGTAGTCCATAGTAAGGGCCAAGTACATAATTCAAACTAGAAATTTATAGCAATTAAGAAAAAAAGAAAACTGGAAAAATTTAGTAAGACAGTTGGAACTAACATCTAAACTTGAAAAAAGGAAACATTAGACCATGCAGAAAAATAAAACTGAGGAAAGATATTCCAGGCAAAGAAGAAGTCTAGGAACTAAGTGCTAGAACTAAGCACATAATGAAGTGCAGAGTTTAGAAGGTCATTTCCCATGGTGAAAATTGAAATCAAGGATTACCAAAAAAAAAAAAAAATTACAGATAATTTTAGTTTCTAAATAGTTCTAAACGAGCAGCATTTTATTCACAAAGATAAGTCCATGTTTATTTTTAGTAATCACCAAAGTTACTTATGCAGATTGTATAAGCCTGTGCCCAACTATTATTATCTATTTGTATTTATATCATATCTCGTTTTGTAAGAATCTCAAAGCACGTTTACAACAGCAATAACGATAACCCCAGAATTTACGAGTTGTTTTGATGTTGGGAATACTCCTAAGGACAGGGAACTGTTTACCCTTCCACAAGATGTTGTGTAATATTATGTTAAATGTTTGGAAAGGGTCTCAAAAGGCTTAGAGCAAAATGACGACTGTAAGTACTTTCACGTTCCCCGGTAAAGGGCTAGGCCACCTATGCCGGACTTGCAAGTGGCTGAGAATTGGTTATGTAACGTTCAAGCCACCTGGAGGAAATGTTGAGGTGAAGCCAATAGAAAGAAATTCTTTGGAGAAAATTCTCAGTGTGCATGTCTCCATCACACCATCTCAAACCTGGTGAGAAGGGTTTCAAGGAGACACTGGGGAGCCTGATAGAAGTCCCCAAAGTATAGGGGACACAGAAACTGGTATCAAACTCGTGGCTGAAATCAACTCCAGAGAAAAGCCATCAGCAGGAGCCTCTATGATGGGGCAGCTGTGAAAATCTCTCCTCTCTCTCTCCTCCCTTTCTCTCCCAAACACTAAATTGCATATATTTTAGATCATTCGACATGGTCTCTCTCACAGGTCACTTAGGCTCTGTTCATTTCTGTTTAATTATTAATTTCTTGTTTCCTTTGGATAGTCTTACTATTGTGTTTTGAAGCCCAACGATCTTTTATTTTGCAGTCTTTTCTCTGCTGTGGATCCCATCCAGTAAATGTTTTAAGATGAACTATAATTTTTCATCTCTATAAATTCAAGTTTGTATATTTTATTATATCTTCTATTTCTCACCTCATATGTTCACATTTTCCTTCAAATCATGAGCACATTTATAATAATACCTTTTTAAAAGGTCTTTTTAGGATTTTTAGGGCAGTGAGAATACTCTGTATGGTATTGTAATGATCGATACATGTCATTATATATTTGTCCAAACCCCATATATAATACCAAGAATGAACCCCAATGTAAATGGTGAACTTTGGGTGTTTATGATGTGTCAGTACAGGTTCATCAATTGTAACAAATATACCGCTTCTTGTGGGGGATATTGACGATGGGGAGGCTATGCACGCACAAGGGTAGGGGTTATATGGAAATCTCTATACCTTCCTCTAACTTTTGCTGTGAACCTCAAACTGCTTTGAAAAAAATAAGTTTTTTAAAAACACATTTGAGGGGCCCCTGGGTGGCTCAGTTGGTTAAGCGTGTGACTTCAGCTCAGGTCATGATCTCACAGTTAGCAAGTTCGAGCCCAGCGTCAGGCTCTGGGCTGACAGCTAGGAGCCTGGAGGAGCCTGTTTTGGATTCTGGGTCTCCCTCTCTCTCTCTCTGCCCCTCCCCCGCTTGTGCTATCTCTCAAAAATAAACGTTAAAAATGTCTTTAAAAATACATTTGAAAATTGCATCCCTAATAAGCCAGAAAACAAACACACAACAGGTCTTATCAAATGATTTCATTATTTCTGTCATTTCTGGGTCAGCAGCATTTGACTCCATGAATTCCCTTCTTCCAGCACTTTCTTCTTCGCCTCCAGGATACTAGGCTTGCTTTTGTTTTACTCTGGCTACACACACTCCATCGGAGAGCTCACATAGCTTCAAAAATAATATGTCAATGACTCCCAGATTGTACCCCCCGACCTGGACATCTCTCCTGAAAGGCAGACTCCTATCCACTGCCTGCACCACATCTCCACTTGGATGTCTACCAGACGTCTCGAACTTAACTAGTTCAAAACTGAACACCTGATCTTACCCCAAAAACTGTTCCACTATCCCCACCTCCACCCCCACCTGCATTTTACCATCTCTCCATATCGCCTGGAATTATCGTTTTCACGGATATCCACATGGTTAACTGCCTCTTCTTCTCTGGATCGTCGTTCAAATGTCACTTTCTCAGTGGGGTCTACTCTAACCACCTAATGTGGTTTTGCACCCCAAACCTCCATATTCAGCACTTACACTGCTCTATTTTTCCCAAAGCACTTACTATGTTCTACTACCTTCCTTATACGTTGCACTTCACTTGTACACTGTGTTTATTGTTTATAGGCTCACATCCCCAGAAAGAATATACCCTTCACGAGGTAAGGGATTTTTGTCTGTTTGGTCAACTGATACTCTCAGATTTGGCACACAGCTGAAATTCCATACATATTATTTGCATGAATGACGTATATTAGTATGAGTCAGCAATTTGGCAGTTCCAGAGGCATAGCATTGAGATAGCATCTCTCTAGTCGATATAAACTGTGATTTCAATCTGCTATTATATTTTCTGAATGTTCCTTATAATTATATATTTTATCTCAAACATGACTTAGGTTCTTCAAAAGGAAAAATTATGTTTTAGAATTTTAGTCCCTCTGGTATTATTGCTTCATTGCTTTGTACATAGTAATTAGAGGCTAAAAACAATAATATTCAATTTCTACTTTATTCTGAAGACATGGTTTCTAATGCTGGCTATTTTAATGCAGCTAGTAAGCTTTTGAAATGCAGTTTATTCCAAATCATCTTAATTTTGCCTATCTTCGAACTTTCTCTTATTGGCTCTGTTTATTCCCATTTTTCTGCTATTCACAATTCATATTTTCTTCTCTTTCCCCAAAGACAACAATTGTAGTGGGTTTCATTTATATACACTTATTTATATGGCTCTTTCTTTTTTTTCCCAATGTTTATTTCTGAGAGAGAGAGAGAGAGAGAGAAAAAAACAGAACAGGAGTAGGGGAGGGGCAGAGAGAGAGGGAGACACAGTATCCGAAGCAGGCTCCAGGCTCTGAGTTGTCAGCACAGAACCTGATGCTGGGGCTCGAACTCACAAATTGCAAGATCATGACCTGAGCCAAAGTCAGAGGCTCAACCGACTGAGCCACTCAGGTGCCCCTATGTGTCTCTTTCTAAAACACAAAATGTTGTTTGTGGCATATTTATTTTTATCTTATATAAATTTAGTTGTACTCACACATTTCTTTCTATTTTTTTCTTTTTTCACTACACTATGTTTTAAAAATCTCTCTATTGTCATGTACACAGCTGGTCTACACAACAGGCATTGCATTTGGCCCTTGATCTATTATTCTTCATCTAGTCTAGGTAAGTAATGGTAACTTTTCTGCTTATTTCACCATGTGATTATGAAGTTCCAATATGAAGATACGTATGGAAATACTTGAAACATTAAAAATTTCTCTGCAAATGTAAAGTGGTAATATTTTGCAAAACATTGTATAATGGAGATGCCAACAGAAGCTTAAAAGATACAATGCAGTAGAAATAATGTGGGCTCACTGTTTTCAAGAAGGGTCTTGAACTTTTCTGGTCCAGGAAGCCATCAAGAGCTGTCATGTCCTGGAGATTGGCATGACTGAGCTATAAACCAGGATGCAAATGCACTTAAAGTGTCTTTCTGATAACCAGAATACTCACATTTATCATCAACTTGCAATAAAAGTGGAATTAATGATCAGAATTCTACTTTAAAAAAAAAATTAATGTTTATTTATTTTTGAGAGAGAGACAGAGACAGAGCCCAAGTGGGGGAGGGGAAGAGAGAGAGGGAGACACAGAATCTGAAGCAGGCTGCAGGCTCTGAGCTGTCAGCACAACTCACAGACCACAAGACCATGACCTGAGCCGAAGTGGGGCACTTAACCAACAGAGCCACCAGGTGCCCTAGAATTCTACTTTTAAACATAACTCAGAACAAATAGATTTAGATGTTCAACTGTGTTAGGTGGTTGAGGGGGAAGGATCAAGGTTTATTTTACCCAAGATAAAATGACATGTGTATGATTCTTTTGTAATCTCTTATCCAACTGATTAGGCTTCCTTTGACTTAGACACTACTAGTGTAGGTTGAGAAATTATTTTTCTTAATACTTTTTTTAAATTTTTTTTTAATTTTTTTTTAATGTTTATTCATCTTTGAGATAGAGAGAGACAGAGCATGAACGAGGGAGGGTCAGAGAGAGGGAGACACAGAATCTGAAACAGGCTCCAGGCTCTGAGCTGTCAGCACAGAGCCCGACGCAGACTCGAACTCACAGACCGAGAGATCATGACCTGAGCTGAAGTCGGCCGCTCAACTGACTGAGCCACCCAGGCGCCCCAGTACTTTTTTTTTTTAAATACATGGCATCTAAAAACTGAGAACAAACTGAGGGTTGATGGGGGGTGGGAGGGAGGGGAGGGTGGGTGATGGGTATTGAGGAGGGCACCTTTTGGGATGAGCACTGGGTGTCGTATGGAAACCATTTTGACAATAAATTTCATATATTGAAAAAAATAAAATAAAATACATGGCCTGACGAATAACTATTCCTTAACATCACATATTCTTTATATTGATTCTTTATATAACATCTTTAAATAGTTGGATACATTTCATATGTAATGTACCAAATGTATATGTAAGATTTTGTGATTTTATATATTATAAAAATAAAGTGAATAGTCTTGGAAACAACATACAGATTAAAAAATAAACATTCCACGTACCCTAGAATATCTCTACCTCCCTCTTTACTGTATTCCTCTGTCTCTTAGGAAACCACTATCCTGACATTACAATGATTACTTCTTCACCCTTTTTTTTTCAATTTTACTAAATCTTTGCTTACTACTATACAATATATTTTAGCTTTTGGATTTCTTATAAATAGAATCATACCATACATAACCTTCTTTCCCTCACTATGAGGCTTATGAAATTTTCAATGACAATACATGTGGCTATAATTCATTTATTTTCATTTTTCTACAACATTCATATGTATGAATAGACCATAAACTTGTGTACATTCTATTATTGATGGAGATTTTGTTGTCCTTGGTTTTTCATCCTTATGAAAAAGTGCTGCCGTGTGCATCATACATGAGTCTTCTGATACCAATGTGCAAGAGATCCTAAGCTTTCCTCTTAGGCCTTGAATTCTAAGATACATGTATCCTTGACTTTATTAGATACCGTGAGGCAATTTTCCAAAGTGCTTGTACCAATTTGCATTCCCACCGGCAGCATGTGAGAATCCCCTTTGTTACGCAGCCTGACCCACTGTGCATGCGATTTCTTCATGCAATCTCCATAATTAGGCTCTTGCTTCCTCTCATGCAATCATATTTTCAATGCTGGTTCTCATAACTCCAGTGCTCCTACTGATTCTCCCTTCTGAATTGAAAGCTACTCTATCTCCCAGGGTAGCTCTCTCAGACGTGGACCCCCACCTATTATTTGCTGAAAAATAGGTACTAGTTGATCCAGTGAGGGAGCATGTGACAGCAGGGTCTCTTGACCTCATCACTATTAACATTTTGAACTATAAAATACTTTATGGAGGGGGTGTGTCCTGTGCACTTTGGAATGTCTAGAAGCATCTCCAGCCTCTACCTACTAGATGCTAGTAGAATGTCCCTCTCTCAGTTGTGAAAGCAAAAGATTTCTCCAGGAATTTCCAAATGCCCATCTGGGGGCAAAGAGCCCCCCCCCCAACCTTGGGAACCACAGTCTATCACCCATATCCTGACTGGAGAATTCAGGATAAAATAGTTGTAGCAAAGTCAGTGATTTGAGGGACATCGTAGTCACTAACACAAATGGGCAAACTTCTTCCTGGGTGCACACTTCAGGGTCTGAAAAGGGCTGTGCACTTAGAAATAACATGTTCAAGACAACCGAAAAGAGAGAGTGCCTGGGAGGCTTAGTCAGTTAAGTAAACACCCAATCTTGCTTTCTGCTCAGGTCATGATCTCATGGTCTGTGGGATCAATCCCCACATCAGGCTCTGTACTGACAGCACAGAGCCTGCTTGGGATTCTCTCTCTCCCTCTTTCTCTCTGCCCATCCTCTACCCTCTTTCTCTCCCCCCCCCCCCCCACACTCTCTTTCTCTCTCAAAATAAATAAACTTTAAAAACAAAAAAAGAAAACTGAAAAGAGAGGAGTGATCTCAGGAAATATTAGTTTGCATTGTTTTTGTTGGTTTGGTTGCTTTAAGGAAGTACCATAAATATTTTACCTATTAGTAATATCTGTCAGGAAAATGAAACAGCTCGTTAAAGAGAAATTAGAACCCCAAATTTCCCCTAACAAAGCAGTTACACAGAAAAACAAAGGTGTGCTTGAGACAGACTTGAACTTCTGGGAATGCAGAGCAAACATACTTTCTTCTATTCCTGCTGTTAAGTACAACTGAAAACCCTGCATGTTATATGTAAAACAAGAACACTCTCTGAAAGATGGAGAAAAAACAGGCCAGAGATCTCAGGACCCAAAAAATGACATACTTATGAGTTCTGTGGGTTTTTTTTTTAATATCCAGAGCTGATGGAGCCTACAAAGACAGAAAACTAGACCAAATCCACTCTACTTCAGCCAAGAGACCCAGAAAAATCTTTGCTTCCCCAACTCATGTAGCAAAGATCCAGTAAGAGGCCTAGACTTCCATCCTTGTGAACCTGTAAGGGGAAACCTCAACACTCCTGCCAGAGCTGTGTCAGTCAAAGAGACCACCAGAGGGCCAGGACCATCCACCCCACTGGCTGGTTATGAGGCCCTCTTCACAGTATCACTGCAAAGCAAGTAGCGAGCTTGGACTTCTGCCCCCTACCTAGGTGATGAGGCCCCTCCCAGTTGGGATGTTGTCAGAGGAAGCCTGATGAGAGTCAGAACTATTGCCACTGCCCGTGGTGACTGGGCGACCTTACCACAGTGTCAGCGGGATCCCGTGATGGAACACTCACACTGGCCAGCAGTAACAAGGGGTATACAGGTAGAGAATTCGGACTCCTACCTCAAACCATCTCCTGACAAAGCAGTGTCAGAAAAAGACAGTTAAAATGGAAGTTTAATCAGATCCAGTCTCAAAATATAATACAAACATGTCCAGATTTCAATTTTAAAACTCCATCCTACCAAGAACCAGAAAGATCTCAAACAACAGAAAAGGACAACCAGTAAATATTAATATTGAGATGACAGAGATGTTAAAATTATCTTACAAGGACATCAAAGCCACCACGATAAAGATGCATCAATAAGCAATTGCAGCCCAGGTGCCTCAGTCGGTTAAGTGTCTGCCTTCAGCTCAGGTCATGATCCTGCAGTCCGTGAGTTCGAACCCCACATCAGGCTCTGTGCTGACAGCTCAGAGCCTGGAGCCTGCTTCAGATTCTGTGTCTCCCTCTCTCTCTGCCTCTCCCCATTCATGCTCTGTCTCTTTCTATCTCTCAAAAATGAATAAATGTTAAAAAAAATTTTTGATAAGCAATTGCGAAAACTCTTGAAACAAATGAATAACAAATAAATAAATACATTTTAGCAAAGAAATAGAACTATAAAGAAGAATGTTAAAAAGAAATAAAATGAAGAGCAGGTTTGAAAATCCCCAAACAGATAAAGATATTTAAGCCACAAAGGCAGAATGAAATCCAGCTTATTTCATTAACACAAGCAAAACTTACCAGGTTATTTTTTGCAAATGCCTCTGATAATCATAAAAGAAATTTAGGTCATCTTTCTACAAATAGTATAAGATAATCATTTTTAACCAATTCTCTGCTGTCGGGAAACCCTTATTGTAATAACCAATCATCGTAAACAGTTTTGTCACTTTCTTTTCATAAGTCATCCTGTGTCATTGTGCCTCCAAGGTTCATATCAGTTTTGAATTTGAAAGCTCCCAGATCATGAACTGTCCTTATATGCACAGTAAACTCTTACTAAATACTATTTTATTCATATGGTTTTCATTTTTACTGTTTCTGAATTTTTGACAAGAATTACATGACAATTTTAAAACTTAAAAATACAATAACCAATATAACAGAGTGAATCAACCAGACTAAGAACATAGGTGACAGGAAAACAGTCAACTTCTGTTTTTAAAACAACGGAAATTATACAATCTGAAAAATAGGGAAAGATTAGATTCAAACCACTGAGCAGAGCCCAAGGGACATGTGGGGCTATAACAAAAGATCTAACATCTACATCATTGGAGTTCCACAGAGAAAGGAGAAAGAGACCAGTTCTGAAAAAGTAGTCAAAGAAATTATGATCAAACCTTCTCAGATTTGGCAAGAGACATAAGCCTACAGATTCAAGAAGTGGAGCAAAACCCAAAGGATACACCCAAAGAAATCTATGCTAAGACGCATTGCAATTTTTAAAAATGTTGAAAGCAGTGGGAGAAAAATGACACTTTGCCTTTGGAAGGAAAACAATTAGAATCAATTAGAATGGCAGTGGTTTCTCAGAGTACCTGGGTAGCCCAGTAGGGCTGAGCTTCCAGCTTGTGATTTCAGCTGAGGTCATGGTCTCATGGTTCATGGGACCAAGCCCTGCATCAGGCTCTCTGCTGACAGTGCAGAGCCTGCTTGAGATTCTCTCGCTCCCTCTCTCTTTGTCCCTGCCTTGCTTGCACACATGCGATCTCTCTCTCTTTCAAAATAAACAAATAAACATTTAAAAACAAAAAGAATGACAGTGGTTTCTCATCAGAAACCATGGGAAATAGAAGGTGACAAATAGTTTTCAAGTGCTGAAAGAAAAGAATTATCGACTCGAAATCCTGTTTGCAATGAAAATATCCTTCAGAAATGAAGAGAGAAATTAAGACGCTCTCAGGTGAAGAGAATGAAGAGAATTTGTCACCAATTAACCTAGCCTAAAAGAATGGCTAAAGGAAATTATCTAAGCAAAAAGGAAATGACAAAATAGGGAACTTGGGAGCATCAGGAAGACGAGGATGTGTAAACATATGGGTAAATGCAATAGATTTCTTCTCTTCTTGAGTTTTCTAAATTTTGTTTGACCTTGAAAGCAAAAATTATAACACCATGTCAGGGTTTTGTAGAGAAAACATTGAAGACAAATATATTATAAAGGGGGAATGATAAAGTGACATAAAGGAAGGTAAGCTTACTCTATGTTATTTGAACTGGTAATGTGACAACACTTATAAACTGTGATATATAGACTTAGATATTGATATAACTTGGAACATTCACTTAAGAAGCTAGACAAATAGGTATTAAAGATATCTAAGGCACTATAGATAAATCAAACTGGATTTCTTAAAAAAAATGTTCATGTAACCATTAGGAAATTAGGGGGGAAATGCATAAAAATGAAACAGAGAACAGAAAACAAAAAGTAGAATGGCAGACTTAAGTCTTAGCATACTGACAACTATAATAAACAGAAATGGTCTAAGCACACAAATTAAAAGACAAAGACTGGCAGAGTAAATCAAAAAAATGAGACTAAACTATATGCTGTCTACAGGAAACTTGCTTCAAATATAACAAGAAGCAAACTGAATGTGAAAAAATGGAAAAGGATGTATCATGCAAACATTAATCTGAGATGGCTGAACGAACATCAGATCAAGTAGACTTTAGAGCAAAAAAAAATTCCCAAGGAGAGAGGAGGATTATACAATGAAAAAAGGGTCAATACACTAGCAAGACTTAGCTATCTTATATATGTAGGCACCAACAGAAGCGCAAAATACGTGAAGCAAAAACTAAAAAAAAATTAAAGAAGAAACAGACAAATCCACAATTATAGTCATAGACTTCCACAACTAGCTATAAAGTGAGCAACATACAGAATATACTAGAGATTAGATACAAACCACCATCAATAAACAGAATCTCAGGAACATTATAGAATATTTTGCCCATCAATAACAGAATATACACTTTTTTCAAGTGCCAATGGAACACACACGTATACATGTATCTACTTTTAAATCTACATCTCTACAGATTATATATTATAAGCCATAAAAAAAACTTCAACATTTTAAAATCATTAAAATTGTACAGAGCATTTTCTTTGACTACAACGGACGCTAACTAGAAATCAATAACATAAAGATCATAGGAAAATCTACCAAGACTTGAAAGCTAAACAATACATTTCTAAATAATTCATGGGTCAAAGAAAAGGTCTCAAGGGAAATTTTAAAAGTACATTAAACAGAATGGAATGAAAATGTGACTTATAAAATTTGTAGGGCACAGCTAACAGTAGGCTGGGAGTAAATGCATACATTTGAAAAGAAGAGATGTCTCAAAGAAATAATCTAAGCTCCCACCTCAAGATCCTAGGAAAAAAGGAGCAAAATAAACTCAGAGTAAGCAAAAGGAAGGAAACAATAAAAGTAAGAAAAGAATGAAATTAAAATAGAAAATCAATAGGAAAATAAATGTAACAAATAACAATTTCTTTGAGAAGATCAATAAAATTGTCAACCTTCTAACAAGACTACCAAAGAAAAATAAGGGAGAAGATACAGATCTTCAATATCTGGAGTGAAAAGGAATATCAGTATAGACTGCAGCCATTAGAAAATGAATAATGGGGGCACCTGGGTGGCTCAGTCAGTTAAGCGTCTGACTCTTGATTTTGGCTCAGGTCATGACCTCACGGTTCATGGGTTCAAGCCCCACATTGGGCTCTGCGCTGACAGCATAGAGCCTGCATGAGATTCTCTCTCTCTCCCTCCCTCTCTCTCTCTGCCCCTCCCCTGTTCTCTCTCTCTCAAAATAAATAAACTTAAAAAAAAAAGAGAATGAAACGCTGTGAAAACTAGACACACAAATTTCACATCTTTGACAAAATTCTTCAAAGATACTATTACAGTAGGTCAAATAAAAAATAATAATTTGTATAACCTTAGAATATTAAGAAGGTTATTTTCATAATTAAAAATTTTCCAAGAAAGAAATTTCCAGACTCAGATGGTTTTACTGGATAATTTTACCAAAGAGGAATTAAGACCAATTCTACACAATCTCTTCAAAAAATATAGAAGAGGAGAGAACACTTCCTAATTCATTTTATGAAACTGCTATTACACTGATCCAAAGTGAGACCAAAAAAGTACCAAAAGAGAATAAAAGTGAAGGCCAATATCCCTCATGCATATAGACACAGAAATCTTCAACAAAATATTAGCAAATAGATTTCATCAATACACAAAACATTTACATGCAATGACCATGTAGAGTTTATTCCATGAATGTAATGATGATTCAGTGTTTGAAAATCAAGCAATGTAATCCACTATATTAGTAACTAAAGAAAAAAAATCACATGATCATATCAATCGATGCCAAAAAGAAAAAGAAAAAAAGCATTTGACAAAATTCAACACTCATCTGTGATAAAAACTTGCAGAGAAATAGGAATGAAGGAAAACTTTCTCAAAATAATAAGAACATCAACAAAGAAACTTACGGATAACATTATACTTAATGGGGAATGGCTGCATTCTTCACTCTGGAGATTAGTACTGAATGTTCTAGTCAGTGCAATAGGCAAGAAAAGGAAACAAAGACAAAACAATCAGAAAGAAAAAAAAAATAGAACTGTTCCTATTTGCAGATAACATCATTGTCTACACAGAAATTCCTGAAGAATTTTAAGTAAACCTCTGGAATTAAATGAGCTCAATCAATTCCCAGAATACAAGATAAACATTTAAAAGAATCTATTATAATTCTCTATATAAGCAATTACACACCAAAATTAGAAATACAATACCATTTGCAATTGTTTGAAACAATTAAATGTTTAGGTGTAAATCTAACAAGACATTTACCTGACATTTACCTGTTCAAAATTACACAATACTAATGAAAGAAACCAAAGGTCGAACTAAAAAGGAAATACACACCATCGTTATGGATTGGAAAACTCAACGTAGTAGTGATGTCAATTCTCTCCAAATTGGTATAACACAATTCCTGTCAAAATCCCAGCAAAATTGTTTGTATATATTGACAAAATTCTAAAATTTATATGGAACAGCAAGGGAACTAGAATAGTAAAGCAATTTTGAATAACGTAGGAGGCTTTGACCCTTAATAAATATGTTTTCAATATCCTCTGTGTGCCTGGCATGATTCTAGGTACTGGGAGCTAGCCTCAAACAATATATGGAACTTACATTCTAGTGGGAGATATCATTAATAAAACAAGCATAGAAAACAGAGTGTTCAGTCCGGTGGCAAAAAGTTCTACAAAGAAAAATAAAGCAGATGAGGGTGATGGCAGAAGGGGGCTCGGGGTTATGTATAGGATGGTCACAAAAGGCCTTAGTCAGAAACAGTAGTCAGAGCAAAGACTTAAAGATCATAGGGAGACAGCTGCATAGATGTCTGAGGAAAAGTGTCTCAGGCAGTGGGAGGTTTCGGGCAAGAACTCAAGCAGGAGTTTGCTGGACGTGGGCATGTGGTAACATGACCAGCGTGAGCTCAGTGGAGTCAGTAAGAAAAAGCCATAGATGCCAGCAAATGCTCAGAGATCCCGTGTGTTTTGTAGGTGACCATGAGAACTCTTTACTTCACTCTGAGTGAGATGTGGGAAGTCTTTTGAAGGAAAGTTTCATGAAGAGGAGCAGTGTGACTCAACCTTGGTGTAAAAAAAGAGTATATTGAGATTATAATGTAAGGCCGCAAGGGCAAACAGGAAAATTCAAAATTCTCTTCTTATACAATAAATTGCATAACAGATTATAAATCTTAGCTTTTTAACTCTGACTGTTCTTACTTCAGATACCAAGACAGATACTACTTTTCTCTTTGTTAATAATAAGATGAGAACCCCAAACTCATTATCAAGATATTGTCGACTAACCCAACGCAGAAGAATTAATGATTCTAAGTGTTGCATGGCAACCAAAGGGATGCCACGTTAAAGTAAATGAATTTCAATTTCAAAGTGTTAAAGTTTGCAAATTACTGAAAACTAATGAAGGGCTGTGTAAAAGGACATTTTTGCACAGATGGGTAAAATTTATAAAATGTGATTTAATGTCAGGATATTACTGAATTTGTTGTGTAAATTATGGAGATCGGAACTGTTACTTTATTTATTTACACATATATTGATTTAATGATTTTAAGTCACTCGTGGAAATATGAGAAAGGAAGCATAATGGTTGGAGATGACCTTATCGAGTACCTATCACAGCCCCATTGCTGTAGCAGACTTTGATGAAAGTTTCACAGAAACAGGTTAAGGGAGCTAGTACTGAAAATATAAGTGCTCTATATCAACTGTCAACTTCGTTCTGACTCTGCTCTAGCAACTGTGTTTTGTGGCTTGTCACAAATGAAAAACACAAAGAGCAATGTGAAACACTGGTAGTGTTGAAAATTATGGGTATTTCAATTTGTGTTTGTTACTTGTAGTTTCTAATATTTTTTATTTTGTGGTCAAGCTTTCACCAAAGGGCGTCTTCACAACCATTAGTTAACCTTGGGTTAAAAGGAATGAGATTATTTGAGATGTGGTCATATATTTAGCTTTATTTTTTTTGCCAGCTTTTCATCAACACATGTATTTGCTTCAGATTCCTTAGCAGAGTTAGCAAAAATGGATCTGACAATTCTAGCCCATCTGGGAGGCCCAGTCCTGTAGAATTCCATCACAAATCTTGGATTGTTTTTCAAATTTTCCTTGTGTGTTAAATTATTTATCTTTCCCCAACAATCCTCTGCTGTTAACATCCATGTTTATAGTCCATAGGCTATTCTCAAATCACTTATTTAAATTAAGAAAAGAGTCTTAAAATACAGATTAGATATTTAATCCTCTGTTTAGATAGTGTTAGCCTTTCATTTAGAAGTCACCATTTCAATCTCCCTGTTTACAATACCATATGCGCAAGTTTTATTGTCTATTGTGACTTTCTCAAAACTCTTATCTTCTAGAGATTTCAACAATGAAACAACCCCAGATACTTGTCAATGTCTTCTTTGTCATACTAGCAAACTGTAAGGATAAGGATGTATAGATCTGTGGTAATAAATGTTCTGATAATGGTATAAAATATCAGGATATTTTAAATCATGAAGATGTTATATGGAACAATAATAAGGAGAAATAAAACATAAAGGATGCTTATTTTGGCACCCTTATAATTGGCCCTGAAATTCTCTCTTCTTGGCTTATGAGAACAAAATGTATTTTCCACAATTTATATACTTATAAAGCTCTTAAATCTATATATAAAACTACTAAATACAGCTTTAAACCTACATATAAAATTACTAAATATAAACATAAAATTACTAAAATAATATTTAATATAAGAGAATAAGTAATTCAAAATATTGCAGTTGTGCAAATTTAATTTGGTTATTTACTTTCACATTTTTATATGTTTTTACAAGAATAATACAAGTTGATGAACTTGGGCCCATTTTGAAAACCTCAGTCTTTTCAAAGCATTGTTATTAGAAATTGCATCCCCCCCCCCCAAATAGATAAAAAAAAAAAATACTGAGAATGTTCTTCTGTCTTTATCAGTGGTATAGCAAAACACGGGTCCTGAAAACTGGCAAAATGTTAAGCAGTTATACAAAGTTTTCATTTTCAGAAAAAAGAACTGACAAATAAATTTGAATACCTGTACTATCAATTAGCAATTGTGTTGTTTTAATCTTAACAAAAGTAATTTCAGTGCTGTCAGCAATTAGTTTCTCTAGGAAATTTGCAGAAGCACGTGTTGCTGAAACACAATGTTTCTTGTTTTTAATTAAATAGGTTGTTTTAATTTTTTTCTATGATTATTTGTTGGAATTCTGAAAGACTCCAAATTTAAGTGTTATTTTTTTCAGATCATTAGTGATAAATGTGAACACATTCATATGTAATAAATATGGAAGTGATAGGTATTAGAATCTTTTACAAGGGTGATCTAAAATATATCATCTGTTGTGTATAGTTTTCTTTGAGATTCTAAATTATTTAATTTTTAAAGAAACACTTGATTAAACACATTGATTTAATCTTGATGTAACAAATTTGTTTTTACGTTTCTTATTTTATCTAATAAACAGAAAATATAATACATTTTATGAAGTTTTATAATTCATTTTGTCCTTTAACAAACTTTTTCTGAGATTGTCCAATACAATACAGTCATTAGGAAATAAATTTAGGGTCACCTGGGTGACTCAGTTGGTTAAGTGGCCGACTTTGGCTCAGGTCATGATCTCACAGTTGGTGGGTTTGAGCCCCACGTGGGGCTCTGCACTGACAGCTCAGAGCATGGAGCCTGCTTCAGATTCTGTGTCTCCCTCTTGCTGTCTCTGCCCCTCTCCTGCTTGTGCTCTCTCTCTCTCTCTCTCTCTCTCTCTCTCTCTCAAAAACAAACATTAAAAAACAATTAGAAAAAGAAATCTACTTCTAGGTGTTCACATCTTAAGACTGTTACATGAGTCAATATCCCTGATGACTTCTTCAGTACTGTTATCAAATGATTTTCATTGTCATAAAATCATGTGACTGCTCAATTCTAGATAAGCTCAGAGAACAGAGAGCCCAGCTCTACAGGGCCTGGGCATAGGCCATCAACATCAGTGATTGGCGACACTGAGTTCTTTTGATTTACCTTCAATGACAGTGCCTCACTTAGTGTCAGAAGCAAAAAAAAAATTTTGGTATTGCTCATGACTATATAGAGAATTTTTTGCATAATTTCAAACAGAAATACTCTGCTAAGTGTTGTCTTACTAATAAATACACCTATAAAAATTTTTTAAAGCAATTATGGAGTTATGACTCACTTCATGATTGCTTTCCATCACACCTTTTTCATCCATAGCACAGAAATGAGCCCTCACTCTTTGTAACTCAAGATGCAGCATGAAATAAGAGTATGGGCTTTTTTTGAAAACTTTTGTATTTGTCCTAACAGGCAAACCCCAAAATTCACCATTTTATCACTTTGAAAGAGAAAAAATAACATCAGAAAAATGAGAAAAATAGTTATGTTTGGGGGGGGGGGGGAGTTAAAAAATGAGTGTCCTCACCCACTGCCCTCCCTAAATGATCCCTAAGCTACTACTGCCTGAGGATCGTTCCCTCCCTGTCACTTTCCTAATGTTTACGACCAATGATTAATTTAAACAGATACGGCCAGTTATTTCTTTCCTTCCAACACAGGCACCCAAAAACAAATTTTTGCCATCCAGAATCAGAGACAAAAGGGAATGAACTACATTCTTGAGCTCACTTGTGAAGTGCCCTCTGTCATGCACAGAAAGAAAACAGCAAGTACCCCGTATTTCAACGTTACCTACAATCAAATGTCATCATAATGTACCCTTTCGTGCCAATCCCTCAGGATAGCAACAGGCTCAGGGCAGGCTGTGAACACCACACCATCTCCTCTGGCAGGCAGAGCTGAACTGCAGTGTTCTGGCGCCGTCTGGTGTTGGTGCCTAGAAGCGCAGTTGCCATCATTTACGCTGTGTTTGTAACGTACAGCATGGGCTGATCTCTTTCACATCTGCAAGAAACCTCCCATTGTAATTGGCAAAGACACCTCAATGGAAAAGCATATTTATTAATTGTTGGAAGAAAACAAAATCTCAACAATAGCCTTTTAAATTCTGTATCCTTCAATTTATATTAGATGTCCTCACCGTTTCTCTCCAGGAAGAGATTTTGAACAAAGGCAGTATATAGCATACTCTCTCTACAACTATACTAGCTAAGTAAATTTAGAGAACACCTCCAATTTCTCTGAGTGTTTTTTTTTACATTTCAGATTTTTTTTTCAACAAAATATGATTCATGTTTTCCTGAAACGGGGCAGAACTACTTCACTCATTGTTTATTTTTCTGTGGGGTAACTCCTATTTTCAGAGAAAAGAAAAAGGAATCTCAAAAGATCAGCTTTGAACATAAAATACTAAAATATAAAGAACATGAAAGTAGTTTGATTTGTCCTTCCACAGAATTCTAACGAAGATTTTTATGCTATGCCAAGAAAGATTAGGAGAGATGACAAAAATCAGGTTAACCCTGGAACTAAGCAAGCTGAACTTACATGAAAGAGGATAGTAAACATCTCCTAGTGCAGTGAGGGTCCATTTAGCAAATGAGTTTTTCCAGTGTGCTAAGAGGTAGCCTTATAAAACCCCCGAAAAAGAGTCATTTATACACCCTTCTCATGTATCATTAGGACCATCCATACCCATGTAAACATTAAAGTCCTACACACAGAGAAAGGTACAGGTTACAAGCAACAAATTTCTCCTGAAAAATACTTTAAAACATTTAAATACTTTAAAACATTTAAGACGCTTCATAATGTAAAAATTATCCAAGCCAACATGCTGCAGAAAGAAAACAATTACAGGCGGCAGCTTTACCTAGAATCCAGTCATTCACAAATTTGAGAAGCATGAAAAATTTTATATCTCTAAGCATTATATCTTATTTCACAAGTATAATTTGTCTTTACCAGGTAAAGTAGGTATAATCATAACAATATAGCCACCGTCATGCTAGGGAAGATCCCTTCTTAGCTTTCTCTGATGAGCAGCTGGAATTTAAATTGAACATCTTTTTAATTCAAAGGTTATAAAGCAAAGCTTCTTGGATTGGAACCTAAGATGTCACATGAAGTAAAACTCAAATAAATTACCAAGTTCTTATTTAAAATAATGTACAGCACAGCTACCTTTAAGATGCAACCAGTTCCTTAAAGTAATTAAGCCTTAAATTAGGTCCCATTTCAAGATGGCATCTGATTAAATGGGACTGCTTGTACCTAACCATGGCAGAAGGGAGCATGGCTCTTGGATCCGTGTGCAGGATGTTGTCCTGTGCTCTGGGTCCCTGCTTACCCTGTTAACACAATATCTTTTTCTTCCTGGTCATTGGCATCCTGCTGGCATCCACTCATGAATACATCTTCTGGTGTGCTCTTTCAGTAAACTCAGAGTCTAGTGGCCCCTTCCTGACTCAGACCACCATGGTTTTGGCCATATCACCTGTTTGGTTCTAGTCTAAACAGAGCACTTATAATAACTCTACAGGTTCCAAATTCAAGGTCCCTACTCCACTGAAAATTTCTCAACCCCTCCTAGGCCACCTGGGAGCTTATAAAGAACGGGCACGGAAGACCTCTTGCCTGAAAAACTATCTCCACTCTTCAACTACAGGAGTTGCCCTATTGCACACGGTGTACTGATCTCTCCCCACATTCCCAATTGTGACTCCAAGTACAGGGCCTTAATATCAGCTGTATGGCTTCCCTCCATGCTTCCATTTTCCAATGAAAGATTTCTACATTCTCTTTCTGAATGATGTAACTTTCCTTCCATCATAATTTCTTTCTACTCCAGGATCGTTCACACACACACACACACACACACACACACACACACACACATCACACATTTTTCATTAGGACTAAAAATAGTGGGAAGTACACAAGGAGAAGAATCACATCACCAAGAAGAAACAAGCATCCAAAGTTATTTCTAAAGTTGTCTCTATTGAAGTAGAAGTATTTTCTAGGCACTCCTACGTATGCACATGCTAGATGGTGTTCTACCCATTACCCTTACCCATGTAATGAAGACTAACTTATCTGTTTCATTACCTGATTTATTTCATCATTTCCTTTCTTCTTATCAACGTATTCAAAAATCTCACCTATGAACATCCTATGAGTGCTAATGCAAGGCCATTCAAGCAAATACTCTCTAAATAGGAGTTCAACCTTGAATTTGTGTTAGCAGAAGCTAATTTATATTAACGAAAATCATCTCTTTCTTTGTGTTCAAAAAGGATTTATTATATTTACTATATTTTCTGAGTGTACACTGCATTTTTTACTTCTTTGGAATTACGTTTTACTTCAAATTCTTTTTCACTCATCCCAGGTGACATTAGTCACCAATTCCCCCCCCCCCCATTCATACTCCAAACAATTTCTAGACTGATTTTTCTAAAATAAAAATCTGATCATAGTAGTCAGATTGCTAGAGTCTTCAAGATGGAGTTAGGAGCTCTCACAGTGGTTCAGAAGGCTCTTCCTCTCTACCTCCTTATTTTCAGTCACCTTGAATTTGGTCATCTTTCTGACTTTGTCTACATCATTGCTTTTTTTTGTTAATCATTTTTAATGTTTATTTATTCTTGAAAGAGAGAGAGAGACAGAGTGTGAGCAGGGGAGGGGCAGAGAGAGAGGGAGACACAGAATCCAAAGGAGGCTCCAGGCTCTGAACTGTCAGCACAGAGCTCGACGCGGGGCTCAAACTCATGAGCTGCGAGATCATGACCTGAGCTGAAGTCGGACGCTTCACCGACTGAGCCACCCAGGTGCCCCCTACCTCCTTGCTTCTTAAGGTCTGTGGAATAATAGCATCTATTGAACTACCCAGATGTACTGCACTAGAATCTACATCTTAACTAATTCCTTCAATAATTCTTGGGTACATTAAAGTTTGAAAAGCACTGGTCTACATGTTAGCCACTCAGAAACAAAATTATTTCCAAACATGCTTTTAAAATTTATGAGTAAATCTTTATATATCTTAGTTTTAAATTACATTTCATTTGGATTTTGGTTAGAAGAAAGATCAAAATAGTTTGTGAGAGAAATTGCCATTGGAAAGTAGCCAGCTTAACTTACATAGGGTACATTATTTTCTGGTAGAACTAATATCAACTACTGAAAAAAAAATGTGTCACCAGCTAACTTCTACTTTCAATCTTACAAATGGTCGCTCCTCCTGGTGGATAAATTGCATAAAAGTCTCCTGAAGGAAGCAGTAGTGAATCCATGTCCTCCTTCCTGAGGGTCGGTGCAACCGGAAACCCTCCGACGGACGGATATAGTGCAATCCGTGAGCAGGACCACTGAGGCACCACAATGGCCCCCAGTCAGCACTGCCATTTTTGCTTACCCCGCATCAAGGCCTATCACATGGCAACCTGTTTACCTCCCCATCCTTATGGATCGTGTTTGTCAGAGGCCCCCTCCTCCTTCCTGTCCAAATAAGCTCTGGCTTGTAGTGTAAGTTAACCAAATTGGTGCTTCCTCCTGGACTTTAAACCTTGAGTGAGTGACCCGAGGGCAAAGGAATATAGTTTGTGGTCCTCATTATAGCAGCAAAATCAGCAGTATTGATGGTGCTCTAGACAGATGGTTTCTGCTCAGTGGACTGTTCTCCTGCTTGCTCACTGCTTCCCTGCCTGCTCCCAGCCTGGCAGGCCAGCCTCTGGCCACTTCCCTTCCATCGTGTTCTCTTTTGTTGTGAATTGGCCAAAAATTGGTGTGAAGGTTGCAACCAACAAAATTGATAATAAACTCATCATGAAGAAAGTAATCATCAGGACTAGAGACCTCAACTAAGGATTGAGTCTAAGGATTGAGCTCCTGTGTAAATTGTTTCCAGCCTGTGTGTGTGGCTGAGCCTGTAACTGTCAGCAACTCTGACAGGAAGGAACAGTATTTCAGTGACAAAGCATGAAAGTCCTGGGGACCATGCTGGGGTCATTGCTTAAGCATTTTATTAAGATGTTACTGTACAGAAATAAATAAATTTTTAAAAATTTAAAGAAAAATTTATCATGCATAAAAAATAGCTTAATTTGAAAGCTAACAGGCAGAATAGGTTCAAAATACGTTTTTTAAAATTATTTATTTATTTTAAAATTTTATTTCCGAAAGAAAGAGAGCACAAGCAGGGGGATATACACACACACACACACACACACACACACACACATATATATATGCCTTTCTTATAATACAAGATTTATACCATTTGCCTTCAAAAATAAAGTAAAGTCCCTTAGAAATATCTGCAAATATATTTATAGCACTCTGTAAAACCGTGGGCCTGATTCAATAGTACACGTATTGATGCAGGAAAATACATATAAATCTATAGTTTTTATTTGTCCATAAAATATCCCCAAACATTAGCAAGACATTTGTCATGAAACCGAGCTTCACTAAACCATCGTATTTTAGAAAGACATTTGAATATATCTATTCCGCTAAACCTTTCTCTGTCAAAGAAATCTGCCTGAATCTGCACTCATGCTATTCATGGTTCTAAAGATTTTTTTGTTTGGGAGCCTGATTTGTCCATCAGAGTAGCTAAATTGCTCATAAATTAAGTGGTGATAGGAAAAGGCTCTGAGGAGGTGCTGACATTCCTCTACTATGAGCGAGACTGTATTATTTCCAAACGTGAATAAAAGCATTCATACCCGCTAGAATGATTTCATTTGTGCCTGCTTCCAAAAAATAACATGAGTAAGAAGACATTATTATTATCTTAGTATTTTTTCTAGTTTTTTTCATTGTGATAGTTTTTGACATTTGTGTTATTAAGTTTAAAACAAATTTGTACAGCCCATATTAACTTGTTTTAGTTCATGATACATTCTGAGTGAAACATACAGAATAATAACCTAGAAATCTCAAGAAAACAAATTAGTGAGCTTGATAAGAATCAAAGTCGAGTGTATATGCTTAACTAGTTACAATTTGGTATTCATAGAATCATGAAAATATGTTATAAATATGGCTGGAAAAGTCCAGCACTTTAAAGTAGCTATAGGATGAATGTTAATTTTTACTTGCATTTCTGTTAATATCTTTATTCCATAAATTTCTTTTTTTTATTTGACTTGAGAAAATACTCAAGTTATCTAATATTTAGTGAGTGCTTGCCATGTACTGGGCATTATTCAAGCAGTTAGGTATAGAATTTAGTGATTTAACATTTCCATACATCACCCAGTTCTCATCACAAGAAGTGCCCACCTTAATCCCCATCACCTCGCCCCCCTCCCTTCTGGTAATCAGTTTGTTCTCTATAGTTAAGAATCTGTTCCTTTGTTTTCTCTCCTTTCCCCCCCACTATGTTCATTAGTTTTGTTTAAATTCTTAAATTTAAATTCCACAGATGAGTGAAATCATCTGGCATTTGTCTTTCTCTGACTGACTTATTTCACTTAGCAAAATACTCTCCAGCCGCATCCACGTCATTATAAATGACAAGATTTCATTCTTTTTTCCATAAATTTCTGTTACTAAAATCAACACTAAAAGAATAAAAGTCAAGTGTTTATATATTGTTCTGCTACCTGCTTGGCTTTGGAATCTCAAAAACCAGATGAAATCTCATTCATTTGGATTTATTTTATTTCAATTTATAATGATTTACATGTTAATGGCACTGAAAATTGCTTTTATATAGGTTCTAAAACTTCGCTTCCTTAATAGGTTAGAGTGCAAATAAAATGTCGCAGGAAGTCTTCATACATTGGAAAAGTGGTTCAACACCTCGGAAGCAGTGTCACATTGTACTCTCCCAACAAAACATGAAAAATAGATTTTAATAGACATTTAATAGATAAAATATTTGTACTATTTACATTAGTTTCTATCACCTGAATAAGTAGGTTTATAATTATAGCTTTTTATTTTTGAAACATTTAAAATTTTTTTACATACTTTTAAAAATAATGTGTTTGTCCTTCAAATAGATTTGAAACCATATGTACAAAAAACTGTACTTTTCATATTTTTCAGTACATTTATCTGATTATCTCCCTTACCTCTTAGTAATTTTGATATATTTCCCATTTAGTTTAAATACATATGCTGTTAATATCTTTTAGTAATTCTTTTCAACTAAATAATAACAGCAGACACTCAAGAACTAAGAAAATATATACAATGAACCAAAATATTTGGAGATGAATGAGATTAATTTGGCTGCGTGTTAATACAGACTTCTTTAGCCATCTGGAGTTTACTTTTGTGGAAGAAATCTGAGACAGCCGATTTGTATTATTTTTATAATAAACCATTTTGTGTTTTTCTTTCTTTCCTGCTCAAATGCCTTTCCGCTTGATTAGAGGCTCCCAAACTTCCTTGGTTCATGGACCCTTAAATAATTTAATATGACTTGATAACCATCCCTAAATGATTTAATAGCCACAATTAATTAATAAAAGAATGTGTGTGCCTGTTGATTACAACACATCTTCTCAAGCCTCCCAACCACATTGGATACCACCAACCACCAGCCTCATTCCTTGTTCCACATTGATTTTCCCATGGTATGTGCTTTTTATGAAGGCACCCACTAAAAATCCAGCTTCGCATAGACATGATGCCATAAAAAGGGATGTTGTACAACCTAAAACTGAAATTAGGAACCACCTAGAGTAAGTAATTTAAACAGCCTTTGAAAGATGTCTGGTATCCCAGTTTCATTTAAAAATGTAAAATATCCCCACTGTGCCCTGTGAGTTTATGGTGGTTGCCCAAGGCACCTTGGCACAAAGTTTGGGAACCATGGGTTTAAAGGATTCCTGCTTTAATCTTGAAATTGGACATATTATGATACTAAATGAAATGTCGGTCTCTTGTAATTAACTCTTTTGGCTAATGAGGAGCCTTTTTTTATCAGTAAACTTTACAGTTTATATGTACTCCTTAAATATTTTAAAAATTTCTTTCTGGCTTGCAGACAGCTACCTCCACACTATATCCTCATGTGGCCTTTCCTCTGTCCACATACACTCCTTGTGTCTCCTCTTATTATAGGGATACCAGTCCTATGGGATCAGGGCCCCACCATGATGACCTCATTCAACCTCAGGTGCCTCCTTAAGGGGCTTTCTCCAAAATGGCAGTCACATTGGGGGTAGGGCATCAGCATAAGAATTTGAGAGAACACAATTCAGTCCATAACAATGTACATATGTAAACTCTGAGTTTATTTGTTTGCACACAAATACTTGCTCGCCTCACCTTTTCTCTTTTTAAATTCATCTGCACCTCTTAGCTCCTTTTCATCCATGATTTCATCATCTGGCCCTCCTTTTCTTATTTCATGTAGCTTATGTTCTCCTGAATTTAGCTGATGGGGGAAGAAAGGCACTTCTAAATAGTACAACTAAATTTTTTTCTAAAGAATGCCCTTTCCCTGCCATAAGCTTTACCTTTTATTTCACAGCATCTCTCCAGCACATCCCTTTGGTTGGCTTTCCTGCTGTTCTTTATCCGGTCGATTGACTTATCTTTCAGCAAGTGGAAAACTACTCAGTGTCCATTTCTAGCATTGATTAATAAATAGAATCAAGCTCTATGAATTCTCCACAGTTCCCTTCACTACGCATCTGGTCTCTTGCAGAGTTCTCCTGGGCCCTCTGACTGGGGGTCTGGTTGACATGGCTGACTCTAATGAAAATTTTAGCACTTTACAATCTTTTATTGAGTGTGAAACTGAAGAACTGAGAAAGGACCTGGTGATTTCTAGTGTTTGATTGTCTGATTATCATCATTGGGGTTTATTCCTGAAGTCAGAAATAGTTATTTTTCTTTCCAAAAATGTACGTAAGAAAACATATACCTGTCAACACCTACATTGTATCAGTGGGAACTGAGGCTTAAGAATCTATTCATCCAACATGTTTTAAAGAAAGAATATGGGTAATAAACATTTATAACTGTATGTCCATAGCCTTGACTCTAGCTTCTTTGTGGAAGAAATGGTTTCTTTCGCTCTGCATGTAGAAGCATAGTTTCTGCAGTTTAGGTAAATGGAGGTCATGGATGGTTAGCTAATCAAGGAAACTGCTAGTACCTTCAAATCCACAGAGTTCAAGATCGATGAAATAAATATATACTTGATCTAATGTGAGAAAGATGAATACCAAGTTGGTTCCATGTAAAGATAAAAATTATGAACCTGTAAATGTTCCCAGACTTCTTTCTCCCTACTCCCGAAATGGGATTCTGCCCTGTTCCATCTGGGACCCTTTTCTCCCCACTCTGTTGTATGCAGGAGCCTTTCTTATCAGACCAGATATGTTGATTTTTGTAAGAGAGAATTGGAGGAAGATAAGAGGGTCTGAATAAACTGTGACATGCCCAAAGGTGATTGTTGCAGAAAAATCTAGGACTGGAGCATGCTGGGAAGAGAAGCAACTTTGGTATGAGTGAGGTATATGGGAAAAGAAACAAAGGGGATTTTATTGGGGACTGAGTGTTCCCTTTGTGCATTATTTTGGAATTACTCTTGCTTTCCAAGACATTCTTTTTTCAGCAGCAGGGTTGAGTCACCCAGGTCAATGTTTCCAAGTGTTATATTTGATGGTGGTAATGGGAGTAAAATTGGAGTTTTGAAGCCAAGATGTTTTACTCAGCTGGATTTCAGATTTAAATCATCACCTTCGATCTGAGCCACATGTGCATTTTCAGTAAGACTCCTTAGATTCTATAGAAAGGGATAGAGGGAAAATCTGGACCCAGCGTGAACAACAGTGGTTTTTGGACTACCACCAGAAAGTAAAAGGGGTCTCGTGGAGACCACACTGGGATTGGAATTTCAATTTGGGGGGAATGCATGGATTGGTACTTGATGCTCTGGGCAGAAAACCAGACTTGTATAATGTTATGCCAGTTGACTAAATTGAAAAAATGTTTTATAACTTCCTCATGAATACTGGCCAGGAACTGGACTCTTAAGTGGACACCAAATTCTTACAAAGATGTCAGACCTACTGGGGCTGGTACAAAGGTTTGGCCTGGCTCCATGCGATACAACCTCGGGGACATGACCTTGACTAAGGCCACCCAGTCTGGACACCCTAAGACAAGCTACTTGCAACTTCGCAGAAATTTAAAACATTCTTGGGGAATAATTGGCATAATAAAAAGAAGGACTTTGACACCAAGTTAAGTGCTATCACAGACAACAGAGGGATGAAAAATCACAATCCTATAATAGCTTATAAAGCTTTGCACTAAAAAAAAAAAAAAATTCTTCCTGGATTCAAAGCCATGGGGGTGGATGTTTCTGTTAGGGTCTTCCCAAGAAAAAATAAGTTGTGACAGGGACCACAACTGCAACAGAGATGCTAACCTCAAAAGTAAACGCCATGACCCAGGGAACAAGCAATATTCTGGCTTCGGAAGACCCACTGCATGCTGTCTGCCAGGGCTTTGTAGTGGGGTGAGATTTGAGTACACAAAGCAAAAAGAAATTTTTTTTTGAGAATATAATATTGACTTATATAAGATCTGATTTGATTTCTTTCTCATGTCAGGAAATCTAAAGCTAGGCTAAAACTGGTTGTTTCATAGTAACTTCAGGAATGGTCACCTCAGACTTCTAGTTGTTCAGCAGAGCAGAGGGAGGGACGAAAAAGTGTGGCAATGCTAGCCCTATGACACACCCTTTTACTTGGCTCTCATTTACCTTAGTTCAAAGGCTGCGTCTAGCTGCAGGGAAAAGCAAAAAACTAATATAAAGAAAGAAAGGAAGAAAGAAAAGAATGCATTATTTTCCGGCACATTTTTATTCCATTATTGGAATTATGTCAGCAAAGAAGAAGGTGGGAAAGAATATTGGTGTAAAAAAAATAAAACAAACACTAGTAGTTTCTGCCTAAAGACTTTATTTTTTTTTTAATGTTTGTTTATTTCTTTTGAGAGAGATAGAGAGTGAGCCGGGGAGAAGCAAAGAAAGAGAGGAAGACACAGAATCTCTAGCAAGCTCCACGCAGTCGGCACAGAGCCCAATGCAGGAGTTGAACCCACAAAACCGTGAGATCATGACCTGAGCAGAAATCAAGAGTCGGATGCTTAACTGACTGAGCCACCTAGGGGCCCCCTAAGGACTTTAAAAATAGTATCACAAGCCCAGAAGAATATAAGCTATGAAAACATGGGACATTAGTGTGCAATTCTGGTCTTTATTCAATGGGTGCTGAGGAGAAAAGGAAGGTGATTCTAAAAACTAAATGAAAGAAGAATCAGTTCAGAGTCCCCTCAAGTCCTGGCCCCTCCGTCAGCAAGGATCACAAGAGGTTACGTCTTCCCATGTTCAAACACAGGTTTCACTTCATTCTGAGTTATGAAAAATGGGATCACACTCATTGCTTTGCAATGTGCTTTTTTCTGCAGGAAAATTTCTCTTCATTTCAAAAGATATAGATTGAACTTCATTCTTAATGCTTCATATATAATGACTAGAGCATAAATCTCAATACGGCTGAATATCTAGATCGTTTCAAACCTTTGCCAGTTTTTTTTCTGGTAATTATGTGTCATTACTTTTACTTTTATAGCATAGATTCTTAAAAATGTGATTGCTAAGCTGCAGAGGTGTCAAGAACTGTGAAGAGTCTGAGATTTTTACCCTGCTTCCAATTTAACAAAAATAGTCTGCCACATTTTCATGACTGCTGACAAAGGACATAAGACTCATAGGTAAGAGAAGAGACAAAGGACACTTTATTATTTGTAGCAATGTAAGTAGCCTCACAACCTATAGGCACACCAGTGTCTCAAGTTCCAACTCCCATAGAGTGATGGAAAGAGAGTCAAGCACCCACAGTGAGTTAGGTTACAATCGATGTATCTAATCTTAAGGAACTCAAATCTCATAACAGGTAGTCAATACATCCCCGGCTTCTTTTCTACGTATGTCATCCGTGAAAAGACGGTTTGAATGTGATGCTTAAAGCACACACACACGCACACACACACACACAAAACCTCACCAAAATTAAAAATAAGCAAGGGGGACTACATCAGACTAAAAAGCTTCAAAACATCAACAAAGTGAAAAGCTATAAAAAACATCAACAAGGTGAAAAGACAACCTACAGAATGGGAAAAAAAAATATTTGCAAACCATTGATCTGACAAGGAGCTAACATCCAAAATATATGAAGGAATTATTTTAACTCAAGAGCAAAGATACAAATAACCCAATTTAAAAAATGGGCAAAGGGTCTGAATAGACATTTTTCCAAAGAAGATATACAGAAGGCCCACAGGTCCATGAAAAAAATTCCGCTTCTGGGAATATATCCAAAGGAAACAAAAACACTGATGTGAAGGTATATCTGCACCCCCGTGTTCACTGCAGATTATTTACAATAGCCTAAGACGTGGGAGCAACCTAAGTGCCCACTGGTGGATAAATGGATAAAGATCTTGTGGTATATGTATATTGTAGAATGTTGTTCAGCCATAAAAAGGGAATGAACTCTTGCCATTTGTGACAGCGTGGATGGACCTCGAAGGCATTATGCTAAGTGAAATAAGTCAGAGAAAGACGAATATTGTATGATCTCACTTATATGTGGAGTCTAAATTTAAAAAGAAGAAGAATGAAAAGAAAAAAATCATAGAAAAAAAAGATCAGACGTGTTACCAGAGGCAGGGTTGTGGGCAGGGGGGATTGGAGGAAGGTGGTCAAAAGGTACAAACTTCCCGTTATAAGATACATAAGTACTGGGGACGTAAGGTACTACATGATGACTACAGCTAACACTGCTGTAGGATATACAGGAAAGTTGTTAAGATGGTAAATCCTAAGAGTTTGTATCACAAGGAGAAAAAATTTTCCCTTTTATTCTTTCTTTTCTTCTCATGTATCTTATGAGAAAATGGGTGTTCTCTGAACCTACTGCAGTAATCATTTCACAATATATGTAAGTCAATGTGCTCCATGCCTTAAACTTATACAGTGATGTATGTCAATCATTTCTCCATAACACTAATGGGAAAAAACACAGTTTGGAACAAAGGGCATCAGTGCCCCTGCTTTCAAAAAGTACAGAAACACAAGAGACCCATAAAAAGGCTTGTGTATATTCACTTTTAGTAACTATTTTCAAATTACTTTTGAAAAAAAGCTGAAGACATTTACCTCCTATAATATTTGCAGAAACTAATTCCCTCACATCCCACTAACCTTGACCTTCTAAGTCCCTTCAGTTTCAGTTGAAAGTTTGAAAATGAGATTTACAAGTTACGTTAATTGTATTTCTGTGAACTGCATTTGAATTATGTACATTTTCATGACTTCACCGGATATTTGTATTTTTTTCTTTTGTTACTTGCCTATTTACGTAATCTATTCGCTTTTTCCTATAGGATTGGTTCTGTCTTTTATTTATACATTTCCGGGAGGTGTTTATGCTAAGGACAACAAGCCTTTGTGTTACAAATGGTTTTTTCTAAGTTATCCTTTTTCTTAACTTTGCTTAGCTGACTTTTGCCATATAAACTCAAAAATTTGGGGTCAGATTTTTTCTTCTTGAATTATTTTTCTCATCCAACCAAATCATAGACAAGTACTCCTAAAATTTTTCTTCTGACATTTTTATCATTTTATTTTGTAAATGCAAACTTCCAAGTCAGATTTATTTTAGTATGTGGTATTAGATTAGAGTCTATCTCTGATTTCCCCAGAGAAAGGACATTACGTTAACATCATAAGCCCTTTTTTGCAACTGAATTGCAATACCAACTTTCTAACATTTTAATTTCTCATATATATTTGTATTTAAACCTGTAATTTCTCACATATATTTATATTCACCACTGGTCTCTATATATTGTGTTATTGATCTACTTGTTAATTTGCATGTGAATATCATATTGTTTTGATTATAATAAAATACATAGTAAGAAGAGTCCACCTAGTGGGATGTTTGGTAAATAATTAGTAACCAACTGACTTTGAAGCCCTGACTTATAACATTTGCCTGCTTCTGTAGCATAAACACACCCACCATGCCTGACTTAAAACTAACAATACCATGTCACTTTTCTTATAATTGCAGTGTTTTAATATTGCAAGTATCTATTCCTTGAAATTTTGGAATAATTTATGTGTCAAACTGTCTTTGCCATGTATCGTCTTTGCCTTGTTTGTGCCCATGTGTGTGAATGTGAAGATTTTAATTAATAATTTCATTTCTGTAATGATATATGATAATTCAGCTTTCTATTTCCTCCTGATTCAGTTTTGGTAGAAATTTACTTATTCTAAGTTTTCAAATTTCAGCCAGTAAAGCTATTATGACATTCTATATTATCCTTTCAGTATGCACCACTTCTAAACTATGACCTTTTTGGGGTGCCCGGGTGACTCAGTGGGTTGAGCATCCAACTTCGGCTCAGGTCATGATCTTGTGGGTTTGTGAGTTCAAGCTGCTCATCGGGCTCTGTGCTGACAGCTCAGAGCCTGGAGCCTGCTTCAGATTCTGTGTCTCCCTCTCTCTCTGCCCCTCCCCCTCTCATGCTCTGTCTCTCTCTCAAAAGTAAATAAACATTAAAAAAATAGAAATCAATAAATAAAATAAACTATGACCTTTTTTATCACTCCTTAAAAAAAACAATGATTATTTCTTTTTTTAATGTTTATTTATTTTGTTTTTGAGAGAGAGAGAGAGAGTGTGAGCAGGAGCGGGGCAGAGAGAGGGAGAGAGAATCCAAAGCAGGCTCTGTGCTGTCAGTGCAGAACCCAATGTGGGTCTTGAACTCACAAAATCATGAGATCATGACCTGAGCCAAAATCAAGAGTCAGATGCTTAACTCACTGAGCCACCCAGGTGCCCCAACAATTATTTCTGACTTCTCTCTTGGTATTGAGATCAATCTTGCCAAAAGCTTATGGAAAACTTTTCTCTGAAGTATTCTTTTGTCTTTTTTGATTCTCAGTTATGACTTTATCATCATTATTTCTTTTGCATTTCTGTCCTTAAGAAGGCTTTTCCTAAAATAAATAGTTAAGACTGTAAGTTGCCTATAAGCACCGCTTTAGCTGCATCAATATGCTTTGATACATAATATTTTTGGTTTCATTTAGTTCAAAATATTTTCCAAATTTTGAAATTATTTGTGATCTATAATCAGTCCTCTTTTGTAAACTTCAAAGCACCCGGCAGTTAAAAACATTTTTTGTTTAGTCCATTCAGCAAACTACAAAACAAATACAAATTTAGGTGATAGAAATACAATTTTTAAAAAGTATGAATAATCATGCTAAGAAGTATTTCTTCCCATTTTGGTAAATTTTAACTCCTATATCTCTGGTTTTATTTTGACCTAGTAACATGAAATTTACTGATAGATTTCTAGATGTTTCACTGTCTTGTCAGTTCTATCACAGATGTATTCATGTTTTAATACACTTCCAATATGTTGATGCATATTTTGCAAATATTTAGGGGTTTTTTTCATTAAGATTTTTAGTTAAACTGGACATAATTTTATTTCATGTTTCCCTTCTATTTAGTTTTGGTGTCAGTGTTTTCTACTGTTATAGAAAGATTTTGAAATGTTAATTGTTGTTTCCATCTCCAGGATAATTTTTAAAACATTGCAATCATCAGCTTTACTGCTCTTTTGCAAAAATAATTTTTCTATAATAAGCAGTCTCTTTATACTTTGTGTATCTTCCATATGTTTTGCATTGCAAAATGCAATGCTAACTCAACAAGCCCAACATAATCCACTATACTTTAATATAGTTCTTACTAATCAATAAATCAAACAGTCAAGTTTTAAAAGATAAAGAGTTGAAGACCACAATTATCAATGTTTGGAAGTTTCCAACATAAAGGCTACTAACGCTTAGATTATGACCATACTTGCCCACTTTCCTTATCCTCCTATTGGTATCTCAGCATCGCCTTGAAAAATGGTAAAGCGTGGTGTCTGCCTCTTGTCTGGAAATACAGAACACCAGACAAATGCTCCCATCAGAGGAGTTTCTATGAACTTGCAAGAATATCCCATGTAAGAGTGACTTGACAGGGCACCAATCCTGAAATTCAAGTCCACAAACACTGTAAGGTGGTACTATTTTGCCCCAATGCAAGCGTAAAGCACATAAGATCTGAACTTAAGGACGTGAAAATGTACTTGAAGTGAGAAAACAGAAAACCTCCACTGCAGACACTTTACCTCACTGAGGGCAGTGCCTCACTTCTGTCTGGCAACTGAAGACCACTACCTTGGGATTTGGGGTCTGGCGACCAGCCACCCCCTCTTATGGCCATACTCCCCCTGTAAGCAACACTGTTCACTGAGATCCCCTGTAGGATGAGTCCATGCTAGGATCCCTTCACAGGTCCACACCTGATCCCCAGACACCCATATCTTTGTGCTGCTCTGTACAGAAGTGCACAGGGCTCCGAATAAAGGCTCTTCACCTCACTAGTGAGCAGGGCAGCTCCAGCCACAGCCTCTCATTTTTATTTTTCTCCTACTAGGAGTCAGCCCCAAGTCCTTAAGCTGCCCCATCTCCAGAGAGAATAAACATCTAAAGTAGTCTATAAAGCAAAAACAAATTCAAAAATAACAACATGCTTGCAACTCGAGACATGTTCTTGGAACTGTAGAAGAAAATAAGCAAAACTAGAAAGGAAAATCTGAGAAAAGAATAATAAGGCAAGACCAACTATAGCACATATTAAAGCATATTGCATAGCTACAATAACAAAATCCCCAGGTCTCTCTACAAGGGGGTCAGGAGAAGGGCTGCGTGATGGCTGTGGTCATCACCAAGTGTGAAGGGGAACCCACAGGAAGAAGGCACAGGTTCACAATCTCTCCCTACTTCATGGACTGGGTACAGGTACATTTTCTCATGGAAACATATCCCAGGAGTGGGACAGAGCCACCCTGCTGCTCCCTGTTGTTATAGGGTTAATTAGAGACCACCTGCCCAGAGAGCTGTGCCTTAGTACTGGAAGCACCTGAAGACCTTGAGGGACCCTCTTCCCTAGGAGGAAGGGAAGCCATGTGTCCTAGCTAGAGTGTCAGAGAATGTGAAGAAAGCTACCAGGGACAATCAGGGACAATCCTTTCTCAGCAAATGGGCAGAAGACAAACATAATAAGAAGAACCAAATCAGCTTGAGAACTTAGTAAATGGTAAAGATAAGATCCCAAATGATGGAGGAAAGACAGGTTACTCAAAACACAGTACAAGGTGGGACAATGAGATCCCAACCTGGAAATGAATTCCAAATATATCAAATATTTAAATATTTTTAAGTGATAAAACCATGGCAAATTATTTTATGTATATATATATATATTCATATATATGTGTGTATATTACATTTTTCAAATACAGTGGAAACATACCATGCACACTACTCTGCATTCTGTTTGTTTTCATTTAATTATATACATATACATGCATACACATATACATACATGCATGCATATATACATACACAAATACACACACATAAACATACATATACACATATACATACACACATGCATATATACATATACATACATATACACATACACACACATGCATACACACATACATATATACATACACACATACACACATATACAAACATACACACATATACATACACACATGCATATACACATACACACATACATGCATACACACATACATATATACACACACATGCATACATATACATATATACATATAAATATATAGACTACCTCTCTGGGAAAATAAGCAACTGGTAACAGTGACAGTTGGTAATGAGTGATGATTGACTACAATAGAAAGAAACAAGACATTTTAATTTTTTGTCCCATTTATTTATATTGGCCATTATAAAAATGTAAGTAAATTCCTAAAGAAGTAAAAAAAAAAAAAAAATTCAAGCTAAGGAAATTTTAAGGAAATATATGTCATAAGCTAAGTTTTTGTCCCTCTCCAAATTCACGTGTCCGGAGTCTTAACTCCCCGTACCTCAAAACACGACTACATCTGGAGATAGTTTCTTTAAAGAGATAATTAAGTTAAAATGAGGTCATTAGTTTGAGCCACTTATGACTGAGGTCCCCATAAGAAGAGATTGGGACAAGAGGGAAGGCCACATGAAGAACCAGGGAGGAGACAGCCGTCTGCAAGACCAGGAAGAAGGTCTCAAGAGACCAATCCTGCTGATGCTTTGATCTCAGACTGCCAACCTCGAGACCTTTGAGAACATCAATTTCTGTTGTTTGAGTCACCAAGTCTGTGGTACTTTTTTTTTTTTAATTTTTTTTTTTCAACGTTTATTTATTTTTGGGACAGAGAGAGACAGAGCATGAACGGGGGAGGGGAGAGAGAGAGGGAGACACAGAATCGGAAACAAGCTCCAGGCTCTGAGCCATCAGCCCAGAGCCTGACGCGGGGCTCGAACTCACGGACCGCGAGATCGTGACCTGGCTGAAGTCGGACGCTTAACCGACTGCGTCACCCAGGCGCCCCTGTGTGGTACTTTTTGATGGCAGTCCTAGCAAACTAATTTGTATTATATGGTATTATATGTATAATATATATAGTATAATATCTATATTATATGGTATTATATGTATAATATATATAGTATAATATCTATATTTATTATGTATTATATAAATAAATATAATAATACAAGACTTAAAATTTTTTTTAATTAATTAATTTATTAAATTTATTTATTTAGTTTTGAGAGAGAGAGACAGAGCACGAGCAGGGGAGGGTCAGAGAGAGAGGGAGACACAGAATCCGAAGTCCAGTCTCTGAGCTGTCAGCACAGAGCCCTTCTTGGAGCCCAAACCCAAGAACCATGAGATCGTGACCTGAGCCAAAGTCGGATGCTTAACGGACTGAGCCACCCAGGTGCCCCAATAACCATATATAATATAATACATATTAAACACGTGTGTCTTTGTGTACATATGTATACACATATATGTAGTAATGGAAAACTGAAAGAGGGATTTAATTGGATTTTGTGGCTTTTCTCTACGGTAATAGTTGGCAATCAACATTACTATAAGATTTGTGTTAATCCACTTGGTTCCTAGAGTTCTTTACTTTTAAAATAAAACGCAGGTTATTATCATTGTTTTTTTTTCCCTCACACAAATGCTGAGTCTTAAAGGTCATTTACCCTTGGGAAACCTGGGTGGCTCAATTAGTTAAGTGTCCATTTCTTGATTTCAGCTCAGTTCATGATCTCACAATTCGTGAGTTTAAGCCCCACATTGGGCTCTGTGCTAACGGTGCAAAGTCTGCTTGGAATTCTCTCTCTCTCCCTTTCTGTCTCTCTGCCTCTCTCTCTCTTTCTGCCCCTTCCCCGCTCACATTCTCTCTCTCAGAATAAATAAGTAAACTTTTTAAAATGTCAAAATGTCAATTACCCTTCATTCTCTGGACAAAACAGATCAAAAAATAATACAACAGCCTCTTTAGGTCTTTCACAAAATCATTTGGTAGTCTCATGGTATTTCTTAAGGAAAAGACTATTTTATAAATTACTCTCAGAAGTCTTAAATGGAGTAGAAGTTAACATTCATTTTCACTTCTTTTATTGATCCTAAAGTGGGAGCCAACAGCTGATTTCCAAAACTCAGTTACCCGGGTATCTGAGGAAAGCCCCCCCCAAATCGCAGGATTGTTGAGGGGAAACAGCGGATGATTCCAACACAGAGGATGCAGGATGGAAACCTCGGGTTATTTACTAAACAGAAAAAAGTGGGTACCAGTTCATTTAAAAACGCTTTATTTCTGTTTTTATTTTTCACCCCTGGCTCATATTCACAATTTAAAATAAACAACATATGGTGTCGATGTTATAATATACAGTGAAAATGAACCAGAGAGGAATAAACAGTGGACCAATAAATTCCGATTGGGAATATTTGATTTTTGGATTTCTTATCAGGAAGATAACCTCCGAGGGAATCGTGGCAGGAGCCACAGGGTCTTTGACGCTGGCCTCTCCCTGCAGAGCGCTACCCTTTTCCAGACTCGGCATGTTTGCAGAAGCAGCTGTATTCGTTACTAAACACCAGATCCCTTCCTTTATTTTCCTCACTCTGAATCTGCAAAATATTTAAACCTCTCCAAGTAGCGTTGGACATGATAATTTAACGGATGTCAATTTTAAAAGAAGAAATGCTCCTTCTGCCTAGCTCAGAGCTCCACTCTCTTATGCAGCAGCAACGGAAACAAGTGAGGTGTTTTGGGTGTGAAATTTTTATGATGCCAAGTTGACAATGAATTTAACTTGTTAGGCAGGCAAAATCCCTCCCCTTTAGACGTTTATAATCTATCATAGACCCTCCTGCTCCATTTGCAAAGAACAACAGGATAAGAACATAATCCCAGAAAAACAACAATATACTCACATTAGACAGTTTTAGCAACCTGAAGGGGAACAAGTCCCAATCAGATCCAGAGAGGGACTAGGAGCTGAGGACCAGGGGACAGGTGGAGTGGACATACTCATTGTGTGGATTTCCAATAGATCCAGGCAGGTTTTGCAAGGAGAGTAAGATTACAGAAGCTCTTGAAATGATGGGATAGAGCCATGTTTTTCTAGAGCAGGTGATTTCTCAAATGTTCTAGAACCTTAGCAGTATCCTACACTGGACTCAAGAGCATGACTCAGACTGTGTGCTTAGCTGTATCTGTCGTTTTCTGGGGGCTTTATGCAGGGAACAGAGTTAAGGGGAAACTTCAGAAACTGAAAAGCAAAGTTTAATCATCAGGGCATTTTAGTCATATAGGAGTAGGCAGGTATTGATTTAAATAAATGGTAACATCATTTCTATTATACTGTTGAAACTACTTTCCTACCATTTACCTGTTACATAAGTAACTCTAAAAGTCAGGCTACATGCACTGCACTCTCCTCGATCCCCTTCTAAATGCATTTTGAGTCTTTTTCAGGCTTGGGGTGTGTGTGTGTGTGTGTGTGTGTGTGCGCTTTAAATACAAAAAGCTACTTTTGCCTACCTTACCTTCAATGGGTAAAAACTGGCAACATTACTAGAAATACTGTGGAAGAAGAATGAACAAAATAATACCAATGTGGTCCATCCATAATTTTTTTAATGTTTTCTTATTTATTTTTGAGAAAGAGAGACAGAGCATGAGCAGGGAAGGAGCAGAGAGAAGAGGGGGACACAGAATCTAAAGCAGGCTCCAGGCTCTGAGATGTCTGCACGGAGCCCAACACGGGGCTTGAACTCACGAACCGTGAGATCATGACCTGAGCCGAAGTCAGACACTTAACTGACTGAGCCACCCAGGCACTCCTAAGTTAGTTAAAATTAAATAAAATTTAAAATTCAGTTCCTCAGTCACATCGGCCTCATTTTAAGCACTTAATAGCAACCAATAGCTAGTAGCTATCATATTAAACAGTATCGTAAGCAAATAAATGTCTCATCACTGCAGAAAGTTATACTGGATGGTACTGAGTTAGACACATTTTAAGGTTATTGCTGAAAGAATTGTGTGGTTGTTTCCTCCAGAGAATCTTGAGTTTCCACTCAATAAAAGAGAAATTGTAGCTTTTTTGTCTAATATTATATATGCACAAAAGGAAAGCTTTAAATAGCTTGTAATCATTACTTTCTATAACTACTCCATACTTTGTAAAAACTATTTTAAAAGGACCAAAATTGATGTTTTGGCAGAAAAGAGAAGATGGAAAAGAGACGCTAGCAGGGTTAGAGGAAAGGAAAACGAGAAGGTAGAGGGGCAGAAAAGGTTCTTTTGATAGAACTCTACGTATGAAGCTCAAGGTGAAAGCACATTCCTACAGAACTAGTGAACGTCTAGCTACAGGCACACTTTGATGATTTCCTCCCATTCAGACTGGCACTTGAGAGTGCTTAGCAACACATTCATTTTTACTTCCTTTAGTGAAAGATGTAACAGAAGGAAAAGAAGGTTGAGAAACAGAATGTCCATTTGACATTTCTGGCTGAGTTGCCTAATAGATTCTTCTTCATGCATAGAAAACTAAGCACCCATTTTAAGCAGTCGCTTTAAAACATCTTTGCTACCATCGTTAAGGTACCTTGAGAGAGACAGAGAGGCAATAGCCTCCTTTTTAAAAGCACCTTCACTCATCATCCTAAATAATTTGTTTTTATGTTATTTTACATCACCGTTAATTTTTCTTTCCACTCCGACTTTGGTACTTTGGCTTTTCTTCACCTAGCAATTAAAGTCCTTCAGGGAAGCCAAATGATAAGTAAAGCAGCTGTTCAGAGCTGAGATAGAGGCAGGAATTTGTGAAGTGGTTTCCTTAGCAATGGGAATGATTCGAATGCTTTCAGAAGCCAATCTGTTTGCTTCTATCTCCTCTCTCTGCCTCCCTTGCCATTATCACAACCTCATTCACAAACCTATTTTTCTTGTGGCCTCATGCACATTTTTGCTATTTACCATGGAACATATTTAATTTATTTACTCTCTCTCTTTTTTTTTTTTATACACTGTCTTTAAAATCTTGAGTGTTGTATTTACTGTTACTTCACATCGCTACTTACGATGGGCAGTGGGCCGAACAGCAGCCCCAAAGACATCAGGTCCTACTCTCTGGAACCTGTAATGGTGGCACCATTTCTGGAAAAGTGGGCCTCACAGATGTGATTAAGTTGAGGGTGTTGAGATGGGGAAGGTATCTTGGGTTACCCAAGTGAGCCCTAAATACCATCACATGTATCTTTATAAAAGAGAGGCATAGGAAGATCTCTCTCTCTCTCTCTCTCTCTCTCTCTCTCACACACACACACACACACACACACACACACACACACACACGGCCACATGAAGATGGAAACCGAGATCGCAGTGACACAGCCACAGCTAAGGAGTGCCAGAAACCACCAGAGCTGGAAGAGACAAGAAGGATCCTCCCCTGGAACCTCTGAAGGAAGTACAGCCCAACTGATGCCTTGCTCTCATACTTCTGGCTTCCAAAACCATGAAAGGATACATTTCTATTGTTCTAAGCACCAAATCCATGGGAATTTGTTATAACATTCACAGGAAAGTAATACATCAAGGAAAATTAAAACATAAAAACACCCTTATTTTTCAAACAGGCATAAAATATATATTTCATCATGTGCTGGGAGACCCAAGATAAGAACATGAACATACCGTAACTAATCAGAATCTCTTTTTGATTACTACCTACAGATATTGTCAGAAAGGAAGACTGCTAATTCTTAAAGCTAGAAATCATCCCACACATCTCTAAAGGCAGTGATGGTCCCAACAATATCATTACAATATTCCCTCTAGGGTAACTACTGGATCAAGTAACTACTTCCAAAGCAGGAATGGAAGAATGTTGAGAAAGAAGGAATTTTTTGTCTAAGATGGAGTGAAGACACTTTACCCTTCATTTCTGGTTTGCAGATAAGCAATCCTGTCTAGGGCAAGGAAATAAGAATGACAGCTCCAGTCCTACCCTTGGTGGGGGACAGGGCTGTGCTGCCCTGGTGCCAGGTTGGCTAGGACAGAGCTCTCAGCTGCGCAGAGAGGCTCTCTCAGATGCCGACTGATAATACGCAAGGACAACATGCAGGTGTCTCTCTAGGCTTGTGAGTTGTCAAGTGTTTACTAAGCCTATGAGAGTTGGGATAAATTAGCCTGCCGTAAAAGAATGAAAAGAAAATTTGAATTTCCCGGAAATGTATTCTGTGCCAATTTGGATACAGAACATTCTGTAAATGATGCCACCACAGAGTCCCCTTGAGAACAATGCAAAACAGAGCTTCCTTCCTTAGTGCAGTCTTGAAGATTGCTCTACTCAAGGGAGTGTCTTAAAGAGATGTCCTAGTGCTGGCTGGGGTATCACATGTATTTCCTAGCCTGCTAGCTTGAGGACTAGAATAAAGTTGTCGACTTTCCGTGTACAGTGCAAAAGTCTGGCTTCTCCCAGACATCCCTTGACTGGATCACTCGTGAGAGGAAACATGAAAAGCAAAGGGTGTAATAAAAAGAGAAGAGCCAGGAGACTCTTTAAGACTTCTCTATGGTCTTACCATAATCCGGTAGGAGTCCCTACAGGACTTGCCTCTGGAAGTACACAGGAGAAAAGTGAAATAATGTTTATGTAGTAATTATTATGTGATGAGCACGTGTTAGCTACCATATATCTGCTATTCATGTAATCCCTTACAAAAACCCTATAAGCTGTAATTCTCCCATAGTCTACCAGATTTACAAACAGAGATAGACGTGAAATCTTTTACTCGGATCATATAGACAGGCAGTGGAGAAATCAAATTTCGAACGCAGTTATGCATGACTCCTAAAGTTATGTTCCATCATGACACCTCACCAAGATCCCTAGGAGAGCCCAGTGAACCCCGAAAAGCCCATCGGACTGATGGTCCTTCTATTTCTTTGCCATCAGTGAGAACAGAGAAGCCAGCAATGGCCATGGTCTTTGAAATGGGAAAGATGACGAACAATTTTGATGAGACTTTGAACGCAGCTTGAATGTTTCAGGAATTGACAGACCTGTACCTACTGTGAGGACAAAATAAGCTGAAAATTCCCCACCTCTCTTCTTCCACCCTGCCCCCAGCCCCACATATGCATATACCACTCCTTTATTAGGAAAGAAATGTATGTTCCAGAAGGAAACTTGCCTTTGTTGCAGTGATGTCTTCATTGATCAAGGTAATAAGCCTTTTTAATGAAAATCAAGATAGGAAAAGAAAAATGTGTATTTACAGAGTAAGGTGAGCTTTGTCATCTTTGCAGGAAATATATATTAACAGAAAGAATATGGATTCGGCAGTCTTTGAAAGAAAATGAATTCTTGTGTTAACAAAGTGTGCTGCCTTTCTGTATTTCAGGAAGAAACATAGCCACTGAATAACTGAAAGTAGACAGTCAGTAAGAGAGGAACCACCCATGGGTTTACACCTTTCCCCCTTTCCAGGAGATCAGAACTCAAGCTACCCCAGTCCTATGAATCAGTAAAAAGGCTAAGCATAGGAAGACCCTATTATACCTAGCCCAAAATGGTAACAAAAGTGGGGGCCTACCATACTGATTTCATTTCAAAGAAGATAATTCACTTTAGAAATAATAAGATAGTGGTGGTTATGAAGAAAACAGAACTTGGAGTATTTTGAACATTATCTCAGTTTCTATGGACCTCACCTCTGCCCCATCCACAGCCATGTGACTTTTAGGTTGGAATTTAGTTTTTAACTGAGAAACAGGTAAAAAAGGGAGAATCTCTTTTTTGTAAAGTTTATTTACTTATTTTGGGAGAGAGAGAGAGAGAGAGAGAGAGAGAGAGAGAACGAACACAAGCAGGGTAGGGCCAGAGGGAAGGAGAGACAGAATCCCAAGCAGGCTCCACACCATCAGGGCTTAAACTCACCAACTGTGAGATCATGACCTGAGCCGAAATCAAGAGTCATATGCTTAACTGTGCCACCCAGACACCCCTTCTTTTAATTTGTTTTTAAGTTTAGAAAGGGGAGAATCTTTAAGCACCCACTCCTTTTTGGAGGTCAAACTATGGATATGAAATCCTCTTAAGTGGAGTAGTGAGCCCTGGAGAAGAGGAGAATTACCTACTCAGTAGCATTTAAGGACTCCTGGATTTCCTGAGACTGGATAGAATTCCTATCAAGGTTGTTAAGACAGGACTAAAGGGATATTGATGAGTGTGTTGGGCATTGCTGGTTGGTATCTGTGTTCATTTCAGGCCTCCTCCTTTGGCAGTCACTTTATGATTTGAGCAGTCTTAGATCCCAGTGCAAGCTTTGAGACTGAGAAGTGATATATTTTCATGGCATTTTGCTGTGAAAGGTAACAGATAAAATACAATGTTTAATTAAGGGAGTCTAAGATTAAGAAGGGTTTTTAATTATTTAATTATTTATTTATTTTTAATTTTTTTAATGTTTATTTATTTTTGAGACAGAGAGAGACACAGAGCACAAACGGGGGGAGTGGCAGAGAGAGGGAGACACAGAATCCAAAGCAGGCTCCAGCCTCCGAGCTGTCAGCACAGAGCCCGATGCCAGGCTCTAACTCACAAACCACAAGATCATGACATAAGCTGAAGTCAGATGCTCAACCAACTGAACCACCCAGGTGCCCCAAGAAGGCTTTTTTAATTTAGAAGGAGCATATCAGATTTATGGGAATGACCCAGTAAACAGGAAGAAGTTAATGATGAAGGAAAGAGACATTTGTGTGGACAAGTCTGTGTTCTTTAATGTGATGACTATCAGCTTTTAGAAAGATGAGTTATTGGGGTGCCTGGGTGGCTCAGTCAGTTGAGCGTGCAACTCCAGCTCAGGTCATGATCTCACGATTTGTGAGTTCAAGCCCCGTGTTGGGCTCCGTGCTGACAGCTCGGAGCCTGGAGCCTGCTTCAGATTCTGTGTCTCCCTCTCTCTGACCCTCCCCTGCTTGTGCTCTGTCTCTCTATGTCTCTCAAAAATAAATAAACGTTAAAAAATTATTAAAAAAAGAAAGAAAGATGAGTTATCATTCACTGGGACAAGAGGGAAGGTGGGTACCATAGCAGGTTGTTTGGCATATATGATGGAGAAAGAATGTGGAAACTCTCTTCTGATTGTCTCTAATTTCTCAGTAAACTATCATCTGTGAATGAGACAGTAGGTATTCAAGAGTTAACTAAAGAGGAATAAAGTGTTGCATAGTTGAAAGTCAACTGTATAACAATCATCCATACATATGTACCTAAAAATATGGCATCTCAATGAGAATGAGAGTTTAACAACTCCACAGCTGTTATCAGAGGTATTGGCACACCGCTCTCAGAAACTGATAGAACAATCAGACAAAAGTGGTAAGAGTAACAAAGATTTGAGCAACACTATTAATAACTAATAATTGGTATCTATTAACCCAATAGGTATAGAGAGCCTCCAATGCCATAACCCCGCCAAAAAAGTACTTCAACTCATTGACATGCAAGGTTGCTAATAATTCAGCAAGGCCCAATAATTATTATCATATGGATTGTTCTCTGACCCATCCAAAGAAAATTAGAAGTTAACAATAAGCCACTTCCTCCTCCAAAAACATCCCAAACTAAAAAAGAAAAGATAAGAAAAGAAAAGAAAAGAAAAAAAAGAATGTGTGGGTTAAAGAGAAAATAACAATATACAGCACAAAATATTTAGAACTGAACAACACTGAAAGTGGTATATATTCAAAACAGGAGGATGTAGTAAAAAGCAAAACATGCTCCTTGTAAAACAGTTTAGAAATACAGAGAGATGTGAAGAAAAACACTCTTAATCCCATCATCCAAAAATAATCCATTAACATTTGTTGTACAGTCTTCCAGGCTTCTTCCACCCTCAGGAGCCTATTAGCTGGTCTCACTGTGCAGGCTCAACAGAGAAAGGGCTTCAGAGCACCCTCCAAGCAAAGATAAGTTTTTTCCTAAGGAGAATTTTATACAGTAAAAGGTTTTTCATTTCATTACTTAGTCAAACATAATCTTTCTCATTATACTACTGTATAATTTACTTTTATTCACTATCCCACTGTAAGGTTGTGCTTATAAAGAATGTTCTCTCAAGTTCCAACATATTCGCTTCATCTCAAATTTAATATAGTTTCTAACGGGAGATGTGCTTCTAATTTGATTGATTAGATTGCCTCTTTATTTGCATCATCAACCTGTTATCACACATTAAATAATCAATCTCCCCCCCCCACCATGAAGACCTAAAGTTGTGTCTTTTCTAATATATTAATCCATGTTTAAAATAGCTCTTGTTGTATGAGTAAATACCCCAAACTCAGTGACCTATAACACTAAGAAACGATTATTCCTTACAAGTCTTCAGGTCAGATACATTGCTTTCTGGTTGTGGCTGAGCTCAGTCATGCTGCCATAGTTAGCTTTTAAGTGGTAGAAGACTGGGATTGTAGCTGGACACTCTCACACATTTGGGGTCAGGTGGCTCTAGAATGGTTTGGTGTGGCCTTTGTTGGGACAATTGTGCTCTTCCAGTTGTCGCTCACATGCATATGTGTCTCACATCATTCATGCTGGCCGATGGATGTGTTCATAGCAATCACAGAGAAGCAACAGAGAAAGAGTAGTGATTCAAGAGGGCAAGTCCTCATGTAAGAGCCTCCTGAGTCTGTGCTAGTGTATCACATTGGCTAACTTCTTATTGGCTGAAATGAGACATATGGCTGAGCCAAGAATCAGGTACGCAGGGGACTACTAAATTATGGTGCAAAATACAACGTAGATACGGCGAAGCCATTGATAGGAGCCATTCTTGAAATCTGTCTACCACAATCTGTATTCAGTGATGAAAGTGCTATAAGCAGTTTAATAAAGAGTAGACAAATTTCTTTTAATTTTTTTTTTTACTGTTTATTTTTTATTTTTGAGATAGAGACAGAGCATGAACAGGGGAGGGGCAGAGAGAGGGACGGAGACACAGAATGTGAAACAGGCTCCAGGCTCCGAGCTGTCAGAACAGAGCCCGATGTGGGGCTCGAACCCACGAACTGTAAGATCATGACCTGAGCTGAAGTCGGACGCTTAACCGACTGAGCCGCCCAGGCGCCCCAAGAGTAAACAAATTTCAACCTAGTACAAACTTCTTAAAACTTTTATTTCTAAGAAATATATAAAATAGATTGTATTGTGAACACCATCTCTTTCTTCATTCCACATTTTTACCATTTAATGTTGTCTACAGTTGGCCTTTGAACAGCATGGGTTTGAACTGTGTGGGTTCACTTATATGCAGATTGTTTTCAATAAATACAGTATGGTATTTTCTCTGCCTTATGATTTTTCTTAATAGCATTTTCTCTAGCTTACTTTATTATAAGATCATGGCATATGAGACATGTAGCATACAAAATAGGTGTTTTTGAACTGTTTATCAATAAGGCTTCTGTCAACAGTAGCCTATTAGTTTGGGGAACTTGAAAGTTATACATGGATTTTTGACTGTGCCGGGGCATAAGGGTTCAGTCCCCAACCCCCATGTTGTCCAAGGGTCAATTGTATTTTCTTTTATATATATCTCTTTTTCAATCAATCAATATTTTTTTGGTTTGGTTATTTTGTACTTTCCATCTATGTTACTATGTTCTCTGAAACTAACCATACTTATTCTCATCTTTTCTATTCTGGTTTTGTTTCCTTGTCTAATTCAATGTGCTATAATTTGTAAAAACATCTCTTGTTCCAAAATTGAATGTAAGCAGCTTCTAGATATCATACACTAAATATAAGAGTACCCATTAATTCAAGATACCTATTTCTTATAATGTGGAGAATTTCTCAGTCTACTTAATAAAGTTTTTTGCTCATTCAGAATGCAGTTGTGTTTGACATAGCTTAGTTTATCAAGATGATTGAAAACTTTCCCCTTAGATATGAGTATGATGAACTATGTTAATAAGCTTTGAAGTATGAAATTACTGAAAAAATCTAGAAGTGTTTGATTTACTAACATTTAATACTTTTACCTATATTCATAAGTGGGACTCATCTGTAATATGGTTTATATTTGGGGAAAACTGTAGAACTTTTGGTATTAAATCGAATTGGGAAGATTTCTATTTCCTCTTAAGTGTTTAAATAGTATAAAAATGATCTATTTCTTTACAATTTGGAGGATCTGGGACACTTGGGTAGCTCAGTCAGGTGAGCATCTGATTCTTGATTTCTGCTCAGGTCATGATTCCAGGGTCATGGGATCCAAGCCCCCATCAGGCTCCATGCTGAGTATGGACCCTGCTTCATGTTCTCTGTTTCTCTCTCTAAAATAAAATAAAATAAAATAAAATAAAATAAAATAAAATAAAATAAAAATAAAATAAAATTTAAAGGGTCTCACCTACCAATTTTTTTCAGCGTTCTTTTAATTATCAGAAGCCAAATCTAAACTAGATTAAAAATATACAGACAAAAAGCAGTGTTGGCTTGGAGAACTGACAAGTTCAGGGTTACATATTGGTTTCACGCTCTGCTGGCTTCAGGTGCTCAAATGTTGTCTGTAAGACTCTATGCCTTTCTTCACTCCTCAGGTCTACTTTCTCTTGTGATTACTTCTAGGCACATTTAATTCACATACTAGAATATATGGCCAACAGAGGCTCTAGACTTTGATCTTACAACCATAAAGAAAAAAATGAGCCTAATTCCATATATATACATGTAGTAACAGTTATTGATCTTGTTTGAAGGATACACCAATCACCTATACAATCACCGTAGAAAAGGAAGTTGGGCACTGTAATTGGCCAGACTCAAGGCACAAATCCACTGGTAGACAGAGTTGTTAGTACATTACGAATGATTATAACTTAGTAAATGATCCTCTGCAATGTCCTCTTGATGGAATATTTTAGTTGTCACCTTATAGATCATTGTATCTCTATTTTACATATTATTTTTTATCTCCTAGGCCATTATGTATTTTTAGGAAAAAAGATGAACAAATGTATTTAGAGGAAAACAAACCACTATGGTAAAACTAATATAGAAAATTTTAAGGGTGCCTGGGTGGTTCAGTTGGCTGGGCATCCGATTCTTGATTTTGGCTCAGGTCATGATCTCATAGTTGTGGGATCAGGCCCCACATTGGGCTCTGCACTGACAGCATGGAACCTGCTTGGGATTCTCTCTCTCTCCCCTCTCTGGCTGCCCTCCCAAACTCTCTATCTCTCCAAATAAATAAATAAACTTAAGAGAAAAGAAAATTTAAAACTAGACTATAATAAACACTGAGAGGATCATCAAACATGTTTTTTAATCAATGATTACTAATGTTCTTATTACTTAGCTAATTCTATTAAGCCCCCTATCTGCTGTAATGCAGTATGCATATTTTATATTAGGCTAACATTATGTTTTACATTATCCTCAAGAATAATCACAATACTAGAAAATTTATTTTATTTCATAAGCATTTACACCATGAAAATTCATATGAATGTATACGTTTTCAACAAAATAAAATTATAGGTTTAAAATATAATTTCTTAGGATATAAAATCTTCTGATTTTCTAAAATTCAATCATTGTTTAAGCCCAATGATGATAGAAACAATTTTAGAAACCTAACAATGCTGCTATTTTCTTATGTAAAATATATAAATAGTACATTATAAATATCCTAAATACACTAACTTCAGAACTATGTAGTCTATTGGCTTAATTTATGTCTGAGCAATACAAATTTAGCATAGTTATATATAAAAATATGTGATTTTTAATTTGAAAATTTAAATCAACCATAACATAAATTGATATAAACTTTGGATGTGGGATAATTGCTAATTTCCCTTTATTTTTTTATAATTTTGTCCACTTTTCAAATTTTACACATGAACATATATTTCAGTTGCATTAGAAAAAAATAATAAAATTCTTTTTTAGCTCTGCACACCTACTAATAATGAAAAATTTCCCTTTCTTTTGTATTCAAAATTAAAATGTAAAAGTACTAAATTATATTTTTACTTAAAAGTATTGTATAATTATGACTGCATATATAGAATTTGTTAGCACTGAGTTTATCCTTAATATAAACTTCTTCACTTTCTTATCCTTGATCAGAATTCCCTAATGAATACTCAGTGTTGAATACAGTAATTGTTTTTTATCATAAATTGAATGTTGGAAAAAGCCCCAAGAGAAATTAGTTTCATGGTCATTTAATTAATTTTAATTGGTCAGGGACTTAGAATTAATTGTTAGGACTTTTAATTACTTTTGAATTTTCATATTTCAGGGCTTTTTCCCACAATTATATGCTAATTAGCCCAGGTTCTTAAAATGTGTTTTCTTCACCTGAAATGTTTTCTTCTGCTCATGCTGTTTTCTTGGTTTACTCTTTATCTTTCATGGCCCTGCCTAGCCATGACATGGCAGATCTTGAACTGCTAGCTTAGCTAACATTTCCCTGATACATGTGGTCATTGGACTCGACAATTTTTCTCCTAGTATGTGTCTGTTTTTGTAATTTTATATCAACTAGAAATCAATCTTGAGACAGGGATATTACCATTTTTTCTTTCACTGGTTTATCACTGGTGCCTAAACAGTAATGGATACATAGTAAATATTCAGTGAATATTTACTGAATGGGTTTAAAAAAACTGATTTAAATATTCAGTTAATGTTTCTATCCTCTGAGCTGTGAGTTCAATGAGGGCAGCACAGTGTCTGTCTTGCCTCTACCACAGTCTCAGTTTCACGGACAGTATCTGGCACAGAACAGCATTCAGGGCTCATTTGCTTAATGAAGGTTGGGAAACATCAGCAAAAGTAATTCAGTTCTGAGATGGTGCACTGCAGAAGGTCTCGGTAGCATACCTCATGTGGGTGGTGGGCACAGAGTATAGCAGCTACTCTGTGGCCTGCCCTGGAGGCTGGATCAACCCCGGTAAAGAGAGGAGATGACAATTCCACTTGACTGAAGCTTAAATGCACAAGATGCAGGGAGTCTTTGAATGATAAAAGTGCAAATATAGGGCATTTTCTATCCATCCTTCTCATTCCAGCAAAGAAAGAAAAATCGGTGGCTACAGATGAGAATATTTGCCTTGAAATATTTAATGTCTGTGCATAAATAATACAATCAGTATTTAATCTAAGGTTGAGCTTACCATATCTTATATAAAAGGTGCTAGGAAAATATGTAAAAGTCCCTAGTAACAGTCTGTATACTTAATTACCTGAAGAAATCCATTTCAAAGTGAATTCGTTTTGGGGTGTCCGACTGGCTCAGTCAGTAGAGTGTGCGAATCTTGATCTCGGGTTGTGAGTTCCAGCCCCATGTTGGGTGTAAAGATTACTTAAAAATAAAATCTTATTTAAAAAGTTGACTCGATTGTGTTGGAATTGACTGCCTGGAATTTTGGTCCCTAACTACTGTTATGTGGAAGAAAACATTTCCTCATTATTTGTTTCTGATACCTGAAATGACTTCAAAACTTTGTAGAGACTAGCAAAGACTAGAATCTCTTATTGAGCAATCCAGATTTCTGCTAGATAGACTCTGTCCAACTTGACCAGGTATTCAAATAGTTTAGTCTATCACGGATAAGGGAGTAGACTGATACATCATCGTACTGGTCTTCTAAGTGATAAACTTTTGACTTTGTGGATGGGTGAAAGAGGTAAGTCCCCAGAAAGAAATGAAATGAATAGATATCATCCAAATGTGCCAACTTGAATTTACTACTTTATTTTCGGACGTATTTGTCAGATTGCAGCCTCAGGAGTTCCTTGGGTGAAATTCAAAACTGGCCCCCATACATTGAGGGCAAAAAGAGACAAAGAGGCAGATAACTCCAAATCAGTAGATGGAAGTTTTAAGAAGCCAAGAGAACTTACATTATGAGGCTTGTTTTGGTTAGCTGCAACATGAGTAGATCTTAAATCTACTTAAAATCTTAGAATCTTAAATTTTATATAGATGCTTTACCAGGGTTCAGTCACATACACAGTCCGGATGGTCCCAACAACACATTACTTTCTCAAGGCTGCATTCTTGAAATGAATTCTAATGTCGTGGGCAGAAAGTATATTCCAAGGACAGGGGAGGGAGTGAAGAACCTCCAATTATCTGGGTCCAGCTCACAGGTCAACCAGTGGTCACATCCTTTTGATGATACCCTCCAACAATATTAAGGTCCAATCTTTATGAAAGAATATCAAAAGCACTTAAACAACAGCCCCTGATGTTTCCCTAGAGCATCAAGGAGCTTTATGGATTCTGGATTCTGCCAAACTAATCATCATATGGAGATGTGATCCAAATTTTTACTTGTCCAATTTGTCTCAGTCTTTTTTAGCTAAACTCCATAACCAAACTCCTTATGGTGAAATGTTGAAGAGTCCACCTAAGAGTCCTTTGCTTAATGCCTGAAAACTACTTATGTTAACTCTTAGTGAACTCTTGCCAAATACTCCAGCTATAGGGACTAATCTCATTCGTATTGAATTTCATACTTAGAGTCATAGTATTATCTCCTACTTCATAGTCAAACAACTCTTCTCCAACCCTTCCCTTATTCAGAGGGAATCATTTAGAAGGACAGAAATTCTTTCCCAATGAGGATTTAGTCAAGTATGGTGTCTTAGTATAGATAAACCTGATTTATCAGGTTTACTGAAATCCAGTGATCTATGCAAATCAGAAGGCATGTAAATATAGAATCCAGAAATTGAAAAGTAATTATCTTCATTGACCTTGACTCTTATAACACTTGGGACAACTTCATTGATAATAATTTTTTTCTTGAAATGTTGCAATAAAGAGACAAAAATTCATAAACTTTTTATGGTTGGAAATCACGAGGATTTGGATTTCAGATACCTCTTCATGTCTAATTATGCAGGTCTAATTCAGTCACCCTGAAGCATCATTTTGGCACATACAATAACAATTTTGCCACAATCATATTTATACAGTTGAGTCATGTGGCACAAGAAAACATCAGCAATTCCACCCTGACCCCCACTCCCACCAAGAATCTGGACTATTGTTCATCCCCACAGCCCAGTAACTTATCCCACAGACTGAACTGAATACACATATCTACAACCAAGCCAATATCTCTTTTCCTATTCAACAACTACCTATAGTTACCGGTACATTGCCTGAAACATTGGATTAAAAAAATGCAAAATGTTTCTAAAACCTAGAAAACAGGCTTTTCTACAAACGCATTGTTTATTACAATGGTTTTAATTATTTTAAGTAAAAATATTCTGTCACAGAACTATTCCAAACTTGCCTTAGAAAAATTAGAAAATACAGATAGGCAATTTTTTTAGATAGGCAAATTTTTAAAAATCTTACTCTTCTTCCACCCAGAGATAACTACTATTATCATTCTGAGGCATATCCTGATAGATATTTCTCTTTATAAAAATATGTATATTTATTTTCTTTTAGAAAAATGACATTATGCACATTTTTTAACCTAGTTTCTTATTTGGTAGTATATCAGGAACATAAAATGTCAAAAAATTTAATGGCTAATATTTCAGGATATGGATGTATTAGGAGTTGAACTGAGTTCTCTCCCAACCCGCCTCAAAAAACAGTTAAAGTTCTAACCCACTAATCCTCTGAATGTGACCTTATTTGTAAATAGAGTTCTTGTAGATGAAACTGATTCAATGAAGGCATATTGGAGTAGGGTGGGCCCCTAACCTGATGTGACTGGCATCCTTATAAGAAGATGGCCCCGTGAACAGAGACACATCATGTGATGAGGAAGGCAGAGATAAGAGTAATACTATCACAAGTCAAGGAACACCAATGATTTCTGACAAACCACCAGAAGCCAGGAGGAAGCAAGGAAGACTCCACTGCAGATTTGTCAGAGAGCATGGACCTGCCAACACCTCAATTTCAGACTTTTAGCCTCTAGAACTATGAGAGCATAAACTCCTGTTTTGGGGGTAATTTTTTAAATTGTTTTTAATTTGCCTATTTATTTTTGAGAGAGAGAGAGAGACTGAGCACGAGCAGGGGAGGGGCAGAGAGAGAGGGAGACACAGAATCCGAAGCAGGCTCCAGGCTCTGAACCATCAGTACAGAGCCTGATGCAGGGCTCAAACCCATGAGCCGTGAGATTATGACCTGAGCTTACATCACACGCTTAACCAACTGAGCCACCCAGGCACCCCAATGCTGTTTTAAGTCACCTGGGTGTAAACTGTTATGGCAACCCTAGAAAATGGATACCATAGGAAAAAGTGTAAAACAGTAATGATAATAAATAGTGCCACAAATAGATGTGTGTAACAATATACACTGTAGTTCTTCAACTTTCCAAAAGGATTTGTTGAAATTGTGTGAGCCCAGAGAGTAGCAAGAGAGCTTCATTTAGTCCTAAACTTTAACTTAATAAATAATAAATGATATAAACTATTGTGTGAAGTTCTTATACAAAGAAACATTTTTTTAAAAAGTAATGAAGTTATATGCATCAGCCAGGACACAAGTTAGGAGACCAAAGACTCATTCAAATTTGAACTGGGGAAGCAGATTTTCTAACTAGTTAAAATGTGGCTACTAAAGCATACAAGGATAGCATCTATGGGATGGTTGCAGGAGAAGGCAATGAGGGAAGAACTCAGGGACTTGAGGGGGCTGCAGGGCTGAGATTCAGAGCTGGGGAGTGGATGGTGTGGTTGCTGCATGCCACCTGCCACTGCGATGAGGTCACTCATTGTGAAACAGGGAAACCACCAGAATATCTTCTCATTGTGGTGACCAAGAAGCTTGCTGGAGGATGCCACCACTGGACTGTACAAGCAGTCCATGGTCATAAACAAGCTTGCTAAGAGGTGCCCTCAGTAAGAGGCAAAGGGCATTCAGCTGTGGAACACATTTCTGTGCCCACCTCACACCAGTCTTCTCAGTGCCCCGTGGAAAATGGAACACAGAGGCAGCAAGTCTCTTCCTATTCTTCTGTCCGACAATGTCCGTCCAGTGTCTTTTCAGGGGAACCTAATATCAAGCCAGCTGACAAAGGGTACATATAACTTGCAGAGCATAATTCCATCATCACAAAGCAGGGCAAACAAGGGTGTGTTTGGAGCTGAGAAGCAATAAATTAATAGCTGACACAGTCCACCCCTTTGGCCATTCAGTAATCATACACATAGTTCAACCCAACTTTGAGCCTCCATACAATAACACACTTCCTTTCTACCTAACAAGATGGAAATTTCTTTCATACTAGTAAGGAAGCTTTCACTGTCTCCCCAAAATGGAAGTATACCCAGTCTCATCATTGGCTATTCTCATCATTCTACAAATTTAGTTACAGTTACATTAAATATTCTATTACCTAAAGACTACATTGTAAAATTCACTTCCAATAAAATTCTTTACAACACCACCATGAATAAGGAGACAGACAAGTAAAAAATAGGCACTATGTATAAATAGATGCACATAACAAGCAAGGAGAAAATATGCAATGCTACTACAGTCTCTTTTTTTTCCAAAGAAGAAAAGTTTACTACTGTAGCAATAGCAGTAGCCAGATATCAACATGTTTGCACAAGTCTCTTGAGCCCCAATTCTGCAGGGCAATTTGTCTGTGTCCGTGTCCTGGAAACCTTGCATCTGTTCTGCACAGGCCATGTAGGTGACATACAGGCAGAATCTATTCCTCGGTGGAAGGGCTTGTCATCCTCTCAGAACATAAAAAGGGTAGGCAGTCTTTCCTTCTGTATGGCCCTACGGCCGTAGTTGATAGCCATGAGGTCCTCATGTTATTACCCAGTCCATTTTTATTTTGCCCTTAGTCAGTCCTAAGCTGTTCTAGGTTCCTTACCCAGAGGAGTAACCACAAAGTTCATTTAAAGGATTTGAGCCTCAGCCAGCCTTTCTTGTTTTGTCTGTGGCAGTTAAGCATCTGACTTTGGCTCACTCGGGCCATTTCATGAGTTCGAGCCCCGTGTCGGGCTCTGTGCTGACACCTCAGAACCTGGAGCCTGCTTTGGATTCTGTGTCTCCCTCTCTCTCTCTGCCCCTCCCCTCGCTCACACTCTGTCTCTCAAATATAAATAAAACATTTTTTAAAAATCTAAAAAAAATAAGAACCCCAGAAAATTCCTTGATTTCTAGATATCATCCTCTTTGCCTCTACTCTATAGTAATAAATAGATTTTCTTTCCCCTTGATAATTGAAATTAATCACTTTGGACATTAGAGGACCCACCCTCCTTATTTTGCCTGTTGTTTCACTGAGCTGAGGAGCCTATGATGATGGCAATCTCACCTTCCAATTCAGTTGAACCATTGTTGTGTCATCTAGTGGAACTTTGCTATATATTCATAAAATATATAAAAGTGTCAGGAACATAAATATTAAAATATATAAGATTATATATATTCAATATATATGCTATATTTATGTGTGTCCCCCTCATTCATATGTTAAAACCTAATCCCCAGTGTGATACTATTAAGATGTGGAGTCTTTGGGAGATAATTAAGTCATGACAATAGAGCTCTCATGAATGGGATTAGTGATTTTACGTAAGAAAGATCCCAGAGAGCTCTCTTGCCCTTTCCACTATGTGAGGACAGAAGAAGTTGGCCATTTATGAACCAGGAAGACACCACATCTGCCAGTACCTTGATCTTGGACTTTCCAGCTTCTCAAACTGCAGGAAGTAAATATTTGTTGTTGAAGCCACCCAGTCTATGGTATTTTTACCTTAGCCTGAACAGACTCAGATAATATGTAATTCATATATTGTTCAATGTAATCTGTATATTCATGTACTGGTCAATGTAATATATGTTATACAGCTATTCCACTATTTTTTTTAACTGTATTTATTTTGAGAGAGAGAGAGAGGGCATGTGTGTGCAGGCACGCGCATGAACAGGGGAGAGTAGAGAGAGAGAGGGAGAAAGAAAATCCAAGCAGGCTCTGTGCGGTCAGTACAGATCCCAAAGCGGGGCTCAGTCTTACGAGCTGTGAGATCATGACCTTAGCAGAAACCAAGAGTCAGAGGCTTAATGGACTGAGCCATACATCTTGATTCTGAGACCCATGTGTTCTGACTGTGGGAGAAAACACGACATGATGTTCTCCCATTGAAACTACACACTGTCTCCTGTAAGAAGTTTCTTTTTTTCAAGGTGTGTTCTTCTAAGTAATACTGTAACTAACACCTCAATTAGCCTTTCCATTTTTGAAATAGACCAGCCACTTCTAGGTAAGGGGGGTATGTCATCAGACCAGTTAATTCCTTCTGTGTGAGCCAACTACTTCACTTCGCCCTTTGCTACAAAATGAGTTCTTTGATCAGAAGCAATGCTGTGTGGGATATCAGAACTATAGAGAAGGCATTTTGTGAGTCTACAGATCATAGTGCCAGCAGTAGCATCACAGGCAGGGTAGACAAATTCATATCGAGAAAACGTCTTATTCAGTGAAAGTGACTCTTTGCCTCGCCCTGTGATGGAGATAGTTTGATGTAACCAATCAGCCGCCATTGCCTCTGGCTGGTCCCTCCAAGCATTAGTGCCACACTGGAAACAGAGTTGTTGTCTGTTGTTGGGAGGTTGGGTACTAAGCAATAAGCAGCAGCAGATCATCTTATGATAAGGGGGAGGAGGGTAGCCCAAGGTGCAGAGTTCATAAAAAGCCTCAATCCTTACCATCATGGTTACTTTGTTCTAGAGCCACTGAACAAGCACCGGGCGTTGGGAAAGAGGCTGACTGGTCTCTACCTAATGGTCATTTTATCCATCTGATTATTGAAACTATTAGAGCTAGCTTCTCCAAAATTCTCTTTAACATTCAGGATTCCAACTTTACCTCGATTCTAGAATGCTACCTCGGTAGTAACTTTGGACCATCTTTGTGCACTTCTATCATTTCAAGTGTTTCTATTTTCAAAGTGCAGACCTGTTTGCTAAGTGCAAATAGAGGAGAATAATTATTTGTAAAAAGAATAATTTTATTGTTGTTGCCCAACTTAAAATTCAATTTCTCCATCGTGGAAAAAGAAAAACCATAAATGCATGACACATTATTAGGCATTTCCCATGCCTATAATCATTGAGTATGTATCTTTTTAATTGTGTATCTAAAGTATGTGAATTATTTTATATGTATGTATACATATGTATGTATATGTATATATATATACACACACACACACACACACACACACACACACACACACACCACTATTTTCATCTTTATCCCAATTCCACTTTCTCCTTAGCTTTCAAGATTTATAATCAAATTGAGTTTTCCAGTCACGTGGTACTCTCCCTAACTTTAAACCTTGTGCCAGCAATATACTCCTCTGTTAATCGCTTTCCCAACCCTGAGGCTGGCCTGGAGTTAGAGTAGAATTTCTAGTACTTCCCAAACTTTTTTTTAAATGTTTATTTATTTATTTTGAGAGAGAGAGAACGTGAGCAGAGGAGAGGTGGAGAAAGAGGGAGAGACAGAATCCTAAGCAGGCTCCACACTGGCAGAGCCTGACATGGGGCTTGAGCTGGGGCTCGATCTCACAAACTGTGAGATCATGACCTGAGCCGAAATTAAGAGTCAGATGCTTAACTGACCAAGCCACCCAGCCACACCTTCCCAATCTTTAACTTGAGTAGAATTTACCCAATGATCTTGTTAAAATAAATAATCTGAGTTGGTAGGCCTGGGATGGGACTGGAGACTTCATTTCTAACAAGTTCCAAGGTGATGTGGATAGAATGCCAATCCATAGGACCATATTTTTAAAACAAAGAAATAAATACACAAAACAAATGCTGTGCTGGATCTGCTCTCACCAGCTCACGGGAGCCCATCGTTACATTCCGAGGAATTTTGCAAGCCAGTTACTAACATAACCATTGTTAAATTATGGAGATTTTCAATTAAATAAACTATACTAGGCGCCCCTGGGTGGCTCCGTTGGTTATGCCTGGGACTCTTGATTTCAGCTCAGGTCATGATCTCACAGTTGTGAGATCAGGCTCTGCATGGGGCTCAGCACAGATACCGTGGAGCCTGCTTGGGATTCTCTCTCTCCCCTCTCTCTGCCTCTCTCTCTCTCTCTCTCTCTCTCTCTATTGCTCTCTCTCTCTCAAAATAAATAAATAATTTTAAAAAATTATACTTTGGGCTCCTGGGTGGCTCAGCAAGTTAAGCATCCAACTCTTGATCTCAGCTCAGGTTATGACCTCACAGTTGGTGAGATCAAGCCCCATGTCAGGCTCTGCACTGTCAGTGAAGATTCTCTCTCTCCCTCTCTCTCTGCTTGGGATTCTCCCTCTCCCTCTTTCTTTGCTCCTCCCCTACTTATGTTCTCTCTCTCTGTCTCGAATAAATACACATTTAAAAAAATAAATAAACATTTCAAAAATAAATAAATACATAAATAAAATACAGGAAAAATAAATATGTAAAATTCACCACTTCATCATTAGTTTTTATCCATGCCCTGGAGGTTGTTCACATCTGTTATGACCATATAATGAAGATACTATAAATGATGTGCTTCTAAACATGCTGCTTTCAGGAGCTCCACATCGGTCACATGAAATGTCCACGGTGGTAGTATTTATAACATGGGAATTTGCAAACACTACAAATCAATTCCTACCTTCCCCCCCCCCCCTTTTTTTCTTTTTTTCCAAAAGAGCTGGTTGTTAAACACTGCCAGCACACCACTGGTCAATAATGAGATTTTGGTGTCTTTTATCTCAGATATCACCCAAAGCTTAGACCAGGCAGACTCAATGCTCTGTAACTGCACTCAAATCCCAGACTCGAAAGACAGAGAAATAGATATCACTTTACGTCTTTCATATCTGAAAAGAACTATACTCCGAGCACTAAAACACATACTGAAGAGAGCAGAAGGATGCATTTGGGAGTCAAATAAATTGGCAGTGATGAACATGTACTCAACCTGATTGCGAAAAGCAATCTAAGAGCAGTTTAGAGTTCAACATAAATACTTTGATGATTATATTATTTTTGTATCTACACCTTAGGAGAATATTTCTATTCGTTGTTTGTGATAATGTCCTTGCAACATTATAATAAGTCAAAGGGTTTTTGAAATATTTCTTTGAAATTTCTGGTTCTGTTGTTATACAAAGAAAATTATTTTTAGCTTAAAGATTCTTTCTGAAGTAAAATTTTGTGACTACATGGATTAGAATGAATGTAGGTTTTAGAAATCTATACTCATACTCAAAAAAGCTTTGGAGCAAACTAAAGTCCTTTCTAGAATGAGACTTTCCACACTTGCTGGCTTTATTTACACTGTAATTGGACACTTACTCACATATTTACCCTCACAAGGAGTTATCCAGCTTCCAATTTTGTCTTACAATATTTTTTAGCCTTGCTACATATAGAAATACCTAGGTGAAAACTGATATCTGATAAGTATGTAAGTATGTAAAATTTATTCTTCAATCTGTAAACAATTCACTCATTTAAGCTCAGTTCAAATATTTCCCCACTCCATTAGTCTGCATTGACCAGAAGAGGTAGAAATACTCTCTCCTACGTTACCTCTAAATTCCAAGAGTTTATTTCTTACTTGAGGAAGAAAATCAACCAGAGCACTATCTGGATGAGACTATTTGAAAATGCCTAGCATGAGTAGGCTCTGAAGGAGTTAAGGAAATTCTAAATTGGGGAAAGGGGTGTCATGTCTTATGAGGCTTTAGCAGGAGGAAAGAGGTTTGTCAAAGTTCAGCTAGTTCCGGAAATGGGAAGAGAGGGATTTTTCACATTGATTAGCAGCCATTGTTTGGACAGCCTGGATTTTATCTAAAGAATGAAGAGGGATAGTTTGGGACTATGTCATTCGCAAGAGTGGGTGGAACAGTGCCAAGGACAAGTGCATGTGAAGACCACAGGGGAAAACTCAAGGGTTTTAAGTCCTTCAGGTTTTTCCACATATTTATCACTCATTTGACATTTTCAAAGTGCCTTGTAGGGAGGGCAATGATAGAAACTATCTTCAACACTAGAGAACTGGAAGAAATGCTACTAATAATTACTCCAGGCAACTGGGCATGAACCATATGGTCATCATGCATTCAGTTATTTTCAACACTTTTTATTTATTTATTCCGCTCAATTAGATTTTTTTCCTTCTTTTTCTAATTGAAGTATAGTTGACACAGAATGTTACATTAGTTTCCGATGTACAACAGACTCATTGGACAAGTCTCTGTGTTATGCTATGTTCACTGCAGCTGTAGCTACCATCTGTCACCATAGAACTCTATTACGATACCGCTGGCTATATTCGCCATGTCGTATCTTTCATCCCCATGACTTGTTCCTTTCATAACTGGAAGCCTGTACCTCCCACTTTCCTTCACCTCTTTTGCCCACCCCCCACCCCCCTCCCCTCTGGCAACCATCAGTTTGTTCTCTGTATTTAAGGATCTGCTGTCCTCAATTCGATTTTAAATCTACAGGTATCACAACCCAGTACCAAAAAAGCTTTTTAAAAAATCACTTGATTGACCGTAGTAAAATAATAAATAAAAGACTCTTCGTGTAGAGGATGCACCAATTATAACTACAAAGCCCCTTCAGGTGGTTTTAATCTAGTTCATGTCTATTATACACCGCCCTAGGCCTACCTGCCATATGTGTCCCTATGTCTCAAGGATGCCACAGTGTTACTCAACCAGTTTCTATAACACACACTATCCTATTATGTCCCCGCTCTTAGAATTTCAAAGGGAGAAAAGATAATTTCTTTATGGAAAGGAGGAAGGCAATATATATGAAAACTAGTAAGATGTACTGACTGTAGACACTTTAATTTGCGGAAATTCATTCATCACAGATTCTGTCACAACAGTCCTCAACCCAAGCATGACGGGATTTGAAATATGTGCCCGCAGTATTTGTTAAGTGTTATAAATGTATTCTAAATCTTGTATTTATTTAAAATGTGTTTATAAAAGGTTTCCTATTGGCTATTAAGAAATACATCAATGGCTATGAAACATAAAAGAAGATTAACAAGATCAGAGCAAATTTCTTAAACACATGAATATTCAAGTTGTCAAGTTAAAAAGATACAAAATTAAAACATACACATTCAAAGTGTTTTTTATTATTGGATAATTTTGTAAACCACTTACTACTCTTTCTGTAAGTTTCCATCTCTATAATCAAACTAGAGTAAATCCATTCAATAGATATTTAGTAAGTATTATCAATATGTTAAAAATACCTTACTAGCTAGGCATTTTATGTTTTTAATGTTAATAAAATAGGATACCTATAACTGAGGGGCTTATAGTGCAAGAGATTAAAAAAAACATGTTTACAAAAATTTTAATGTATTTATTTTATGGATGTCACAATAGAAGGATACATAATTCTGTCTGGGGAATCAGAAATAAAATTTTGAAGTAGAAAAATATTCACATGATTCAAGCTAAAGGGGAAAAATTCCCAAATTACTTTTCTTCCAACAGTGCATATTTTATATCATATTTTATTACACAATTAATGTATTACTATAGTTAATTTTGAAAATATATAAAACAGTAAACTGAAAATCACTGATAAGTCTACCATCCCAAAATACCATTGCTATTTTTTCCTTTTGTTCTCTTTTCTTTTCATAAATATACTTTTAAAAAATAGAATTTGAGTAAAGAAACTTTATTAACCTGCTCTTTATTGAATATTGTAACATGGGAATTTTCTGTCATTAGATGTATTTCATAAATGTTAACTTTAATGTCTGCAAAGTATTCCACTCTAAGATTTGTCTTTAGTAAAATACGACAGGAAAAAATAATTTTAGAGCATAAGTACATCTGTGCCAAACCCTCATAACACATTGTTTTGTGAATACTTTTTCCCCTAGAATAAATTCTCAGGAGTGAAATTATTGAATCAAAGGAAATGAATATTTTAAGGCTTTTGATACAAGTTAACACATTGCCTTCAAGAAAGATGGCTAATTTAGATGCCAGAAAGATTGCTAATTTATATGCCAGTCAACAAAGTATGAGAATTTTCAATTACCAGCAAACTTAAAGATGTCATTATTATTTTTAAAACAAAATGGAAAAAAAAAAGACTACTTGTCAATTTAGTAGGTAAAAATCCATGGTTATTTTACTTTGCATTTCTTTGATCTCTAATTGGGTTAAACTTCCTCATATTTATGTGCTGCTTCTATTTCTCTTATTCTTTGCCTCATTTTATGGATTTTTCCCTTGAGTTGTACAGTTATTTTTATTACTTTTAAGAGTTTAATATTTTTATTAATTTAAATTAATTTAAAATAATTTATTATTGTAAGAGTTTAATATTTTTAAGAGTTTAAGATGCTTCCATCATTTGTCTGTCATTAACATTGCGAATATTTCCCGAGATTGGCTGTTACCTTTTTTTTCTAATTTTTTTTAATGTTTTTATTTTATTTTTGAGAGAGACACAGCACGAGCTGGAAAGGGATGGAGAGAGAGGGAGACGCAGAATCTGAAGCAGGCTCCAGGCTCTGAACTATCAGCACAGAGCCTGATGCAAGGCTCGAACTCGCGGACGGTGAGATCATGGCCTGAGCCAAAGTCTGATACTCAAACGACTGAGCCAGCCAGGTGCCCCTGGCTGTCACTTTTTTTTTTTTTTTTTTTTTAACGTTTATTTATTTTTGAGACAGAGAGAGACAGAGCATGAACGGGGGAGGGGCAAAGAGAGAGGGAGACACAGAATCGGAAGCAGGCTCCAGGCTCTGAGCCATCAGCCCAGAGCCCGACGCGGGGCTCGAACTCACGGACCGTGAGATCGTGACCTGAGCTGAAGTCGGACACTTAACCGACTGAGCCACCCAGGCGCCCCTGTCACCTTTTAATTGTATTGTTGATTTATTTGTCTATCTCTTCAGACATGTAGAGGGTTGAAATTCTGAGCCTTAATGATCTATCTAGTTTTTCCTTTAAGGTTTTTGTCTTTGCCACAGGCCTAGAGAGGCATTGCCCCCATTACATAATTGTCTAAAATTTTATTTTAGTACTTTACACTTTTATTTTTATGTTAAAGTCTTTAACTTTTCCTTGTCCCATCTAATGCTTTCCAGCCATTTAATGCTTTTTACCTGGAATTCTACATATATGATTCCAATATTATAACTCCTCCATTTCCCTAATAAAACTGCCTGTTTTTTTATTTGAACTGCTTTTATATGTTTTTATATGACATGTTTTTAATAAACTTGATTTTTGTCTTACCTCACCCAGCAGTTCCATTTTTAAACTTTTTTTTTTTTAATGTTTATTTATTTTTGAGAGAGACAGAGACAGAATGTGAGCAGGGGAGGGGCAGAGAGAAAAGGAGACCGAATCCTGAGCAGGCTCCAGGCTCCAGGCTCTGAGTAAGCTGTCAACACGGAGCTTGTCGCGGGGCTCGAACTCACAAACCATGAGATCATGACCTGAGTTGAAGTCAGACACTTAACCAACTGAGCCACCCACGTGCCCCCAGGAGCTCCATTTTTAAATTAAAACTTCCCTTCTCAGTTTTATATGGTTTTCAGATTTTTTTTCGTGATCTTTGTTACTTCAAAAATTGCCACAAGGGGTGTCTGGGTGGCTCAGTCTGTTAAGCGTACGACTTCAGCTCAGGTCATGATGTCACTGATTGTGAGTTTGAGACTTGCATTGGGTTCTGTCCTAACAGCTCAGAGCCTGGAGCCTGCTTAGGAGTCCATGTCTCCCTCCTCTCTCTCTCTCTCTGCCCCTTTCTCTCTCTCTCTCAAAAATAAACATTACCAAAAAAAGTTTAATTGCCACAAAATATCTAGAGCAATGTCATTTAATGATGCTGCTTGTAAAGGCTGATTTGTCTCAAACAGCATATACAAATCTTTTTTCTCATCTCAATTATAGCTGCAACGTTTGGTCTGGTTTCTATTATATTATGTTCTTGCTGTTTCCTTTGCTTTCTTAACTATGGACTTTTTAAAAACTTGTATTTTACTTACATAATCTGAAGTATGTTAGAAGACATATATTCCATTTACTAGTGCCAACCTTTTAAGTTTTCACGTTTTCTCATTTAATATACTGGTCTTTTTCAATATATCTGAGATATTATACAGCAATTGTTATGTGATCTTTAATATGACATATTTTAAATGCCTTTGTTTTTATTTTTGAATGAAAATATTTTTACATTATTCTGCTTCCATATTCTTCCTCATTCCACCTAATATTACAATTTACTTACTTTTAGTCTTTTTTATCTCCTCGACGGGTCATTCAGCTTATGACTTGATCTCATGTCTGTCAACTGGTGTGCTATTGAGGGATTCTTTTTTTCTCAAGAATATCATAGAGGGGTCATTTTTAAAGAATCATTTCTGTATTTGAATATCTTTTTATCTCCCTTTACAAACCAAAGACAAATTAGCTGATCATACAAGAATCACACCAAATTAAAATCATGCAAAATATGTTGAATATCTTTGGTGCTTTGTGTTGTGTTAGACATTTTGGTAGACGATGTCCTTTTTTCCGAGTGGATGTTTACAAAAGACTTGCGGTACTGGAGGGAGTTGTCCATTTTATTTTGTTGTTGTTTCCTTTTGGCGGACCCATGATATGTTAAGATATAATACGTTCTCAGTGCCTGAAATGTGGTGTCTTCCAATCTGCACACACAAGGTAGTTTTAATTGATTTGGGTTTTGATTATTGTCTCCTATTAATTTTTGGTATCTTGTATTCAGCAATGAGATTCGTTCTTTCATTTCCATCTTTTTATCATTTATCCTTGCATTCTCAAAGAACCGCTGAATTTTCTCCTCAGATCCCTAATCCTGTTCCCTACCCTTGCAGCTCTGACCCTTGCTCAATTCAGGGTGAATTATTAATCAACTATTTTACTTTGAACCATCTTGCCATCCTTCTTTGTCTCAAATATCTCTTTAATCATATCTTATGTAACGACTGCCTAGTCTCTCTTTAGGACTTTCTGATCCTATTTTGTTGGAATGATGTCTTCTTGATTTTTAATGAGATTTTTTTTTTCATTCTCTGTGAGGTTTTCTTTTCAATGACTTAATAACTTCCAGATTCATCTTCTCCACGTTTTCATGATGATGCTCCTTTTCCTTGTCCTGCACTGTTTGTCCCCATGACCCCATTCCTCTTCTACTTGAGTGAGTCAGAACATATAGAGATGGATGTCGTCCAGCAGACCCTTTTTGTGATTTGTCCACGATGCTCCCAGTCGTGCATGGATGATGGTCCAATTACTTGATTGCATTTATACCTAGAGAGCAGATTATTGTGCAGAATCCCATATCCACTCTCCAGTGGTAATTATTCTGGTGCAATTTTCTTCACTGGGATTGATTCCTTTCTTCCACCCAAGTCTGGTTTCTCTGAGTTGAAAAAGTCCACATCCAAAACCCATTGTTGCTAGGGGTCCTCCAGGGTGCCTTTTGTGTCTTCTTTTCTCCTCTTGGTCTTCTTGATTGTTAGGTTAGTTTTTCACATTGTTTCAGTTTTCATATTTGTCTGTGTCTTCTCAGATAGTGGTAAGAAATTGAGAGATACTATATTGGGAACTGCAAAGTAGAGGTCATTTAAAGCTTAAATATAAATCCTCAAACTCTTAACCCCTGACTCTTCTGGCAGCATATCATACCATATTTCTCTAGTCCATTTCTCTGGGTGGAATTGTGTCCCCCCAAAATGTGTATGTTGATGTCCTAACCCCGAGTATCCAGAATATTTGGAAATGGGGTCCTTAAAGGGGTGACTAAGTTAAAATGGAGTCATTAAGAGTGGCCCTAATGTAATATTTCTGGAGTCAATATAAAAAGATGAAATTTGGGGGCACCTGGGTGGCTCATTTGGCTAAGCATCCGACTCTCGATCTTGGCTCAGATCATGATCTCACAGTTCATGAGTTCGAGTCCCATGTCAGGCTCTGCTGACTGCTCATAGCCTGGAGCCTGCTTCAGATTCTGTCTCTCTCTGTCTCTCTGTCTCTCTTTCTCTCTGCCCCTCCCCCACTTGTGTGCTCTCTCTGTCTCTCTCTATCTCTCTCCCTCTCTCCCTCTCTCTCAAAACTAAAATGAAATAAAAGAGGAAATTTGGATACAGATGGTATAGAGGAAAGACCAGGGAGAAAACAGGCATCTCCAAGTCAAGCAGAGAGACCTCAGAAGAAACCAACCCTATCAACACTTAGATCTCAGACTTCTAGACCCCAGAGCTGTGAGACAATATGTGTGTGTTTTTTTAAACCCCGAGTCTGTGACACTTTTTTATGGAAGCTCTACCAAACCAATCCCTCCGTTTACTTTCTCACACCAACATGACTATTCTACCCACTCCCATTGTTCGTCAAGCCTCCTTGTCCTTTTTCATGTTCTTGCTTTCAGTTGATGACTCTGTTTCTTGTTTCACTGGGAAATATAAGCAATCGGAAAAAAAACATCCACAGACACTCAGTACCCCTTCAGCCCTCAAGCTTGCATGGCACAAATGAAGAACAAATATAAAACACATAGAACACCTGAGACTTTGCATTGGATATTCCCACTGAAGAAGTCCTCTTCCCCCAGACACCTCCATGGCTAACTTACTCCCCTCCTTCAAATTATTGGTCAAATAACATCATTTTTCTATGAGTTCTAGCCTGACCAAGCTACTTAAAATGCACTTTCCAATCCTACACTCATCCTTACTCTGATTCTTTTCACAGCACTTACTAATAGCCTGTATGATTTATGAATTTATTACACATGTTATTTATTGCCTGTCCCTATCAGAAGACAGGCTCCAAGTATGTAGGAATATATGTCTTTTTGTTTCTCATCTCCCTCAAGCACTTAGATCAGTGTCTGAACACAATAAGCACTGAATAAAAATTTATTAAATTCTTTAGTAAGCTGAATATCTTCAAACAATTACAACTATACTCAACACAACCTCCCTGTCTTATTTTTGGCATACTTATAAAATCGAAAAAAAAAAGATTTGATATAGTAGCATATTGTGTATCCTGAAGAGTGACAAGTAAACCAGGGTTCTGGCTACACCAATTGATTATCAGGGTCCTAGGGCAATAAGTAATGGATCTGGTATTTATAATGGTACCACTTTCTTTACTCATCAGAAGTGTCCTTTTTTTTTAAGTTATTTTAAGTTTGTTTGTTTGTTTGTTTGTTTAGAGACTGAGCAGGGGAGGGGCAGAGAGAGAGAAGAGGAGAAAGAATCCCAAGCAGTTTCCAAACTATCAGCACGGACCCTGACACGGGGCTCGAACTCATGAACCGTGAGTTCATGACCTGAGGCAAAACCAAGAGCCAGATGCTTAACTGACTGAGCCACCCAGCTGTCCCCACAGAAGTGTCCTTCTCCCCTAACTGATGCCCAGGAGAAGGCAGAGTATTAAGTATCTACAAGAGGATCAAGCTACACTCTCCCCATAAATTCCCGTTCTTAATGAACATTTCCTGGTTTACTGGCTTTCCCCAGAAAGCTCCCCACTCTGCCAGACAAATTCCCCAAGGTGTGATTCTGCTGTAGCTCCCTTAATACTGCTCAGACTTCTCAGATATGAGGCACTGTTACTCAGAGGTCAAGGACATGAGATTTGGAACCAAGTAGCCTGAGTCTGAGTACTCATTCTACTTCCTGGTGCACTTGTTTTCTCATCTGTAAAATGTATCAAATAACAGCACCTATCTGAAAGAATTTGTGAGGACAGAAATAGCTAATGCATGCAGACTATTTAATAGAGTATCCTCAAAGAGTAAGCACTCAAAAAATGTTATCTGTTGTTGTTGCTGTTGTTGTTAACTGGCCCTGGCATCCATCCGTTACCAAGGATGATTTTTTTTTTTTTTTTTGGAAACTCTGCAGAAGCAATGTTTCACTCTGTTCCCTTTAATTCTCACACCAGAATTTTATTTTCTCTATTTCCTTAGGTGTTATCGCTTGAGCTGCAGAATGCAGACATATCTGTAAGTAAAGCTAATTTTTATCTAGCCCTTCCCTCCACTGAATCTCCTTGCTCCCTGTTCTTTGGAGCTTTCAATATACTATGTGGCTATGGATTCAGGGTTATCATGGTTCTCCTGCGATAAAGTATCTGGCTATCTGGAATTCAGCCTCCCCAGGAGAAAGTTTTCCTGTCCTGTGGGCGCTCATATCTCTAAGACTCCAACAATCTGAATCTGCGCTCAGCTCTGGCTTACTGGAGTTTCGTCATCTTATCTCTAATATACATGCTTGTGAACTTGTAGCGCCATACAAAAATTCCCTGAATTGGGGCTCCTGGGTGGCTCGGTCAGTTGAGCGTCCAAATCAGGCTCAGGTCATGATCTGGTGGTTCATGGGTTAAGGTCCCATATCAGACTCTGTGCTGACGGCTCGGAGCCTGGAGCCTGCTTCGGATTCTGTGTCTCCCTCTCTCTCCGTCCCTCCCCTACTTCCACTCTGTCTCTCTCTCTCTCTCAAAAATAAACACTAAAAAAAATTTTACAAAAATTTCCTGACTTGTATAAATTGTCTGCTACTTACACACAAACCATTACTATCTATAGGAATAATACCAAGTCACAAACTAGTTTTCTCAATATATCCCAATGTTCGGTAACTTCATTTGATAAAATTTTACTGTACCTCCCCATTACATACCAGTTCTGACAAAACAATCCTATTTCCTGTGTCAGCATTCTCCGGTATAATAAGGAAACAGATCTTAATCAATCCTCAATGTTGACAAAGCAATGAACGCAATAGCCTGAGATGTAACACAATAGGTTATTAGTTTCAGTGTATTAAGTTTAAGTATAGATACTGTTACATCCTAAGAATGCTTAATTGTTTTAATAAGCATTTCAGTGAAATCTGTTAAATGACTTTTTTGTAATCAAAGAAAATTGTGTGAAGGAACAAACCTGCAACTTTTTTCAGAATTTCTGTTGAGAAATTCTTGTACATGGATAACATTGGATCGATCCATTTTACATGAACGCATGTAGCTATATCTATTCTTTAATCAGAAAGAAAGAAACTTCATAAACAATGGCTCAACGCTGGAGCTCAGCAGGAGACCCATTTTGAGGTAGCCTCACGATTTACTAGAAAAAAAATTCACTTTTTACCCTAGATATATGAATGTTTGGCCCAGAAACAATTCAGTATGTTTAAGAGTCTCTTGGGGCACCTGGGTGGCGCAGTCGGTTAGGCGTCCGACTTCAGCCAGGTCACGATCTCGCGGTCCGTGAGTTCGAGCCCCGCGTCAGGCTCTGGGCTGATGGCTCGGAGCCTGGAGCCTGTTTCCGATTCTGTGTCTCCCTCTCTCTCTGCCCCTCCCCCGTTCATGCTCTGTCTCTCTCTGTCCCAAAAATAAATAAAAAACGTTGAAAAAAAAATTTAAAAAAAAAAGAGTCTCCGTCCAGTACCTATGGCTTTTTGCCCAGTTTCAATTGAAGTAACATTTTTATTACCAGGTGATTTCTTTCTATCCCTTTGATGTAGCTTTAACTTGTTACACTTGTGCTCAGTCCACCCCTTTTCATCAAATTTTGTTCTCAGGTTGATTTCTAAAGGTAGAGAGTATTTTTAGGTTCTACACTAGCTCTTCCACTTGCCTTATCAAATCCCATAATTACAAGCAGACATTCAGGTAACGATCAGAAGGGAAAAGGGGCCGGCAAGTGTTGATCAAAATCCACACGTTGATTCTGGAATCTGACCACACATTGATTCTGGAACAATGGCCACATTTCTGTTTTCTCAGCTGGAAATGAAAAGAAGTTTATGTATCCCATCAAACTCCTTGGTACCACTAGGCCTTCAAAAATTAATGGTAGTTTCTCGTTGCAAAATTTAGAGAACCAACGTTATTTATACCTGAATCTTGCTGAGAATGGTATATTACTGAGCTAATTTCTAATTGGTGGTTTAGACTTACCATATTCTAATGTATTTATTTCAGGAATGCCAATATTTGTGTTTTTAAAATCTCATAAATTACTTAACTTTAATTGGCCTGGATGGAAACACTAGTCATGGCAAAAATCTGCTGACTTACCTTGATTTGCTTTGGCTCTAACTAAATTTTGGGAAAAACTATTGCCTTTTTAGTTGTCGGGATCTACTTAGATCGTAATGCCTTTATGAACAAAACCTAAATCTGAATTTTCCCCCATTAGATCCCCCGAATTCTCAGTGTAAGCAGCTTTATAGTTACCCAATAAATAGTGGAATTATTTAATAATTTAATGATTATTAATTTAATAATTATTTAATTATTTAATAATGGAATCGTGGAATTAATAAATGGATTAAATAAGTAAATTAACAAATCAACTCTCAAGGAATAATTTTCAGTTTTTGACCCACATCTCCACATTATTTAGAAACATGAAATCTGCACTTGGTTTATTCAATAATGACTATAACCCTGAACCTCCATATTTTGTTTCGCACCTATGAGTCCATCCCTAATTTGTATTTTTTAGAAATCTTTGCGTTCACACTCATTTTAAACCTTTTGCTGCTGAAGCCCTGCTCCCTCTTCCTCACCGTGTAAACTGAGGTGGTAGCCTGGGCTCCATTCGCAACTCATGGTCACATGACTGCTCTCAGAGACTTGTCCTCCTCTCAAAATCAGGCAGCAGAGAAGCAGGAGAAGCTGCATTTTCAAGATTTCCAGCGAGATATTTTCTTCAAGGCTGACTTTGATGTTTTGAATTTTTTTTAAGGTTTTCTCAATTATTCTCTCCCCCCACCGCCACCACTGCACAGACAGAAACTATCGAGCAAACAAAAACAACCTTGGATTTGCCCATGGGAAAAATCAGAATTTACTATAGGATCTAAATGTCCCTCTTACTCTGATCTTCCAGAAACTTGCAGGGATTCACGTGTCAGAGAAAACGGATGCCTTAATTACATCAGGCTAGGATCTTGTTCTATGTCCTTGATGAAGAATATTAAAAATGTAAGTAGCTTCATGCATATTTCAAAGCACTATAAATATAGCAACCTCACTTCTTTTCTTTTTAATTTGAGGAGAGTTTGTGAAATCTTACCAAAGAGGTGCCAAAAAGTCACTGTCGGTTTTCTGATTCAAGAATACAGACCTAATCCCGTGTTCATCTCCGCCCTTCCCAATATCCCCAATGAAACGATGATACATAAATAAAACCATTACATCTGAGAAAATGGTCCATCCAAAGATAAGAGATTTTTAACAAATTTCCAAACAACAGAAACAGAATGGAAGCCTGTTGACAGATTAAAACCAGCAGTGCAAAATATGCGGGGGTTTTATCTTTCAAGCCAGGCTTCGGAGAGCTTCCAGACTCAAGATTGGCCAGGGCAAGATAGAGAAAGGAGTAGGGCATGGAAATATCTTCAGAACTGATGTATTTCTTTTTCGGTTTAATTGACATATAATTGACAAAAAGTGTAAGATATTTAAAGCGTTCAATGTGATGATCTGATACGCATATACATTGTAAAAGGATTCTTCCATGGACTTAACACAACGATCACTTCACATTTTTACTGGGGTTTTGTTTGTTTGTTTGGGTGAGAACATTTAAGTTCTACTGTCTTAGCAATTTTAATTATACAACACAATTTTATCAACTATGGTCACTATGTTACAGTTGATCCTCAGACCTTACTCATTTGTAACCAGAACTTTGTACCTTTTCCCAGCCTCTTCCTATTTCCTGTGCCACCTTCCTCAGCAACCACTTTCCTACTTTCTGTTTCTATAAAAAAAGAAATGGTTTAAGCCTGAAATGTCCTTCATTCTCTTCTCCCAGGAAGCTGGCAAACATCGGAGAACTTTAAATAAATTGACCAAACTACTGTGGAAATAGAGGGCTGACAGGGTGGCTTTTGGAACTCCAGAAGAAAGCCTTCCCCTTTCTGTATGTTGGGGACCCTAATTTAAAAACTAGCCTCTGTCTTTCTCATCCTCAAGTTGATAAGGGCAGTTGGTAAGCCCTTTCCAAACAGAAAGCTCAGAGTAATACATCCTACTCAGTGAAAAGACCTAGTGGGAAAATGCCTTACACACATGAGAGAAGCATAGACTAGTTTTCTTCAATCCTCAATTCATAAACATGAACAAACAACTGAAGATCACCAGACATGTGTAGAAAAACAGCAGATTAAAGAAAACCTCTAAAGAAATGAACAGAACAGACTCACTGGTAGATTTTAAACTTTTTTGAATCAACCTATGTACAAGTATGCAATCTTTCTTGTGGTTGCAGGACACAATATAAACATTATAATGTTAAGAATGTAAAAGGAGGATCAGACACAAGGTGCGAGGGGTGAGAAGTAGGGACAAAGGCATGAGTAGAGGTGTCAGCAGCAGCATCTTTCAAGGTGACAGAGGCCATTAAGAGAAAGTGCTCACATTGGAAGGAGTAAGAAAGAACATATCCCTTAAAGACGTAAAGGTAACTAACAGAAGAACAGCATCAAAAATTATGACAAAAGGATAGGAAAAGAGAGTACAGTGTCAATTAAATCCTATTCTTTTAAATCTATGTGAGTAGATGTATCAATAAAGTAATATAAGTATATATATATATATATATATATATATATATATATAAGTATGTATATAAGTATATATAACAGAACAAATAAATACCAAAACCATTTCGATTCACTTCTTCTGGCAAATGAAACTGGGCACATGGACCGTGTACAGGGGACTAATGTTTTCCATGATAAGCCTTTCTGTTCCCTTCCATTTTTTATCTGGGTACGTAAATTAATTTTAAAAATCAAAGCTGGAGATTAGTGCAAAAAAGAATTATTTTCTCTCACTTCCAGGGTTTAGAGGTCATGTCCCATAACTTATTGAATTAGTTTCTCAACTAGTGCAGATGTCATCAGATTGGCTACGTGGTCTTTACGCACACAGAAAGGGGTGGATACGTCTACGCAGAAACTCCTTGTCAGAATCTCACAGGTATTGTCCCAAAGAAGTTAATGTGTGTCCCAAAGCAGAGAATCGCCATCTTTGGCATCCAGGCATGGAGAAGGCCCAGATACACACCTCCCTGCCTCTACTGTTGTCCTATCCACTACTCTCCCCACGTCGTCCTGCCTTTGATCTCCCCAGTTCTCATTTCTTCTTGACACAAGACTGTGGCTCCTTCATTCCTGACTTTACACTCAACTGTGGCTAGCATCTCTGGCTTAATGATTCAATTTTAATTCCTACTTACTCCCTGAATTTATGGTTTGGTTTGGCATTTTGGACCCTAAACTGCTTTGATAACCCTACCATCATCATCCAAGCCTATAGACCAAATCACTTCTACAAGATACCATACAAGCCTGGAGAAATTATAATGTCACTGGCTGAAGTTCATGAATCGACACAATAACTTTGGTAGTTCAGATTAAAGAAATATCACAGGGTCAGGAACCTGGGCCATTAAATTCATAGCATTCATCATTCTCTGAAGGGTATTTCAATAGTTTGCCTCTATTTATGCTATATTCTATAATAATTTTCTCTAGAACTTACTGTTAAATATTTAAATCATAGCTTATTGTTATCACTTAACTAAATCAATACTGTAAAGTGCCATCATTTACACTTCGCCACGTAACCCTAATTGCACACATTATAATGTAGTTCAAAATTAATTTGGTTCACATCGAGCTTCGCACAACAGTGGGCATTCCAGATGAACAATGACAAACGTCAAGATCATAATATTAGGCAGAGCATTTACCAACGAGCATTTACCCATGCCATTAAATATTTCAGGATTCAACTGGCAATTGCCTATGTTGTTCTAAAAAAAAATTTTAAACTTTCCTTTCAAATACCAAAACATTTATTAAACGAATTTATTGATCATTTGATAGAAGACTTAACAAAGCCATAGAGCAAGGATGTTCTATGCTGAATGTCTTCTCTACTGTTCACTAGCTTCAAGAACGGAAGCAAGACCCATAATCCTTCTGAACCTTTTTCCTAAACATCCAAATGGGGATATGCTAGTCAGAGTTTTGGTTTACAAACAAAGACAAACTCAGACTAACTTACACAGAAAAAGAATGTATTCGAACGTTATTGGATTGCTCAAAGCTCAAAGAGTAACTAGCCCATTATAGGCTCCTAAAATGATCAACCATCAGGGGAGGTGAAATAATGAACAGGAACATTCTACTCAAGACATCACTGGAAACTGTGCCATAAACATTTCAGAAGCAGGGAATCATTTCAGACAAATCCCCTGCACCACCGAGTTCCTCCCCAAGCAGAAATATCTGATCAACTTCGCCTCTCCACCTACCTTGGGAATCCCTGAAAATAAAAATAATAGCTAATATTTTTATAGCATTTATTTTATGACCAGTACTATTCTGAACCCCACAGGCAATAACACATTTAATCCTTGCAACAAACACATGGGGTTGTTCTTATTTTATCAATTAACTAAAAAGGTTGTTTATTTTTGTCAACCAGCTAAGAAGGTACATATGATAATTATCCCCTATTTCATAGATTAGGAAACTGAGGCACAGGGATGTTAAGTAACTTGCCAAGATCACACAGCTGGTGAGTGATAATTCTAGAATTTAAACTTTCTCTTCACACCAATTTGTGTGTCCTCTGTAGTGTTTAATATGCCAACCCCATAGATCATCAGGAGCCTGAAACATAATGTAGGTTCAATAATTATGTGATAATTATCTAATTGTGTGATTGTGTAATAATTCCTCTTAAGTCTTCGTGAAACAGGTATCACTAATAATGAAATATTTTATAATGGCTTGCTAAACTACATATGTGTTAGAAGTATGGAGAGAGTATAGTCTCTCTTGAGTAGAAGACACATTGGTATCTGAAGATCAAAATTTCACAGATAATGAGAAAAAACACTGACAATAAAGCCAAGACGAGCACCTCAGCCTAGTGCTTCCCATCCATTTCATGTTGTGACATTCAGAGAAAATGATAGTATTTGCACAGCACAATAGTGTGTGTGCACCACAGCCTGGAAGTTTGCAGCTGGAGAGTCCCTATATCCCACCTGGCCTCTCTTGAGAACAGAAGTGGCTATCTCAGGACACGAATAATGCATTCACGGCATATCAGTATGACTGATGAGCACTGCCTGTCTGCCATAGAGAATGTTCTTGGGATTCATAATTAATATTTGAGATTATGTTTTAATAGGATATTTCCCTTTTTAAAAAATCATTGAAAGATTCCTAACCAAATGTAAATCTTCCACTTACCTCATTTGCACAGACTTTCAAATTTATGCAAGTAGTAATAGGCCTAAACTACTAAAAGGGTTAAAAAAAAAAAAGAGTGGGGACATTGCTTAGTTCCTGCTGACCCACTGGGGCGTTGATCTTTGTGGTCAAGTGTTTACCTCTGCCTCCCGTGAAACATCTTTACACGTGTGAAGGGGCACAGTATTTCATAGAATGCAGCGTGGCAAGTGCTGATTTACATAAAGTAGTCCTCTCTCTTCTCCTTACCTCTGAGTCCCACACATGCTGATGTATTTCTATTCCTCCAAATGTACCTTACTTTCTTCACCTCCGGCCTTTGTGCGTGATACTCAAACAACCTAAAATGCCCTTCCCTCTTTTCCCCCCATCCCTTTACCTAGTCAGCAATCCCCTTTCAGCAAGATGCCACTGCTCTGACTTCCTGGGGAGTCACCCCCATCATGACACTCTTTCCATAGCATACCGGTCGATTTTCTTAGTGGCCGCCCTGTAAGAAAAAGTAGGGCTACGGTCTTGTTCATGGCTCCCTATACCCCTAGCACCAACCTTAATATTTAGCACCAAATGCTGATGCTTTTCTTCCTTCCTAAGTGGTTCATTGTTCATTTCATATCAATCTATGTCACCCTATATCCCAGGAACTAACTATTGTCACTTTTCCTGATAGATAATGTCCTTTTACATTAATATCACCAGTAGAGAAGGAGGGAGTGTGGTAACACTACATGGCTTATTCTTCCCTCACATCTTTGCTCAAAGGTCACCTTCCCAGGGAGAGCTTCTATAAACAGCATATTTAAAATTGCACCTTCCACAAGAACACTCCTTACTTATTTCTCTCCTTCATACTTACTACCACCTGAAACACCATATGTCTTATTTATTAATGTGTTTGTTATCCATTTATGACCGCTGCAATACGGATCCCACAAGAGCAGTAATTTTTGTCTCTTTCATTAGTTGCTGTGTCCCAGAACTTAGAGCAATACCTGCCCATAGTAGATGCTCAGTAAATATTTGTTGACTATACAAGAATTGAGCAAGCAAGTTGATCCCGTAAGATCAACTCAATAATATATTATTGATTTGAGCATACAACAGGCAACTGTGAATGAGCATATGCCTAGGTTTCTATGGGATAAACTGATAGTTTTGGTGGAGAAATGAAGCGATGTTTAAGGAAAGGGTGATCATAGAAAAAAATAAGTACACAACTATCCACGGGTACAGGTGTACTTATTTTTTTCTATGATCACCCCTTC